>NC_090266.1:468921439-469229482 GCF_040414725.1 Anabrus simplex | reverse complement strand
CCATCTCACAACATTATCGATGTCATTTTGCAGTTGCTCACAATCTTGTAACTTATTTATTACTCTGTACAGAATAACATCATCTGTAAAAAGCCTTATTGATTCCACTTCTTTACACATATTGATATATATATAAGAAAATATAAAGGTCCAGTAATACTGCCTTGAGGAATTCTCCACTTAATTATTACTGGGACAGATAAAGCTCAGCCTGCTCTAATTCTCTGAGTTCTATTTTCTGAAAATTTAGCCACCCATTCAGTCACTCTTTCGTCAAGTCCAATTGCACTGCCTTCTATCAACCCAGTTATTAATTTCGCAAACATGTCTGATATAATCATAAAGAAAGCTTTCCCAAAATTTACATACAATGCATGTCAAACTGACTGGCCTGTAATTTTCAGCTTTATATCTATCACCCTTTCCTTTATACACAGGAGCTACTATAGCAACTTTCCATTCATTTGGTATAGCTCCTTCATGCAAACAATCAAGTAAGTACTTCAGATATGGTACTATATCCGAACCCATTGTCTTTAGTATATCCCCCAAGACCTTATCAATTCCAGCTGCTTTTCTAGATTTCAAATTTTGTAGCTTACTGTAAATGTCATGGTTGCCATAGGTAAATTTTAATACTTCTTTAGCATTAGTCACCTCCTCTATCTGGACATTAACCTTGTAACCAACAATCTCTACATACTCCTGACTGAATACTTCTGCCTTTTGATGATCCTTGCATATACACTTCCCTTGTTTATTAATGATTCCTGGAATATCTTTCTTAGATCCCGTTTCTGCCTTAATGTACCTATACACACTCTTCCATTTTTCACTAAAATTTGTATGATCGCCAATTATGCTTGCCATCATGTTATCCTTACCTGAGTTCTTTGCTAGATTCAATTTCCTAGTAAGTTCCTTCAATTTCTCCTTGCTTCTACAGACATTTCTAACTCTTATTTCTTTCCAACCTGCACCTCCTTCTTAGTCTCTTTACTTCTCTATTATAATATATTGGATCTTTACCATTCCTTACCACCTTTAAAGGTACAAACCTATTTTCACATTCCTCAACAATTGCTTTAAATCCATCCCAGAGTCTGTTTACATTTTTATTTAACGTTGTCCACCGATCATAGTTACTTTTTAAAAACCCCCTCATGCCTTTTTTACCAGCCTTATGGTATTGCCTAATAGTCCTAATTTTAATATCTTCCTTTCTTTCACATTTATTTTTAACTACCACAAAAACAGCTTCGTGATCACTAATAACATCTATTACTTCAGTTTCTCTATAGAGCTCATCTGGTTTTACCAGTACCACATCTAGAATATTCTTCCCTCTAGTTATTTCCATCACTTTCTGAATCAGATGCCCTTCCCATATTAACTTATTTGCCATTTGTTGGTCATGCTTCCTGTCGTTCGCGTTACCTTCCCAATTGAAATTTGGTAAATTGATATCACCCGCTACAATCACGTTCCTTTCCTTATCAGTTTCCACATAGCTGATTATATTATTAAATAATTCTGAATATAACATAATATATTTTACAGGTGCTGCTCCAAATAATGCCAGTGTGACAGCAGCAGAGGTCCCTAACCATCTCCAGTGCGATTGTAATTGAATAATTCTGGAGCAGTACTGAAATGAAAGAGACAGGGAAACCTGTCCTATCTCCGCATTGTTCAATTGTTCAGCTGAATTCTATTTGCCTTCATCTAGATTTGAGCCCATAATGCAGAGTGAAAGACCGAAATCCAATTGCCTGATCTAAGGAAGGACTATTACCGCAGTGATATAATACTACGGCAGAAATTTTATACAAACTCTTCGTTACAAATGGAACGTTCTAATTTCAAGTTCGCCTGTACAACATCTTTTAACACTGGCATTGTTTAATTGTTGCTACTCCACAAGTTTCAATGTCATATAGAAGGATTTCTTCTCATTCGAGCTGAGTACGTCAATGGTACACATTTGGATGTGTTCAGTGTTCGGTGTAAAAGAGAAAAATAGAGATTTTCTTCCTTCTGATTTATTGCAAAAGCCGTATATCCCATTTAAAATGGTAATCTTTGATTTCTATAGATGATCAATCGCGTACTGTGATTTAGACTTCTTTACAAAATTTCAGCCTTTCTTTCTCTCTTTGTTTCTATGAAATTCATTGGATTCTGATCAGACTTTTGTCTTGCATTCGGGAGATATTTGGTTCGAACTCCAATGTCGACAGCCCTGAAGATGTTTTTCCCGTGTTTTCCAGGGACTTGTCAAAATAATTTGTTCTCTACTAAAATTATCGTATATTTATAAGTCAATTTTTATCACCGCATTAACATGTCTTTTGTAGGGAGAGTATTCAGAGCAGATACCACTACAGCACTCTGGCACTGTTATTAATATGACCGGTAGCAATTTCTTTAAAACCATATTTCATAAACATTAAAAGTTTTTAATTTGCTACTTCTAATGCATATATGCTCTTAATTTGCACAAAACTTGATACTTGACCTTATGCAAAGCATTGGATTATAATGGAATTGCCCTAATGCATTATTATTATTATTTTTATTATTATTATTATTATTATTATTATTATTATTATTATTATTATTATTATTATTATTATTATTGTTATTATTATCTGCTGTAGTAATTGCACTTCTCACATACAGTCATTTCAGACGTCTGAAAATAGTACTTCCGTGTTACTTCACTTCAATGACACACATTGGCGATTATTTATTTTATTTTATTTCCCTGAACAGCTACTGAATCACTTTCTTATGGAACGCAATATTCTCTAGAGCATTTTCTGATATGAAAAAGCGTACTCAGGGCAATAATTGTGGAAATGATGACCGCGACCTTTGCATATGGGTCGCATACGTGCATGGCTAAGGGAAAATACTGATAATCTAGAGATGTCAGAAGTTGTAACTCCTGACTACAAGTTAATTATGTGATGTCTTTGCGAATAGAGAATATTATGATCTCTCATTGTCTTCAATACTGTGTTTTAAATCATGTTTAGTGTAGTGCGTAATTTAACGATTGTAATGCGTCTATAGTTGGCCCTTGCATTCCTATAGTGATTCTATAGTTGATTTAACAGTTCATTATTGATGCTACCAAAGGTTATAAGAACGTCATAATTATAAAACATTAAGTTGACTTACGATTCGTCATCAAGATTATTAACATTAAAGGACAAAGGGATTACGAAAACATTTAATAATAGGTAATTGCTGTTAAATCATCATGTAGATATCACAGACATTTCAGATCTCTACATAAATATCAGGTACACATTGCTGTGTCGTCCCGTGTAGAGCTTCCGATACCATTTTTAAAGCCTCTTGTGGTTATTTTTTTATTTATATAACGTAGTATTTAATCATTCAACATAGTTACATGCTATCTCAGACTACTGTTGACAAGAAAAAGTCTTGTTACATAAAAAATACAAGGCAAAGGTAAACTCTTTCTAGTGACATGATTTGAAGTCAACCTCCTATAGGCCATTCTGTTACCATACAAGTGAGCACAGTTTTGAAACATAACAATCTGAAGAAGACACACACACACAAATGCAGTTGTTCACAAACACAAAGTGATTATCCAATTTTCAGTTTCTGGTTAAACTGTTTCCTATAATACCTTTTATATTGAAAAAATAATTGAGAATTAACTTGCCAGTTGATTAAGAGAATCAGTGAGCAATTGCGTACGAGTTGAAATTATAGACTAGTTCACGTGAACATTCATTGATCATCTTCAGATTCTTCTCTTGGCGATAGTAAAATATCTTGAAGAAGACGACTTTTAATCCAGCGTACAAGTGATGACCATTCATTTTCCAAGGGCGAAGAACACAGCGTCAGGCACTTTTTTTTAGCTTCTAGAAGAACATCTTGGCTTGCGTTTACATCACGTGTTCCAGAGTGTCTAACTGAAGTTTACGATGTAATTTTTTTTTTCCTTTCGAATATACGAATGAACCTCGGCGATGATACGGAGAACTTTATTTCGGAATGATTTTAGCCGTCTGATAATGGTTCGAGGCCCCGCCCCCAAAAGGGCAGGCGTAGGCGAATAAAGGACGTAGCAGTGATTTGTAAAGAAATAATCCACATTCAAATTTGAGGGACGATTTCCTGTTTAAGAGTGACTAGAGTTTTGTTAGTCTTGCATAACTTAGATTTAATTTCTGATTTATGTGGTATTTCCATGCTAAACGATGGTGAAGGAATACTCCCAGCAACTTCACTGCCTTGTCATTAGGCGTCCATGGTATGACTGTTCAGTTTAGAATTATTGGTGGTGGAGGTAGTGGATGTCGAAGATTTACTATCATCGTTTCAGATTTCGGTACATTCAGTAAAATTTTCGTCATCTAACCAAGCTGATATGGTTTGCAAGCGGCGAGTGGCAGTTATGGTGTGATGAGAAAACAGAGGTATAATCTGTATACATTACGATGTTAATGAATGGAGGAGATGGTAATCGTATGTATAAATGTTGAAGAGTGTTGGAACAAGAACAGAACATTGAGGGACTCCACCTTTGAGGGGTCGAGGTGTTGAATTCGTGGTGATGATGCGTATGGTAAAGATACGCTGGATCAAGAAGCTGTATATGATTTTGTGTATATAATGTGGGATTCCAAAGTTTGGCAACTTGTATAGAAGGCCTTTATGCCAAACCTTATCAAAAGCCCTTGTAAAATATAAGAATGCTTCAGTAGTGTGATGCTTGAACTCGAAACCTCAGACAATATGTTCTGTAATACGTAGTAGCTGGTGAGTAGTCGAATGTCTTTGACGGAAGCCGAACTGATGATGTGGAAGGAGAGATGTTTCCCCTAAGAAGTTATTTAGACGTTCGTGGATGATTTTTTCCAATAATTTGGATGACGCTGGTAATAAACTTGAGGGGCTGCCTGGCCAAGGCGGTAAAGGCGCGGTTCGCCCGGAAGGACGTGGTTTCGAATTCCGGTCAGGAAGTCGTAAACTTTAAGAAACGAGATTCCCACTTCCGGAGCTGCATATGGCCCTGAGGTTCACTCAGCCTACACCAAAAATGAGTACCAGGTTAATTCCTGGTGGCAAAGGCGGCCGGGCGTAGAGCGAACCACTCTATCCCATCACGTGCTGCGGTTAACAATGGTGGAAGCCTTTACCTTCCACTCCTCCAAGGGCCTTCATGGCCTGTACGAAGGTGTCTTTGTCTTTGGTAACTTATTGGTTGGTAGCTCGTTGGTAGTGGCGAAGGTTTTTTCTAGGTTTGTGAATTGCTATTATCTCTGAGTGTTTCCATGTGTCGGGAAAGTATCCTAGACGAAGAAGTGCATTTAATATAGAGTAGATGCAAGGAATGATACTGCTTTTCGAGTGAGATATTTCAAGGCTGTTTCAAGGATGAGATCATGTCCAGCAGCTTTCTTGATGGGCAAGTTCTTTATCAGATTTCAGTTTTCTTTCGGTGAGGTAAGTTTGATTCTCTCCGGAACTCTAGTGTAGAATGTTGCAATTTCTTCGACTTCAGTGTTATACTCGTGGTTGATAATTGGGTTTAGAGTGAAGGCACCTTCAAAAACATCTGCGAGTATATAACATTTTTCGGTGTCACTGAAATAATGGGTATCTGCTACTTTCAGAGGTGGAATAAAGCTTGCTTCATGCAGTATTCGCTTGGTTTCCTTCTAGAGTGTGCAATTACTGGGCGATAGACCAGAGAGATGATTCTGGTACGATGCGTAATGGTGGTTATCTAACGTTGTGCGTACTAATCTCATGAGCTTGTTTAATCTATGAGGTTGCCAATGTAGACGCTGAGCCTGCCACAAACGTCGGATTTTATGTTTGGCCTTGAGGAGTCGTAACATTCTGAGAGGAAATGTTGAGTGAGTAGCTGTGGTTTGTTGTAACGTTTGGGATACTGTGGCTGCTCTAAGTAAGATGCATATGACGGTGGTGAAGTGGTGAATATCATTGTCAATATCTCCGTTCTTTTAAGGGACATATTTGGTTGAAGATGGGAATCAAGTTGTTGTTGACAAATGCTCCATTTAATATAACCATGAATGAGTGAGCGTGGTTGTTGAACGAAAGTTTCAGCAGAAAATGATGTAATTACTGGGCAGTGATTCAAGTCCATTTCAGCGTTTGATCTCATGTAAAGCGGGGATGCGAAGTTTTTGACGATGTCGAGGATATCTGCCTGTTGGTTTAAGTTGGATGGTTAGAGTCGGTTCTTCTGGAGCAGCGATGTGGATGGCATTAAATTCAGTTGTCACTAACAGCTGTCTACCACTAGGTGTTGTTGCACGTCAGTCCCAAATCTCGTTCCTAATATTAAGGTCTTCAATGAATATGGTTGGTAACTGATCTCGAAATAATAATCTTATGTCTTCCACGTGGAGTTGAGCTGATGGGGGTTTACAGGCTGTTACGACGTCCAAAAGAGGTCCGTAACTTCATTCAATTATTGTAACACAAGCTTCTATAGTGGATAACTGCGAAAGGAATACTGAGTGTTGTTTAAGCTTTTTTCTTTATGATGATTGCCACTCCACTAAAGCCAACAAGAGGTGGGCATTGAGTTCTATATACGTTGTATCTAGGTGCTGTAAAGCGTTCATGTTCAACTAGGTGTGTTTCAGAAATGCAACCTACTTTGATACTGTGTCCACGCATGAACTCCAAGAAAGTAACACGATTGACCTTGGAAGCGTTGGCATTCCAGTTTTAAAATAGCCTATGAGATGGGAAAGCATGGGATTGGAGCTAACTACCATTAATGGTGAGTTCTGGCAAATTTCATGAAAAATAACTTAATTTGTGGGATGAATGTCGTAAGAAATGCTATGACCTGTTGGACAAGGCTGGAAGATGTTTCAGATTCAGAAGAATTATTCGGTTGATTCTGAAGAGGACGTGCTGGGGTTTGTGGAAAAGGTTGGGAAATAGGGCGTTGCTATGCTTATTTTGTTTGGATTTGAACTTGTGATGATCAAGAAGGCAGCGGAGGAAAGTGTATAGCATAATTAGCTGGTTGTAGAGGGGCGATACTGCTGGGCTTGGTGCTGGTGAACAATTGTTGAAAGAGAAGTGCTTCCGCGCCTGATCTTGTTCTTCTTATTTAGATAGTATGGGTAATCTTTGTATTTTGCAGCATGTTCTTGGCCGCAATTGACATATGTTGGAGGTATATGTTTTGGTTTGCATGAAGAATCGTTATGCTTATTAGGGCACTTGACGCAGCGTGGATCTAACAAGCAGAAGTGTTTAGTGTGACCAAGCCTTTAACATCGGGTGCACTGTGCGATATATCGTGCTTTGCGACGAAGATCGACCAAATAATGGCACGTTGAATGTGTGTTAATTTAAAAATAATGTTACGAATTATTACTTCCAGGTTTTTGTGTTTGTAGAGTCCTGGAAGGTATGAAACTGAAGTTCTGATTCTCCTAGAAATTTGGTTACAGAACGGTAATCACTGAGAGTATAAGTATCTATTTTGAGAACTTTGCCACGCTATTGCGTAGTGTAATCACTGCTGGTGTCCGGCCCCATGGCTAAATGGTTAGCGTGCTGGCCTTTGGTCACAGGGGTCCCGGGTTCGATTCCCTGCAGGGTCGGGAATTTTAACCTTAAATGGTTAATTTCGCTGGCACTGAGGCTGGATGTATGTGTCGTCTTCATCATCATTCCATCCTACGGGTGTCAAATCAAAAGACCTGCACCTGGCAAGTCGAACATGTCCTCGGACACTCCCGGCACTAAAAGCCATACGCCATTTCAATTTCATTTCAATCACTGCTGGTTACAGTATTTAAGTCTTTAATAATTTTACGACAACTGTTTACTTCGTGAAGAAATATTGGTGGTCCGTTAACTTTCGGTGTTAATGGGACAACGTCGTCGTCTGCAGTGTTACCATCCATGTGTATGAACGGCTGCAAGATCTACCATATATATATATACTATTTAATCTTGGTACTGATACAGTTAGCATTTTACTGGGTGTCTGAAAACCGTCGTCTTGTTACAACTGAGGATCGTAAGAACCAATATTTTCGTGTGCACGTTTAGGTTCTGCAAGTTTACGTGTTTGTAAAATAGGTCGTGATGGGGTTGAAGATACAGAAGGTTGATTAATAAGTTTTGAACTTAGATGATGTTCCCGTCTTAGTAATTGCCGCCGTTGTTGAGCTGTTTGTTGCTGTAGGTGTGATGGAGTATTCACAGGTAGATGGTTTCGTTGACTTGTTGGTTGAGTTGAATTGGTTGCGTAGAATCTATGTCCACTGACGACGAATAATATAATAAACAACTTTCTTTTAGTATAGTCCCCGCTTAGTAGTTTATTCCATTAGCAATGTTGAGAGAATTTGAAGTTCGTAGTGTTAAAGCACATGAAGTTTAGTTACACAAATAGACTACACTTAAGAACGAACACTCAGTACACGTTACGCTACACTGTAAACACAAGCGAGAAGTAAGAGCGCTGAATGACCTCTTGTTACGGCTGAAACTCACTAGTGACTCGTATTGTTTGTTTGTTTGTTTGTTTGTTTGTATTAAACATAAGTCTAGCCTATATCGTCGTTGCGACTAGAAAAACCGCTATGTGTTAGTATTTCAGCTTCGAACTCTGACCAGAATGGTACTGTCATCTAAGGTTCCGTATTGCATGAACTATTTCAACGAACTTTCGTTCTAATATTGATACATGTGGTGTAAGTCAGTATTTCTCCCCTCAACGTTGTCATATAACGGCATTTCGAAGCACAACGACGATATATTCCATAAATACTGTATTTCGAAGTAAATTCCTGAAGTTGTCCAAACTGGTCGATATTCATAAATATTATAACGCAAAGCATTTAGTCTGTAACTGACGAAACACATTTCTACTATCTGACAAAATAATCCATTCATTGAAGGTTTGAACATTGAACATTGAAATTTGTTAACCAGAAGTAAAGAGATAAGGGAAATACGAACATCGCTAGATTCTCTAATAGAAAATTACCTCTTGTGGGAATCAAATCGGAGCACAGGGATAGAGTTTGTAAATCTCAGTTAAATCGCTACCCCATATTATTCATATTCATTCCATCATATTTATTCATATTAACTGTTCCTGATGCCAACGGCCGTAGCTGTGTTGAAACACCGGATCCCGTGAGACCTCCGAGGTTAAGCAACATACGGCATGGTCAAGATTTGGATGGGTTGCCACGCGTTGTTGTTGTTGGGGGAGGGTGTAAGTGAATGGAGGAGCGGAAAGGAACTGCCCCTCCCTCCCCTTCCGTACGTAAACTCCGGCTCAGGCACACCTCTGCGGAGGTTCGGACCTGCCTTCAGGCAGATTACTCCCGTACCTTACTGTTTCTGAAAACTAAGATTATCAATTATTAATCAGTTTTGCTTAATTGATTCTTGCCTCCATCCACCCAGCGCAGAGGTACCGACATCCCCCCCCCCCCCAGGAGTTCTGTTATGTACCAGTAAATCTACCAAAACGAGGCTGACGTATTTGAGCACCTTCAGATGCCACCGGACTGAGCCAGGATAGAACCTGCCAAGTTGAGATCAGAAGGCAGAGGCTCAACGGTCTGAGCCACTCAACCCGGCGAGATTATTGTTTATAACTGGCTGTAATACCACCCAACCCCACCCCCGTATTTGAATCCACACCAGAAATGTAGTCCTTAATTATCTTGGAAGTGATTAAGTGCAGGTTGGTTTCCGTGTGTGCTGAACTTTTATCAAAATGTATCTGATATTGCGCACGCACCATGTAATGTGCAGTATATACCTCGTCGGCAGGGTTAAGATGAACAGCGTGTCGTAACTAGCTTTCCATCTCCTGTGACTCATGTCAAGCTGAGTCACAACTAAACAACATTGAATGACACAAAAGTGCCTACTTACTATGATATCATTGCCAATAATTGCTCCCTATCGCATGGTACGTTATTCACACAAAACTATCGAAACAAAACTTCTGAATTTTTCGTGTTTTCTAATTCTCCAATGTTTTGCAGAGTAAGGTCAAGGAACGTTACTTACTGTCAACATTTGAAGGATAACTTAACTAAAATTACTTACGGTGGTATGGGCATCGATCAGTTTGCACCATTAGTGCTGCTTTCAGTAATATAAATGTAAACTGTACGTATGCTGATTGGTTAGTTTCATCCCCCTGTCCGACTCCATGGCTAAATCGTTAGCGTGCTGGCCTTTGGTCACATGGGTCCCGGGTTTGATTCATGGCAGGGTCGGGAATCTTAACCTTCATTGGTTAATTCCGCTGGCACGGGGGCTTGGTGTATATGTCGTCCTCATCACCATGTCATCCTCACCATGACGCGCACGTCGCTTGCGGAGTCAAATCAAAAGACCTGCACCTGATGAGCCGAAGTCCTCGGATTCATCCCACCACTAAAAGCCATACGCCATTTCATTTTCAGTTTGATCCCCAATAGCTCTTCCTAGTGTCAGCAGTCATATCACAGCTTTGGCGGGGAAATGAAGAGTGTGGTAGTTTTCTGTTGCTTTCCTTACTGAGTCAAAAGGTGCTATTACATACCTGTCTGCTAAGCTCATTGAAATGCGCAAACCAACTGACCCTACGAGTGAGAATTTCACATTCATAATAAGAACTGGCTGTATTAGGAATTGCAGGAATTGCATTACTAAAATTGCTCACACCCCAGTGAAAACAAATGCCTCACCAGAAATGGATGTGAGCTGATTAATAGACTATTAATGTTTTAATTCTTCCATATGTAAATGTTTGATTCAGTTCGTATCCACAGAATGGAATAGCGACTTGCAGACATCAAAGTTCTCTTTGATAATGTGACTGCACCAAAACAGAAAACTTCAAAGGATCTAAATGTTACGCGCAAAAGTGCCCACGTGACTTGAAAAATGTGTAATAGTCACTCGGCATCGGTTTGGGTTTCCACCCTTCTATTATTAAAGTGAGGATTGTTCTAGGCTGTGGAGGAGTTCTTCTTTCTTTCTCACTTGAGATACATTGGCAGGCTCTTTTCCACTTCCTCGTCAACTAGCAGACATTTCACGGTCATCTAACCAACTACTGACAACGGGTGATAGTAGTAACCTTAAGAGATCTCGTAGGATAGAGTTCGAACAGTGTGACGTCAATTATGAGTAGTATAATATATATGATTGTTCAGTATTAATGAAAAGGAGAAACGTAGTGTCCTAGGAACGAGATTTAAATGTTAATGTATACGTATGGACTCTCGTGAGGACAATAGCGAAAGTCACGTACACGTTGCAGTACGAAGTAATAATGATTTCAGTGGAAATTGCTTCCGTAGAGTTGACATGTTGATAAACAAATTTGCTGAAAAATTTACCTTGGCTGAATGGTCAGCTTAGTGACCTTCGGTTCAGTGGACCCCGGTCTCGGTTTCTGGCCGGGCTGGAAAGTTTAACCGCGTAGGCCTATGATTAATTCCTTTAGCTCGGGGACTTAGTACTTGTATTCTTAATACACCTCTCTTCAATACACACAACACAACACCAATCAACACAGAGAACACGCAGTAGTGAGTACACCTCTCCATACACCCGGCCGTTAAACAGGACCAACTCCACACGAAATGCCAACCCCAAGAAATTGGGAGAAAGACCAAGAAAGTATACTAGGTGTTGTTTATATACATCAAACTGAATGCCATTTCTCAAATCCTACGTAGAAATATTGTTCATCTGACCAGTTATTTTATGAGAAAGAGAATAAAGCAAAATAAAACGATCAATTCATTATGGAAAAAGGGTTTGATGACGTTAATAATACTGTAAAACTGTAATAGGTAATAAGAAAATGGGACGTTAGAAGTTAAAGTATAGAATTCAACCCAGGTTCTTTCCTTTAGTCTGACCTCATTGGTGAGCACTGAAGTTTCAACAGAAGAAATAACCTTTATCCAGGCGTTCGTTCCCGGTCGATGGGAAGCCAGCGACCGAGCCAGAATTTCTGCCGCAACTACTATTATAGACATCATCAGAATTATACTAGTCCTACCTGGTCCACGTCTGTTATATAGAAATCATCGTAATATAATCACATGGTCTGCTTTTTGGGTTCAGAGAAATGAGCCAATTCTGCCGAAATAGTAAGACAAGCCTTGCAGTCTCCGTGCATTTCGTTTATTATGAAGAGTTTAATTGACTTTTTATTTATTGGAAATCGCATCTTATTGAGGGGTACCATTCCTTCTGTCCTTGATAGCCTTTGGAAGATTACCGCAGAGTGGAGAATTCGCTATCCTGCGTCTGTGGACATGACTAGAAATACATTAAAGTGTGGTTTCCTTAATCCTCAACAGACTCATCGTCACTAGCTTCTTACCTAGGCGAATGGCCGTCATTTCAAGTGAGGTTTTTCATGTAAACATCACATCCCTATGGTCGTTAGGCTCCTTGACTGAATGGTCGGCGTTGAGACATTCAGTTGAGAGGGTCTCGGGTTCGATTTCCGGACTGGTCGACGACATTTAAGCGGAAACTTTGATCTCCGGATTTAACCATTGTATCTTGTACAGTATTACACGCGTTCCGTGCAGAGAAGGTTTTGGTAGTAAAATTACTGGATGTCACGAATTGTGAAGCACTTATCACTATAGAAATATAACCTCTTTTAATCATCGTGTTTAGAGCACCCGTGAAGTTCGCGCCTAGTACACGTAGCAACCTATTTTTAAAAATTAAATTATTGCCCTATGTAGTACAGGTTATGCCTGTAATAGGATAAGTTTCATTGAATGTCTATAGAAATGCACCAGAAATTCTAGAAGGATCTCCTCATGACTTAACCCTAACATGCGAGAAGAAATCAGGCTTAGTCTATTGCTAGTATTTTATAGTGATATTTTCCCCCTTAAGCGTTACCTTTGAAATTTTCCCTTGTGGTAGTCTATTTTCACCTCAATAAGAGCTATGATTCTGCTACCAGTGAACTACAAACCATTTTATATTTAGACTGACATACGCCTGAGTTATTAAAAGTAGTGAAGGAGGAGCACAATCCCCCCACTACTGCTCCTGTTCGTTTTCTGTATCAGTTAACTCCACGTGGATAAGAACAAAATAGGTTCTTTAATTGGTTGAAGTTAGATATGATGTGCTCTGTTGATTGAACCAAATGTCTATTTCATGTGCCTTAACCAATCCACACGGCGATTGATAATAATGAGCGTAAACAGGTGGAGCACAGTAATCAGTCGTTCGTGATTCAACCAGTAGAGAGATTTTCTTCCTTCAGTACTTTTAAAACCTCAGGGGTGTGTCAATCTCAATTTAAAATGGATTTTAATGTGCGGAAATTCTATACACCGCCTTCACCACTATCGAATTATGACGTTCTGCTTGCTCGGATTCGTATCACTTTACCTTTCGTGTCACTCACGGGATGTGTTTCTGAAGTATTTACCCTGCCATGAAACTCACAACGATCATTTCTAAGATGAAGCTCCCAGCCAACGAACGTCATTGGCATCAGCTGAGCTCTTGCAATCATTAAACATTCATAAATGTATATAGGCACGATATTCTTTTATAAGTGGGACAGACTACAGGGAAACATTGTGCTACACTCCCCAATAATGAACCACGATGGACCACGGCTGTCTTCTGAGGAAGCGGAGCATGGTCTGTGCGAAAAGCAGTATATTTTCACGTGGCATACATCCTAAACAATATTTCGTTTATTACTTTTTTCTTGCATATAATACGCTATCGATTGTAGTACACACCCCAGCCTTTTTCTCCGAAAATCCAGAAAACGAATAATAGCTGATACAATACGCATCTGTTCTATAAATAGTACATTTTGCGTTTGAAAGAGGCATTATAGAATTGTCTCCGCATATCCATGCCCATTTTGTTTCTAATAAACACGAATCGACACAAAACAGCAAACTGATTCACAGTGACTAGTTCTATCCCACACTTTTAAACGCTTTTGGTTTATTTGAAAATGCCACGATTGTAAAGAGTTATATAGACCTACGTCATAGTTGATAAAAGAAAATGCGACAACTGCACCATAAGTCGAAATCATTAATTAAAAATAACATTGGTATTGATAATATTGTTTTCGAAAATGGAAGTGAAATTACGATTTTAAAATGCTTAAAAGACGAGAAAACACGAACGGGCAGCAGCCGTTTCCGTTGGAGGCTTCCCACCATATCCTGTAGCGCATATAGCGCAAAATTTTAATTTGTCCTAGTGTGCGAATATAATACGCCATCGAACATAATAATATGCACCCTAGTTTTCAAGATTACATTTGTGTCAAGTTATCGGAATTTATATTGCTCTCTTGTGTCCTTGTTAAGATGTTTAGGCAGTTTATAGTATTGGTGTATTCACTAGTGAACAGTGCGAGTTTTGTTGTCTTAAAACAGTAGTTTACATCGATATTGTGCTTGAAGATAGCGTATTTCAGCGCGGGAGGTACTGTCGCTATATTCCCACCCCGGCTGTAGATCTGGATATGACCGATCGTCTTCAGGCAGGCATTTATTTGGGCCCCCTAAAAGGATAGTGTTTTCCTGAACTGGAAGAAAGCTGCCCGAAGAAAGGAGTCAGTTATTTTGTGTGTGATATTATTTTTTTGCGATAACTTCGTAATAAAAGTAGACTCGTTTACAGTGAATAGTGAAAGAATAGAGTTTCATACAATCAAATCAATTCGCCTCACTCAGCAAAAAAAAAAAACCAGAAAATTATATTCGATACAAAGACAAAGAAATGTTAAGTGAAAAGTAAAAAAGGAATGAGACATACGAATGATTTTTCTCTTGGATTCTGTTCTTTTATAAACAAAGTCTCCTAAGAGTTATCGGTACTGCTTAATTAGAGCAAGCGGGTGTAGGAATCATTGGTTTGACGTCAGATGGTAGCCAGTCGAAATAAAAGTTACGGAAATGCTTAGCATTGTCGGGCGATATAAAGAATCTAAAAGTGTTCAACTTCCAATCCAGCTGACTCTAGCAGAAAACGGTGCGCATTTTCAGACGCGCCACATATACAGGGTATATCCGTGAAGATGTTACAAACTTTCAGGGATGATGAAGGACGGCAAATGGATCAATTTGAGATCTGTTGCCAGTGTCAACTGAGCGGCGGTCCACGTTAACTCTTATTATTATAATTATTCCTAATTTATTGGGTCTGGCACTTGCTGTGTGGGGTTTTGTTTGTTTGGCCCAGTTTTACGGCCGCATGCCCTTCCTGACACGAACTGTATGTCTAGTGATGTATTCACTATTGCGTGTTTTTGTGGTGGTTGGTAGTGTGGTGTGTTGTGTTGTATAAATATGAAGAGAAGTGTATTAAGGCGAACACAAACACCCATTCCCCGAGCCAGAAGACTTAACCAGGGGGCATCTGAACTGGAGCCCAGCACACTGGTCATTCAGCCAAGAAGCCGGATTATTATTATTATTATTATTATTATTATTATTATTATTATTATTATTATTATTATTATTATTACTATAAATACATACATACATATATTATCATTATAGACTGTTAGGCCTTTCAGCGTTCAGTCTGCAAGCATCTGTGAATTTACCAAACGTCGCCACAATCCTCGAATTGCAACTAGTGTTGTGGCCTCATTTAGTTATGTACCTCTTATCTTTAAATCGTTAGAAACCGAGTCTAACCATCGTCGTCTTCTCTTACCTCCATAACAGTCCATTATTTTCCTAGGTAACCTATCCTCCTCCATTCGCCTCACATGACCGCACCACCGAAGCCGGTTTATGCGTACAGCTTCATCCATCAAGTTTATTCCTAAATTAGCCTTCATCTCCTCATTCCGAGTACCCTCCTGCCATTGTTCCTACCTGTTTGTACCAGCAATCATTCTTGCTACTTTCATGTCTGTTACTTTTAACTTATGAATAAGATATCCTGAGTCTACCCAGCTTTCGCTCCCGTAAAGCAAAGTTGGTCTAAAAACAGACCGATGTAAAGATAGTTTCGTCTGGGAGCTGACTTCCTTCTTACAGAATCGCAACTTCGAGCTCACTACATTAGCTTTACGACACCTTGATTCAATCTCACTTACTATATTACCATCCTGGGAGAACACACAACCTAAATACTTGAAATTATCGACCTGTTCTAGCTTTGTATCATCAATCTGACATTCAATTCTGTTGAATTTCTTACCTACTGACATCAGCAATTTAGTCTTCAAGAGGCTAATTTTCATACCATACTCATTGCACCTATTTTCAAGCTCCAAGATGTTAGACTGCAGGCTTTCGGCACAATCTGCCATTAAGACCAAGTCGTCAGCATAGGCTATACTGCTTACTGCATTTCCACCTAACTGAATCCTTCCCTGCCATTTTATACCTTTCAGCAGATGATCCATGTAAACAACGAACAGCAAAGGTCACAGCCTTGTCTAACCCCTGTAAGTACCCTGAACCAAGAACTCATTCTACCATCAATTCTCACTGAAGCCCAATTGTCAACATAAATGCCTTTGATTGATTTTAATAATCTCCCTTTAATTCCGTAGTCCCCCAGTATAGCGAACATCTTTTCCCTCGGTAACCCGTCATATGCTTTCTCTAGATCTACGAAACATAAACACAACTGCATATTCCTCTCGTAGCATTTTTCAATTAACTGGCGCATAATGAAAATCTGATCCTGACAGCCTCTCGGTGGTCTGAAACCACACTGGTTTTCATCCAACTTCCTCTCAACGACTGATCGCACCCTCCCTTCCAAGATGCCTCCCTTCCAAGATGCCAGTGAATACTTTGTCTGGTATACTAATCAGTGAGATTCCTCGATAGTTGTTGCAATCCTTCCTGTTCAGATAGGTGCAATTACTGCTTTTGTCCAATCTGAAGGTACCTTACCAACACTCCATGCTAATTTTACTACTCTATGAAGCCATTTCATCCCTGCGTTCCCACTATAATTCACCATTTCAAGTCTAATTTCATCTATTCCTGCTGCTTTATAACAATGGAGTTTATTTACCATCCTTTCCGCTTCCTCAAGCGTAAATTCACCAACATCATTTTCCTCCTCCCCATGAGCTTGGCTGTTCGCAACACCACCAGGATGATTTCCTTTTACATTGAGAAGATGTTCAAAATATTCCCTCCACCTCTCCAGTGATTCCCTGGGATCTATTATGAGTTCATCTGAATTACTCAAAACACTGTTCATTTCCTTTTTCCCTCCCTTCCTTAGATTCTTTATTACTGTCCAGAAAGGTTATTTTCCCACGACGTCTTTTTTGATTCGACAACTATTTCTTTCGCTTTGTTTCTTTCATCTACGTACAAATCCCTGTCTGCCTCAGCCTTTGTTTGGAGCCATTTCTGATAAGCCTTCTTTTTACGTTTACAAGCTGCTCTTAATTCATTCCACCAAGATGTTCGCCTTTTCCCATCTTTACACACAGTTGTTCCTAGGCATTCCCTTGCTGTTTCTACTACAGCATCCCTGTATGCCACCCATTCACTTTCTATATCCTGAACCTGCTTACTGTCTACTGTTCGAAACTTCTCAGTAATCATATCCATGTACTTCTGTCTAATTTCCTCATCCTGGAGATTTTCTACCCTTATTCGTTTGCAGACAGATTTCACTTTCTCTACCCTAGGCCTAGAGATACTTAGTTCACTACAGATCAGATAGTGGTCTGTATCATCAAAAATTCCCCGAAAAACCCGTACATTCCTAACAGACTTCCTGAATCCGAAGTCGGTTAAGATATAGTCTATTATGGATCTGGTAACCCTATCCTCCGATGTGTAGCGGTGTATAGCCTTATGCTTGAAGAATGTATTCGTAACAGCTAAACCCATACTAGCACAGAAGTCCAGCAAACGCTTCCCATTCCCATTAGCTTCCATATCTTCCCCACATTTACCAATCGCCCTTTCGTATCCTTCAGTTCTATTCCCAACTCTCGCATTGAAATTGTCCATTAGCACTATTCTATCCTTGCTGTTGACCCTGAGCACGATGTCACTCAATGCTTCATAAAACTTGTCAACTTCATCCTCATCTGCACCCTCACGTGGTGAATACACGGAGACAATTCTCGTCCTAATTCCTCCAACTGACAAGTCTACCCACATCATTCGCCCATTTACGTGCCTAACAGAAACTATGTTGCGTGCAATATTATTCCTGGTAAAGAACCCTACCCCATACTCTGCCCTTCCAACACCCGTCAAGTACACTTTATAATCTCCTGTCTCTTCCTCGTTATCTCCCCTTACCCGAATATCACTTACTCCTAGCACATCCAGATGCACCCTCTTTCCTGACTCAGCCAGTTCTACTTTCTTTCTTCCATAAGCCCCATTAATATTGATAGCTCCCCATCGAATTCCATTTCGTTCGCCAAGTTGTTTCCAAGGAGTCCCTCGCCTGTCAAATGGGAGTGGGACTCCGTTACTCCCATAGGTCCGAGGCTTGCTTAAAATGTTCTGAGCTCGGTAAATTCATGAAGCAGGATGCTACCCTACTTGCACATAGTCAAAGTGAGGATCTCTCCTCTAACGGTTTATGGACCACCGGTGAATTGTATAGTCCTAGCCGCCTGAGCACAAGGATGGCCATGACTCAGAATATGTCCGAGATGCCCACTCCCACCCCATAGCAACTGGTATCCCGACTCTCAGGACAACTTACTAGGCCACTCAGCCGTTGCCCATGGTTCTCGAACTAGGACGTGACTACAGTAACCCACACCGTGAACCATTATTATTATTATTATTATTATTATTATTATTATTATTATTATTATTATTATTATTATTATTATTATACAACATAAGGCACAGCAACGAAGCGACTGAATGGAAAGGGCACTGACGGACATAGTTTGGATTACTGCCGTGGAAACAATAGTGTGAGAGCACGCTCTTTGGGGGTGGGAGTTGGTGGGGGGTGAAGGAACGAGTTGCTGGTCGATGTACGCACCATGGGGTTTGCCAATAGATTGAACCACGTTTCGCATTAGGTAAATGTAACTTTTTTCATTACTTGTTAACAATATGACATTACTGTTCAATGTCGTATCCTCATAATAAGCTTGTAATCGTAGCTACAAAAATGTTATTTTAAAACCAATATTGTGAATTACGTAACTGTAATTAATTGGATTCGTATATAACCAATCACAGGCGAAAGTTCCGCTTTCTCTAATGTGGTGATTGGAAATGAACGTAGAATGAACTGATTGAAGGAACTCGTACCATATTTACCCTATTTATCCAACTGTTTTGTATTCCATGATACATACCATTTCAGAAATAGAATACGTACTACGTTCAGACCCCGACTGTGGTTAACATTGACAGCGTATCAGTCTGTAGATAGGATGGAATAGAATACTCAACCCCTAGTTCACCTGAAACTGAGGAGAGAGTAATAATTTATTGCAATCCGTATAATCTTTGATACCTGTATGATTTTCGTAGTTACAGTAAGTTTATCTATTACCACATTAAACATTACAATTAAGCCTAATCACTATTTACACCCAATCTCTAAATGGCAGTTATTAAAATTGTATTTATTTTTGTCCTACACGTTGTCTAGGGCAACATGTATCTTTCTCTTATTAATTTGTTTTAGTCCAAGTATTTATTTATGTCATAAGTATGAACAGAGTCATCCTTAGCTTACAATAGAGATTATGAATAAACTGAATGACTGCGTGAATGAATGGATTGATTAATTAATGAATCGCATGATTGTATTGTATTCATGCATGCATGAATAAACACTCCTCTCTCCCAGTCATGGATAGCCATCAACTGGGGAGAGAACATTCATTATTGAATGATTAAATGAATGAACCAATGAATGAATACTCTCAGCTTGCAGCTACGGAACTCCAGCAGCTGAGGAAGGAATATTTAATCCGTTGTAACCTAGGCAAATTCACATGCACTTTAACAAATAGTTACCTTAAAGAAAATAACAATGACAACAACAATACAAGCATAATACTAAAAGTTGGCATTGTGCTTTCTTTCTTTCTTTTATACTCTTTTACCACATATATTTTACTACCCGTCAAATTTTGCTGTTCTGTCCGGTGCGATCCATTCTTTGTTTAACATGTTTATAAATGGTTCAAATTATTTCTCTCTTTCTATTTTCGCTTTACAATCACCATCCCTGTATTTTATCCTAAGTGAGTCTGTTTCCCTACATACTCTTGTGCCTCCTCCATTAATTCTCCACATAGCAAACAGCAGTTTTCTGCGTTTTTCTCTCTTAGACCCGTATTATTATTTTTCTAATTCCACAGAATTCTCGTAACGTTCTTGTGGTCCTACATTCTGGCATATTCATCTGTTTTTCAATGTATTTCACTCGAATAGTTACTTTCTTACTTAATGTCTTTTCTTCGTTCTGAAACTATTTATCCCAGGAGTCTTCCATTCCTATTCTGTTTAGTTTCCTTTTCACCTCGGTTACCCAATAATTACCGTGTATATGTTTCATGTGAGCTTGGTATGCTAAATTTAGTATTTTCACCCCCCTCCCCCGTCACCCCTCTTTAATTTTAACCAATATTTAGTTTACGTTTTTAGCTATATCTGCTTGTATACTTATACCTCCACGTATAATTCTGACTCCACTGCTAGCTGTACATTTTGGTAGCCCCATTATTATTTTTCAGAACACAATATCTATTACCACCAGTTCCTTACTACCTTCTTCAATGCCCCATATTTCTGATCCGTACAATGGTCTGGTTTTACAAGTGAATTTTATTTCTGCAGTTTATATTCACTCTTTGGCGTCCTCCTCTCCAAACGCCTCATGCTAGATAAAGCTGCCTATCCTTTCATTTTTGCTCGTGTTATCTATTCTTTCCACCCGCCATTAGATGTTAGAATTATTCCCAAATATTCTATCTTATTAACTACCGTTAACTCTACACCTTCTAACCACCCCTTTCTTTTCTCTTTAGTTTATTTCCCTTTTTTACATACCATAAATTTCCTTAATGTTAATTTTTAACTTCCATTTTGTACAATATTCTCCAGTTTTTGTGATGCTTCCTTGCATACGAACTGATGTTGAAGATAATAGAAGGCTGTCGTCTTCGAAAACTACTTCAGAAATTTCTTTATTGTTAAGATATAGGCTCGTCCTGTTCTCATTTCCTTCATTTTCCAAAATACCGTTAATAAAAAGTATGGACAATGTAGGTGATAATTTGCACCACTTCTTTAGAGCAGATTTTGAATATCTTTCTTCCGCTGCTAATTCTTCTTTCACTTTAATCGTGCATTTAACCTCTGAATACAGTTAAATTATGGCATTAGTCATTTTAATTGACACTCCTATTTTAGCCTATTTAATTAATTATCTATTATTGTATTGATGATAAATATATTGTAAAAAGTTCTCATTCCTTTCTTGAACTCGGTCCGTTATACGGAGTGTATAGAGTAATCCTCCGCCCATTTTATACGTCCTTTTGCTAATATCCTAGTATAAATCTTGCTGAGTGCGTCCAATAGAGTATTGCCTCTATAATTATTTGTATTAGATTTCTCTCCCGTCCTTTTGTACATGTGACATATTACTCCTTGCCAAAATCTTTCCCTGCCATAAAAAGTTAAATATTTATGTTATAGTCAATCAATCAGTCAATCACTACTGATCTGCATTTAGGGCAGTCGCCCAGGTGGCATGTTCTTTATCTGTTGTTTTCCTAGCTTTTTCTGAAATGATTTCAAATAAATTGGACGTTTATTGAACATCTCCCTTGGTAAGTTATTCCAGTCCCTAACTCCCCTTAATATAAACGAATATTTGCCCCAATTTATCCTCTTGAATTCCAACTTTATCTTCATATTGTGATCTTTCCTACTTTTAAAGACACCACTCAAACTTATTCGTCCACGAACCTACTACGCTGGCGTAGCAGGGGGAGAGGTGACACTCCCACGTGATGCATCCCAGTGGCGGATAGGGGGGTCCTAACCGGCTTGCCGGTGGACTTGAGGGAAATAAAATACCTCTCGCGGACCAAACACACTACCCCTGCGGGTGGGGGACGCACATGTAGAACACGCCCGCGGTATCCTCTGCCTGCCGTAAGAGGCGACTAAAAGGGGCGACCAAGGGATGATTAAATTAGAACCATGAAACTACTTTTGATTCGTACCACCATGCGGGGAACACCATGGGTTGCCTGTACTTGCGAGTAGTACCACTAAATTAGGTACGAAATAGGTTTGTGATTCCTAGCAGTAAAGAGGCTGGCCTGGGGGGTTCCAGTACCCGTGCGTCGTACCCATGCGAGCAACACCGCGGGTCTGGGCGTAGCCTGTGTGTTGTACCGCTATATGAGCGACACCGTCGGTCTGCGTTGCCTGTGATTGGTGCCCACTATGTAAGGAACACCACGGGAATACCGGTGCCTGTGATTAGTACACGTACGTGAGGAGCATCATCGGTTTGCGTTGGCTGTGAGTGGCGCCATTGTGTGAGAAACACCATAGGTCTGCGTTCCCTGTACGAAGTACAATACTTGTGAGTAGTACCATCATGTGTGGAACACCCTGAGTCTTCGCTACTTTTGATTAGTACCCCAACATGACAAATACCATGGTTCTACTTTACTCGCGACATGTACCATTCTGTGGGGCCTTAGACATGGATTTTGCACCCCTTTAGACATCAAGCATCATTGTGCTTTATAAGTGGTCTCTTGGTCAGTAATACTATTATTTATGATCTTTTTTGAGTCTGCTCCACTTGTTTGTTTGTTTGTTTGTTTGTTTGTTTGTTTGTTTGTTTTTTGTTGGGTTCATGTCCATCCATTCATTCTTCATGACATTTTTTGTTTTATTTTGGTCATTGTATGAATTTGTACTTTTTGTTATTTCATTTCGTACCATTAGGGGCCGATGACCTCGATGTTAGGTCCCTTTAAACAACAAGCATCATCATCATCATCATCATCATCATCATCATCAAACTTATTCATCTACTAATGTCATTCCACGCCATCTCTCCACTGACAGCTCAGAACATACCATTTAGTCGAGCAGCTCGTCTTCTTTCTCCCAAGTCTTCCCAGCCCAAACTTTGCAAGATTTTTGAAACGCTACTCTTTTGTCGGATATCACCCAGAACAAATCGAGCTGCTTTTCTTTAAATTTTTTCCAGTTCTTGAATAAAAAGAAATCCTGGTGGGGGTCCCATACACTGGAACCGTACTATATTTGGGATCTTACCAGAGACTTGTATGCCCTCTCCTTTACATCCTTACTACAACCCATAAACACCATCATAACCATGTGCAGAGATCTGTACCCTTCATTTACAATCCCATTTTTGCGATTACCTCACTTAGGTACTTACAGTGATCCCCATAAGGAACTTTCACCCCATCAAAGCAGTAATTAAAACTGAGATGACTGTCCCTATTTGTGAAACTCACAACCTGACTTTTAACCGCGTTTATCATCGTACAATTGCCTGATGTCCATCTTACAACATGATCGAGGTCATTTTGCAGTTGCTCACAATCTTGTAACTTACTTATTACTCTATACAGAATAATATCTGCACTTCACGTTCGTTCATGTCGCTGGTTGGGTTGCAACTGTCTGTGGATACCACCCTCACGTTTCCCGTACTTCAGCCGTCTCCATACAAATCATGCAGGCCATCGGAGGGTATAGACTGATTAACTCTGTGCCTGGCCACTTTTACCCCGGGAATTATTGTGCACGCTCTTCTGTTGGAGGCTGAGTGGACAATAAGTATTTATGCTTCTCTTGAAGTTGTTTCCAAAATTCCAGTCCTGGTGGGAAATAGAGTACATAGGTCCTCGGGTGAATCAAGAACGCCTCGGCTCCAATATTTCTCACTTACCGCTGACAAATACTAGACTAGATCAAGGAATTTATTTCACTAGCATAGTTAGTACAAGAAGTCCCTGACCACAATGCCTAATTAAGCTCCCAGTGAAGGAACAAACCTTCAAACAAGCTTTCCACCAATTATAAAACTACGAATACTTTTGTATCGTATTTTTACAGTTAAACTGAATCTAACTTGTTTAATCAGAGTACTTACTTAAATGTGAAATCAAGGCCGTCCTTCCGTAGGCTATCGTATTTGACATGGGAAAGTCAAGAGTAGTCAGCATAGGCTTTTGATAGATTCTAATACGGCTTTGCTATGTGCACAGTGTCAGTCACAGTATCGCAGTGAAACAGTGGCGGTTAATTTGTGTTATGGAAAAAAGAACATATTATCGATTTGCTTACTACTTCATCAGTGCCGAATGAAGTGAGGCATAAAGAGTTTTATCTCTTCATTTGTGATTCTGTCTACCCACCTTACTTCCAATATTCTATTGTAACACAACTTTTCAAAGATTTCCGTTTTCTTCCTGCACTAGATATTCAGTTCCATACAATGCCACGCCAACACAAACATATTCACTAACAAACCCTGTAGTACACATACACATGTATCTACGTTTGAGATGAGCAAATTTATCCGATTAAAGAAGAAGGTGGGTTAGCCTCAATTCTATAGGCCTATCCTTGATTTACCATCATTAGTTACTTTGCTATCCCAATAATAATGTCTTCAGGTACATCCTTTGGGACTTCATTTGCTTCTCTGACATTTCCCGCATCACCCACTTCATTTCATTGCATCCCATAACTCTTGTTTTACATTTACACTTGGTTATTTTTATCTGAAACTTCTCCAGACCCTCTACACAGTCATGTAAAATGGCAGTATCATTGTCAAAGCTTTCCTACCCTTGAATTCATTCATTTTCCAAATGTATCCTTGATCTTTAATAATAATCATTTCGTGTGGCTATTTCTAGCCGCGTGCAGCCCTTGTAAGACAGACCCTCTGATGAGGGTGGGCTGCATCTGCCATGTTTAGGTAACTGCGTGTTATTGTGGTGGAGGATAGTGTTATGTGTGGTGTGTGAGTTGCAGGGATGTTGGGGACAGCACAAACACCCTGCCCCGGGCCATTGGAATTAACTAATTACGGATAAAATCCCCGACCCGGTCTGGAATCAAACCCGGGACCCTCTGAACCGAAGGCCAGTACGCTGACCATTCAGCCAACGAGTCATTTCCTTTAATACTCGTTGTTCATGCTTGTCACAGAAGGAGGCAAAGTATAAGCCTGCCTCCTACTTTGTGGATGTTTGCTTCCCTTGCATATCTCTCTGTTCTTATGCC
Organism: Anabrus simplex; assembly: GCF_040414725.1. Lineage (NCBI taxonomy): Eukaryota > Metazoa > Arthropoda > Insecta > Orthoptera > Tettigoniidae > Anabrus > Anabrus simplex. The sequence goes on along the minus strand of NC_090266.1, from coordinate 469,204,163 downwards.
TGAACGTCATGTCTTGTAAATATTGTAGATTCATACTCTAAGCTTGATTCTACGAGGGCTGTAAATAAAGTAGTGGCAATATTGATAAAACGTAATATTTAATGATACAGCAAGTACAATTGCATTGCATTGCATTGCATTCCTTCATTGTAGTCACCCACAAAGTCTGTTACATTTTGCTAAATGTCGGGAAGCGGTTGGGGAACGTTGGCGAGGTGTTCTCTGTTGATGACAGCGATGGAACGCTCTACTGCGCGATGTACAGATGCCACGTCAAGAAATCGGCGGCCTCGGAGGGGTCCATTCAAATTCGTTAACGGGTCGAAATCACAAGGATTCATGCCTGATGAGTACGGAGGGTGTTCCAAGGCCAATGCCACCGTTGCATTAAGAGCTTGACATTAATTGCGACATGACAACGTGCGTTGTAAACAACACGATAAGGCGATCGTATCACAATAAACGTGGCCGTTTGCGGCGCAGAGCCACACGTAGATGTCGCTCCAGAAATCGACAATAGTAGTCACTGTTGACAGTTTGCCACTCAGATACAGCATGCGTAAGAATAACACCCTCGTAGTCGTATGCCACAGTCTGCATAAGCTTCACCCGACTGGGTTCCTATCGATATTTCTGCGGACGTGGCAAACCTGTGTGACTCCATTCATTCGAGTGACGCTTTAATTCAGACTCGTAGGCTCGTGCCCACAATGGCGACAATACACTGCATAAATGCGTATCCTTCGTTGCGGTATCTGTCCACACTACACATACCAGCCAGTGCATAAAGGTGCCACTTCTGTACGTCGGTGAGTTGTTGCAGAACCCAACGGGACGCAATTTTCCTCACGTTAAGACATTTCGTCAGTATGTGCCACACCGTTTGATGCCTGAGGCCAACATCTACGGATCATTCCTGGACAGTCCATCGATGGTTTACGGAAACGAGACCACTCACGATATCAATCTGATCTTGAGGTGCATATCCGCAATCTCATTCCGTCCCGCACGAAACGCCTTGACCCATCGTGCAACCGTCCTGTACGGTAATGCATTCTCGCCACAGGTTTCACGTAATCCTCGATGACATTCTGATGCATTTTTGCCACGGGAAGCCTCGATTTTAATTCACGAACGCTGATCACCTCTTGAAAACATGCTTTAAAGCGGTGAAATCGATACTCTTCACATTAACGCCACACAGCAACAACACTCTCAACTGATTGCCCGTCAAAATCGTGCTTGCGCATGCGCGATCTGGATTACGTTGCCACTACTTTAATTAAAGCGCTCGTAGTCACCCTCAGAATCTCGGACAGCGTTCTCTGTTGATATACACTGACTGACAGAGCAAATGCAACACCAAGAAGGAGTAGTTCGAAAGGGATGAAAGTTGGGGAAAAAACAGAGTCGGCACGGAAGACTAATTGATGTTTATTTCAAACCGATATGCAGGTTACACAATGCGCACGGCATCGACTCAGTAGGATGTAGGACCACCGCGAGCGGCGATGCACGCAGAAACACGTCGAGGTACAGAGTCAATAAGAGTGCGGATGGTGTCCTGAGGGATGGTTCTCCATTCTCTGTCAACCATTTGCCACAGTTGGTCGTCCGTACGAGGCTGGGGCAGAGTTTGCAAACGGCGTCCAATGAGATCCCACACGTGTTCGATTGGTGAGAGATCCGGAGAGTACGCTGGCCACGGAAGCATCTGTACACCTCGTAGAGCCTGTTGGGAGATGCGAGCAGTGTGTGGGCGGGCATTATCCTGCTGAAACAGAGCATTGGGCAGCCCCTGAAGGTACGGGAGTGCCACCGGCCGCAGCACATGCTGCACGTAGCGGTGGGCATTTAACGTGCCTTGAATACGCACTAGAGGTGACGTGGAATCATACGCAATAGCGCCCCAAACCATGATGCCGCGTTGTCTAGCGGTAGGGCGCTCCACAGTTACTGCCGGATTTGACCTTTCTCCACGCCGACGCCACACTCGTCTGCGGTGACTATCACTGACAGAACAGGAGCGTGACTCATCGGAGAACACGACGTTCCGCCATTCCCTCATCCAAGTCGCTCTAGCCCGGCACCATGCCAGGCGTGCACGTCTATGCTGTGGAGTCAATGGTAGTCTTCTGAGCGGACGCCGGGAGTGCAGGCCTCCTTCAACCAGTCGACGGGAAATTGTTCTGGTCGATATTGGAACAGCCAGGATGTCTTGCACATGCTGAAGAATGGCGGTTGACGTGGCGTGCGGGGCTGCCACCGCTTGGCGGCGGATGCGCCGATCCTCGCGTGCTGACGTCACTCGAGCTGCGCCTGGACCCCTCGCACGTGCCACATGTCCCTGAGCCAACCATCTTCGCCACAGGCGCTGCACCGTGGACACATCCCTATGGGTATCGGCTGCGATTTGATGAAGCGACCAACCTGCCCTTCTCAGCCCGATCACCATACCCCTCGTAAAGTCGTCTGTCTGCTGGAAATGCCTCCGTTGACGGCGGCCTGGCATTCTTAGCTATACACGTGTCCTGTGGCACACGACAACACATTCTACAATGACTGTTGGCTGAGGAATCACGGTACGAAGTGGGCCATTCGCCAACGCCGTGTCCCATTTATCGTTCGCTACGTGCGCAGCACAGCGGCGCATTTCACATCATGAGCATACCTCAGTGACGTCAGTCTACCCTGCAATTGGCAAAAAGTTCTGACCACTCCTTCTTGGTGTTGCATTTGCTCTGTCAGTCAGTGTACATGCATTGGAATACCTGTGAATGAAATGCATTAATAAGTATGGGGACGTATATTCTTTTTCTGCCCATGTTCCCACACGGGCTGTCTCCATCGAGGAGGGCGTATTATACACAGCATGTAAGAAGTTAGGACACTATTTTCTAACCATCATACACTCATAACACTTCAGTTCTTCCATTTCCGACTTCCAGTCCTTCTGATCTACCTGGGCCGTTCAGAGAATTTAAGGGCTGATCATTGTGGTGAGACTCGCGGATAGGTTTGTTCATCTCCTTCATTTCATCACAATTTCCATAATTTTAGAAACGCCGGGGTATTACTTTTCCAAGGTTGCAACCGCCTCCTTCCTAGTCTTAATTTCAGTTTATTGCAATTACACACCCTAGAACAGGAATCAAAGTAGCCCGGACCCTATCAGACAGAAAGAACTCTCTTTCATGGCTCTTTCATGGGGTCGACAGTATACGTGGGTTAAGCCCAGTTTTTCGGCAGGATGCCCTGTCTTATGCTAATCCTATGTAGAGGAATGTACTTACTATTGCGTGTTTCTGTGGTGATTGGTAGTCTGGTATGTTGTGTATAAATGAAGAAGTGTGTATTAAGACGAACACAAACCGTCCTCGAACAAGAGGAATTAACCAGACGCGGCTAAAATACTCTGCCCTTCTGAGAATCGAAACAGAGCCTCTGAACAGAAAGCCGCTAAGCCAAGGAACCGGACTCACACGTAGAAAGAACACGTATTCAAAATTGGTCAAGTCTGTGAATGAAACAGAAATAGAGACGCACAATATAGTCTGTGACATTGAAAGAGAATGACGAACTGGTGTTTAGTTTTGTTCGAACTTGGAGGCTGGGGGCTATCTCCAAGTAAATGTGTGAGCGGATGCAAAAACTTGACTGCATGCATTTCTTAAATGAGATGTTTAGCAAACTTGCCTGCATTTCATCTCAAGTCCGAACATGTATCCACAATCCTTTTACCGATGAATGATGTAAGAGACGTGAAAATTTATGCGAATCTCATGCGAATATGTTTTTGTAACCCACAGTTAGTACAGGACCTTTTTATTGGCACTGATTAGATTATGCACAATAGTAGTCAAATAGCTTAATAAAATTAAACTTCATCTCATAATGTTGACAAAAATAGTTCACGTAGGGAACGTTTTCACACAATACAAGTTTCACTTTACTGCATACAGTGCATACAATACAGTTCTCTTGTGCTCTTCCGGCATTATAGAGAACTCCTGCGGGAAAAAATATGACACCCCACTGCCTCTTAAAATATATAGAGTGGATCGGGGGGAGATGCCTATCGGGGGGAGATGCCTATAGCTTCGTAGTTCCGTCGGGAATCACCATATCGCAACACCAACTTGTCTCGCGCTTGTTGGCCTCAGTTAGCCGTTGAATCCAATACGTATGACTCTGTGTGAAGTGTTTTCCCGCTCTGTTATCAAGAAATTCAAGGTAAGAACTTAAGGCGGTGCCTTGTTAATAACGCACAGTTGTTTTAAAGTGCTTATCAGCCTATATAATAAGGAGGATTTGCTAATATTAGTATATGTTGGGCAAGGTACATACTTTGCAGTGTACGTTTTTAAATTCACTAGCTCCGAAGCTGCCATAATGTGCACGTTGCGGGAAGTGGCATCTCACCCCGACTCTCGGTAGAGATGCCACTTTTTCTTCGGGGTAAGATGCCGAAGTTGATTCTTCAGATATAACAGTTTCTTTTCGTAGGAACATGCCAAGAACGTATATCAGGACATCAAACAGGGGTCAGTGGTCCGAAGAGAGCCTGCAAATGGCCATGGAACACGTCCGAACCGGGGGGAAGAATTGTTTTAGAGCTTCCCAAGATTATGGAATCCCATACAGAACACTTAAACGACGTCTGGAGAAGAACGACGAAAAGAAGCATGCCATGGGCCCACAAAGTAAGTAGTTACAGAACAACATCGAATTGAAGATGCAAGAGCTCGACGAGGGAAAAGTAAGACAAAGAAATTCACTACGAGTCAATCTGTTAGACTAAGCAGGTCAGAGAATGACAGTGACTTTTGTGCTGAGTGTGCCCTCAATTATTATGACAAAAATGGACCACAGGTAGACTGGATTCGGTGCATCGTTTGTGATAAATGGTTACATGAAACCTGTACAGATTCAGAAAACATATGCAATAACTGTGCTAAAGAACTCTGATACAAGAGTCATCCTTACAGCTGATTTAATGTGGTTACACTATAATTTTGTGTGTTTGTTTTTTGATAATCATAATAAATATGCTTTAAGAATTGAATTTAGACGATTTTTCTCCAGAATGACATAAAACTAGTAGTCGAAACTCATCCAGATTTAATTGCCATCTTACCCCGATGCTCGGGGTGAGATGACTAAATACATGCCTTCATAAATAAATGTTTAAAACGTACAATTACTAATGATTGGCATAGCTAACTGGCCTATATATAGAAAAAACTCGGCAAAATATTACTGTTTTATGCCTAATTCGAACTCTCAATTTTTATGTACATTTTTGTCCTCAAAACACTAAGTATGGCATCTTCCCCCGATCTACTCTAGCTATTGAAGGACGTTAAACTGTTGTTGTTGTTCTTGTTGTCTGGCTCCTTGGCTGAGTTATCACCGTAGTGACTCTCTATACAGAAGGCCATGGGCTTAATTCCTGGGAGGATAGGGGATTTTAACTGCGTATGGTTAATTCCTTTGGCTCGGGGACTGGGTATATGTGTTCATCCTAATACACTTCTTTTCGCCTACACACAACACACCACAGTACCAATCTCCATAGAAACACACAATAGGAATGCAACCCTCCACATCAGGTTGGCGTCAGGAAAGGTATCCGGCTGTAAAACTAGGCCAAGTCCACGCGAAATTCCTACACCAAGTAACTGGGAAAAGGTCTGGAATTATTATTATTATTATTATTATTATTATTATTATTATTATTATTATTATTATTATTATTATTATTATTATTATTATTATTTAAGTCTCCAAAGCATTTGTTGTAGGAAGCAGAAGCCGTTATAATGCGGAATATCTCAAAGTGCTCCTAGGTTTACCCTAACTCATGAAAGGCTTCCGATGGTTGTTCTTATAATCCTTCCTACCTGAACCACCAAAGTCGTGGTCAGGTTGCCTCACACCAGAATGGTGTTCACGATCGATAATAACAGTCTCAGTGCAGACTACACTTTAGAGCCTTAGAGGAAACCGACAATTTTGAACTTGAGGCGAGGGCGTGATAGCTGAGTGTAATCGACACTGGTTCCTCACCAAGGCGACTGCTGTTTGATTCCCGGCCAAAGCTATTTTTTAAATGAAAAGTCACGTCCAGTGGTTCGTATTTCATATAGACGTGGAAGTCCCATGGATATGATCACGATATGATCAGTCACGTAAAACTACAAGCTTGCTTTAGAAACTTATGCTGAATGATCATTGCCTTCAGATCATTTGCCCTTGGATTAGCCTAGAGTGACTGAAACAACAATCTCCAAGTGACTTCCTTGGATGTAGGGCACTTGTGCAGCACATATGTTATTCCACCGGAAGTATCACCACTAAACATTCTTGTAGTTGAACAAGTTCAGTAATAATCTTATCAACGCAGAGGTTGTAGGCGTACTTCAGTTATCAGTTTACGTGAAGTGGAGTGGTCATTTCCTTTTCTCTCCGCATTGTCTGTCTAAATCAGAGTAATCTGCTGGGCCGGGTTGAGTGGCTCATACGGTTTAACACTGCCTTTTGGGCCATAAGGTGGCGAGTTTGATCCCAGGTGAGTCCAGTGGTATTTCAAGGTCCGCAAATACACCAGCCTCGTTTCAATAGAGTTACTGGTACGTAAACTCCTGGTGGACTAAATTTCGGTACCTCGGAGTCTTCGAAAACAGCAAAAGTGGGATATAAAGTGATTGTTATTATTATTATTATTATTATTATTATTATTATTATTATTATTATTATTATTTGCTGGACAACTTCACTCCACAATGGCACTGTAGTAATAACTTTCAACTCGTTTGAAGTTGACAGTCATAAATTATTTTATTAAAATATAACTTCATGTTCCTCATAGATTGTTTTTTGTGTTTCCTTGTTAGTTTAAAAATCAACCTTGATCACGGAATTACGTTTCCTTATACCCTGTTTTATTCGAACTCATGTCATTTGACTTCTGTGAAACTAAGCCCACTTGCCTCCCACGTCTGCCATGGAGCACTGATAATGCGATATTTTGAATGTATTCCATTTTCTTAAAATTCCTTCTGTACGTATTTTGTGGGGAAATTCTCTAATATGTCATTCGTTGGCAAGTGAAGTGCACTCATATCCGCAGATGACGCTCAACTCGTGAATGCCCCATGAAAATTTAATGAAAGTCAGTATTGATTGATTCTAACCAGATATGTCGAGGTGGCCTTGTTTCTATTAAGACCGTCTTCATTGGCATTTTCAATGAATTCATTGCGTATCCGTGTCGACAAAAATGCTGAAATTGGTATCCCTCACAATTTCTGTTGGTTACATGGAGACTGATTTTCACCGATACGATATTCTGACAATTAACAAGGCTTCAAAAGTGACCCGCATTTTTTGACGTCTGCGTTAGCATCCATTTTGCAGCTCTTTATGTAGCAGACTTTCTTTGTTCTGCTTATAAAATACGGTACATTAATGAGAATGGGAAACATACTTTTTTCGTAGATAATAGTAGCCTACTTGTTCTAGAGTCCGCCTCCATAGCCTGACGGCTAGTGTTATTAGCTGCCATCCTCGGGGGCCGGGGTTCGATTCCCGGTAATGCCAGAAATTTAAAACTGGCAGGAGGGTTGGTATGTGGTTGAAATGGTTAGTTGCAGCTCATCTCCATTCGGGGTGCGCCTGAAAAGAGCTGCACCACCTCGGGATGAGGACACAAGTTTACTTTTACTTTACTTGCTCTAGAAGCTCTTTCAAATGCTGTTTCTGCTACGTAACATAGATGTGTCACTGGAACTGCCTTACTGAAACTTTTTTTTTTTTTACGTCGCACCGACACATACAAGTCTTACGGCGACGATGGGACAGGAAAGGGCTAGGAGTGGGAAGGAAGCGTCCGTGGCCTTAATTAACGTACAGCCCCAGCATTTGCGTGGTGTGAAAATGGGAAACCACGGAAAACCATCTTCAGGGTTGCCGACAGTGGGGTTCGAACCTACTATCATCCGATTACTGGATACTGGCCGCACTTAAGCGACTGCAGCTATCGTGCTCGGTACTGAAACATCTGACTCTCATAGATATCAGTATTCAAACAGACATAACTATGGTCAACGCTTGGATTGACGATAAAACGCTGTTGTTGATAATATAAAGGGCGGGGATTACCTTTCTTGCAGTAGGGTACTCACAAGGTAACTGATTGGGTTGGACATGACAGATATGAATGAAACTTAGATGAGTGATCAAATAACTTATCTTAAATTTAAAGGTGATATTTTGCCGTAAAATCCGCGGTAGTGTTCTACTTGATTGCTGAAAACTAGCTGGGCGTCTTGGAGCAATTAGCTGATAATGACATGACTTTGCGTGTACACTGTAGAAATATACTGATAGTCTGATAGTCTGTTTTAAAGTTACATAGGTTTGAACCGAAAATGAGATTTTCAAAACACAGAATTTCACGCCGGACAAACTTATCTTACTAACACGTACAGTAAGTGAATGTATCAAAATCTTGGGGAGCTCCCAGCCTGCCTGTTCTCGTCGGCTGGCTTACCTGTGAGTTTCTTGGAGTTTCAACGATAATGTTCTGCCTCTAGGCACCTAGCTAATATTCTGGCTCACAACACCCAAGCTATAAAAAAGGGAGGCTAGCCGCGGACAGTCAGTCGGTGTTGGACTCCGTGGTGGAGTCAGTGTGTTGGAGTTCGGGGGATGGGCTGAGGGTGACAAAGGTGTTGGCTGTCGTTAGTGTCCCACCGAGATCTGAACGAAGAGCCGTTGTGGTTGTGTCAGAGTGTAAGGCGAGTAGCTGGACTGCAGAACAGACGACGTGCGGAATGGCAGACGGTGTACTACCGCTTAAGTGTAGACTACGGCAAGCTTTATCCTGAACTGCCCAAGGGTGCAAGCGATAGTGTACAGTGCATGTGTACGTGAGCTGTGTGTAGCATAACTGTTTAGCCTTTAAGTGACAGAGCAGTGATAACGATAGTGATGATGATGATGATGATGAGGAGGAGGGGAAAGAAGAAGAAGAAAAGAAGAGGAAGAAGAAATCATATCGTGAGCAAGAATTTTCTTATTTTGTATTGATAATAGAGAAGATAGTGGAGCGTCTGTGATTCAAGCAGCAGATCGCCGGCCTCTCACAGCTGGATTCCGTGCTTCAGTTCTCGGTCACTCCGTATGAGATTCGTACTGGACAACGCGGAGGCGGGATGTCTTTTTTATTTATGTTTACGGGTACTTCGGTTTTCCATGTCATCTTTCATTCCAGCAACATTGTGTAATATCATTTTTCATTCCATCTGTCAGTCATGAATTATTTTCCCAGAGGAGTGCGACAGGCTTATGCAGCCGGCACTGTTCCTATCCTCGCCGCTAGATGGTGGCTTCATTCATTCAATTCCTGACCCCGTCGAAACTTGAAACAGGCTGTGGATTTTCATTTTCATTTCAATAGAGAAGATAGTAACTCAGAAACACCTGATAAAACGTTGAGCAGTTGTGACTATTGCCTGTCCATTAAACAACGAAAGTGGTAAAAATTAAGTCCTTATCGGAATATGAACACACATTCTCCTTTCCTAGGATTGTCAGCGAATGGAGAACTTGCATTACACTGACAGACTTCACCTAAAAAGTACGATAATGTAAAATGCAAGTCAGGTGTTGTTGGCTGCCAAATTTATAACTTAACATGTAAATAAATAATCACATTGCCTGGCGTTTTTTTCAAACGAAATAATCGTATGTCAAAGTGTTGAGACATCAGAATATCCTGTAACTTGTCAGTAAATCTACTGCGTTTTAGCTCTCTTAAATATCTACCGGTAACACCGCCTGCAACCTTGAGCATGTCACCTACAGTACCTCGGTACGCAGCCAGTCTCGATTCATATCGTCTTATGTCTTAGTTCTATTCCACTCTTGTTCAACAAAGCAGCGAGTTTAAGGCCTTTCAGGACAGTTTGTCCTAGTTGAATTATGCTTGCAGTGTAAGCCTCATTTTGGCTAGTTTCATTGCCTGAATACACCACATCACACGTACTATTAATGTAGTAGTGTCTGTACTGTATTTGACGACCTGAATTATATGAGTGGTTAAGCTTGTGATCGTATTGCTTTCAGAATTAACTTTGAGAATCATCTTTTACGAAATTGCTTTTGTATTAAATTAGGAAGTATATGAGTACATTGTCATTGCATCACACATTATATTTTTACTGAATGTCATAAAATTCTGGCTTTATATTCAAACTGGTGAAATAACTTCGTTGCTTTTATCGAGTATAACTTCCTATGAAAACACGATACTCTACAGTGCAAATTAATGGTTTGAATGGGAATACATTTAATTTCTATTTGCTTTTATTCAATCTAGTACTTTAGGTTCAAGAAAGTCGTACTGGATTGCTAAGAGAAGCATGGAGGAGAATGGAAGAGTTGACCTTGTCTTGCGTAATCACGCAAACAGCATGGGCGTCCTTTGTGCATCAACAAAAGACATGTTGAAGTGCGCATTTGCAAATCTACAAGGAGAGAGACGAGAGAAGAAGAAAGAACTGAATCCTGAGCGGAGTGATTGATCTGCCTCTGTCGGCAGGACTATCTAAGACACAACCACCTGTCCAGCGACAGACTACGGCAATTAAACAGTTCCATTAGTGGCTCTAGAAGTTAGACGCGGCGACCACTGGTTCGCCTTGAAGGAGCAACCAGATATAATTTACCGTATTCCCATTCAAAAGTCCCTCATTAATTTCCCCTATTTAAGTACTTAAGGAAACCGTTGAGCAGTTAGAGTGATAGGATCGCATGTATTGGTGTTCATTAAAATCAAACAGATTAAAAAGTTTTAAGTGTACATGGTTTTACCCAGGAATATCATTGCTGTTCTGAAGAGCACTTATTGCTCCGACAATATTTTTGTCAAGGATTCTCTTCAGCTGAATCTGCTTGCGCATTGATGGTTTATTCTTGTTAAATTACTCCAGATCGGTGAAATTCATTGGCGTCTATCTAGGAAATGTAGATGGGACAGTTGATTTCTGTTTAGAAGGTTGTTTCGGAAGAGAGAATAATTATGAGAACCCTAATTTAATAATAATAATAATAATAATAATAATAATAATAATAATAATAATAATAATAATAATATGATATGCTTTACGTCCCACTAACTACTTTTAGAATTTTCGGAGATGCAGAGGTGCGGGAATTTACTTCCTTTTACGTGCCAGTAAATCTACCGACACGAGGCTGACGAATTTGAGTACCTTCAAATACCACCGGACTGAGCCACGACCGAACCTGCCAAGTTGGGGTCAGAAGGCCAGCGTCTCAACCGTCTTAGCCACTCAGCCCGGCAGAACCCTAATTTACTTAGTGTCGTAATCTCAGGTATACTATTTTAAACATATTTCGGGAACCTAAGTGTTTAAACCTCTAAACTGCAGTATCTGAGTAGGCGATTCAGTTCATCTTAATTGAAATAAACTTGTAAAATATATTCCTGTCAACTCAACTTTAAGCTTCGATTATTGTGATCGAAAGCAAGAAAATATATTGCACCAATTTGAATACTTAGAATGCCCTGAAATTTCCATCTCTACTGCATATTTCTTCGTACAGCGTAATATTTAATGTAAAATTAGGGCTGAAGACTATTTCGTTTCAATCTTATCTATGATTGCATGGACATACATCTATATTTTCATTAGTAATTGCTATCCTTTTCATCATTCGGTCTGCCAGTTCCTTGATGAACCTTGTACATCAGTAATCCTTTACTTGCAAGCACTGTTGTCCCATGAATTTGTACGTAAAGGCTAACTTGCAATTTTACATGACTGTTGATATCGTGATCATTGTCACAAGACTTCCAGTTTTATTCTGAATCTAAACCGTAGCGATATGAATTTCAGTTTGAAAAATTCCACATCCATAGTCCAGGATTCTAGCCCGGCCGCCTTAGTGAGAAGCCAAGCGATCATGTCACTCAGCTTTCACGCCCGTTCTGTTTTCCTACCTATCAAGTTTTAACATGAATTCTACGAAGATGTAGCCTAACCATCCTCTCCCTGGTGTACTTGTAATTGCGCTTTTCGCTTATGAAATGTCATAAGCCTACACTTGCATGAATTTTATTTTGAAATATATAATGGGAAGTTAGTTCAGTCACATGGTATTGCTGAGTTATAGAATGTCTCCTATCCATATTTCATGTATTTGTGCTGGCGAGCAGAACAATTGTTCCAGAAACGTGCTTATGCCTATTGATATTTTTCTTCATTTATTGCCATTCGTTTTTAGTAAAACTTCACTTAAATTTCTTTCTAAAAAGATTAGAAATAGGGGGCTGGGTTTTTCGGGAGGGAGGTATCACAGAAAATGGAAATGTTTTAACCAGCTCAATTATCTTGATTTCTTACCGCAGGGCTGAATCTCTCAGACGGTAGAACACTGGCCTTTCCGAGCCCAATTTGGTGATATATGAAGGTGTTCAGTTATGCCAGCCTCTTTTCGATAGATCCACTGACACGCAAAATAACTCCTAGGGAACAAAATTCCGACACTCTAGTGACTCCGAAAACCGTAAAAGTAGTCAGTGGGACGTAACAACAGTAGCATTATTATTAGGCTATTATTATTATTATTATTATTATTATTATTATTATTATTAATAATAATAATCGCCACACTCGGTCACAACAAACTATGCCGCCAAGTTGCTTAGGCTATACCCGAGCTGTCTATCTCTGCCTTATGTCGATCATAATCTTCCAGTCAGAATGTCTCCTGTATACTGTACAGCACTCTCTAAGCAGGTTTCTCGACATATTTGTATGACTTCCTTTTGAAAAGGAAGTCTGGATGTTACGTCGGCCCGTCGCTACGTTGCAATAATGTGCAGCTTTCCTCAACTAAGTACAAACGTAACTGGCAAATCCTGTCGGGACATTAAAAAACGGTCTACAAATTGATAATGAGTCCATTAAAGTGGCCTTCTTCGTCATGATCCACTAACTTTTTAAAACATCAGTTTATTATACTCGTATAGTCCTAGGCATATTGTGCTGAATGGGTAAGTGATTCCAAATGAATTCACTGGAAACAAGATTCCATATACGGGAAACAAATCTCTAATTGACTTTGACATTGAAAAAAAAATATGTGTACTGTTTTATTTTTTGCGCCAGTGTTGAAGGATTTATTCACTTTCTTTTTCTTCGACTGTGTTCCCAATGTTATTTCCTGATTGATTGCCATCATTTCGGTTGCTATGACGACGTGAAAGCAAACTTTGTTATTCGTCCTAATCGAATACATTGGAAGGAGGATTTTTTTAGGCACCAGTCTATTGTGACGAGTTGACTGTGTGGCAAATAATGCTGCAGCGGGAGTTTAGTTCATGTATCAGTTAAATTCAAAGCGGTGGAAACATGTTGGAGACTGATGTGAATGTAGGTAGTCCTCCACCCACCAGCTTTATTCAGCTGCTCCAACCCTTAAATTCATTCTGGAGCATTTATCCTATTCTGTTCTATTTATGAAATATTTGTGTAATGAAAACTTGCCGAACTATTGTTTTTAGTGCTTTTTTATATTTGTAGTATTGACTTTATTTTCACCACTTATTATTTCGTAATTTGAAATCATAACTATAATGTATGTTCAGGATTTTACACTAAGACCACGAAAATGTTCACAAAGACAAGTTCCTTGTCATGGTTTGGCTGTATCGGATTTCCTCACTAATTACTGGGAACTTGAGTAGCTTTAATCTGGTCTATAATAATGTTCGCGGGAGGTATGCTTAGCCGAGGCGGTGAAGGAAGGACGCGGGTTCGATTCCCCATCAGGAAATCGACAAATATAGAAACAAGACTTTCTATTTCTGTGGACAACCCCGCTCTGAAGTTCACTCAGCCAATACCAGAAATGAGTACCAGATTTGTTCGTTGGGGGAGAGGGGGGGAGGTGGGGTAAAAATAGAAGGATATGGAGGTAAACACCCTTTCTGAAGCCTTTAGCTTTCCCTCCTTCAAGGGCCCCCATGGTCTGTACGGATATGAATTTTAACAAGAGGCACATACCTTTTGCAGCTCTGTCCACTAATTACTGCCTGTTTGAACCGGGAGAAACAACTCGTTTAGACGAGTAAATGCTGGACGAAAAGGACATTTCCCCTTCCCATTTTACAGACTGTTCAGAGGAGGGTTAAAATGTTGTAATTAAGATTCAAAACCTTAAATGTTTGTCAAGAATAAAATGTAATCAACATTTGGCACTTAAAATTTGTTTCAGTAGTTCTGTTGATTTTCTGGTCAACTATAGTGATGTGTAGTAGGTCAGATGCAAAGTGGGCAATATTGTAATTTCTATTTATCTCATATTTATCATGGTCAGATTCTCTTCGATCCTTCTGTACAATCTCAGAGAAAAAGGCGCTCATAAAATTTGAAGAATTCATTATGGGTTGTTTTACAAACATTATCTAATAATTTGTACATCAGAAAGGTATGACCGAGTTAGGCTATAACAAAGAAATGTCGGAAGTTACGATTTGTCAGATAGTAGGCCTACTTGCTGTGTAATATTAAACTCGCAAAATTTTAGAGATCTGCTGAGGTTCCTTATTGGAAAGCTTGTAATTTTGCATGACTGTTGATATCGTGGTTAGGTGCAGGACCGAGTTCTGACACCGTCAGTTAGCAGGTAAGAGTACTGAAATTAGATCTTCGGTAGTTAAAGGGACTTTAGGGGTGTTATTATTATTACGTCCCACTGACTACATTTATATTTTTCGAAGACGCCGAGATGCCGGAAGTTTTTGTCCCGCAGGAGTTGTTTTACATGCCAGCAAATGTAACGACACTAGGCCGGCGTATTTGCACGCCTTCAAATACCACAGGACAGAGCAGCGATCGAACTCGCCAACTTGAGCTCAGAAGGCGAGCGCTCTACTATCTGAGCTACTCAAATACCGATCAAGTTGGCCGTGCTGTTAGAGGCGCGGAGCTGTGAGCTTGCATTCGGGAGATAGTGGGTTCGAACCTCACTGTCGGGAGCCCTAAAGAGGGTTTTCAGTGGTTTCCAATTTTTACACATGGCAAGTGCTGGGGCTGTACCTTAATGAAGGCCCACGGCCGCTGCCTTCCCACTCCTAGGTCTTTCCTATCCCGTCGTCGCCATGAGACTTATCAGTGTCGATGCGACGTAAAGAGAATTGTAAAAAGAAAAATATTTTTTTAAATTATTATTATGACCAACAGACATCCAAGTTGTGTCACTAAATATTATGACATATTACGTATCATTGCAAGTATATAGTTGTTGGATAGGTGCCCATGGTGTATTGACTGGTGGGGTAAAGTAGAGTAGGTTACAACAGCTTATAGTGAAATAATAATTTTATTTGTAAATAAGGAATATATAGCTAAATAATAGAAGATTTAATGTAAGTTATAGATATTTAAGAATAACTATCTTCATATTTGTACTAAGTAAAAAATATCCCAGAATTTCCGCGGACAGAACTGGTTGGTGATTATGAGAACAAAGGAACCTGCATATCGAATCTCGAAATTTAGAGTACTTTTCGGAATTAGTTGACAGATAATCAGAGACATTACGAAAAGCAGTCCCTTGTACCTTACATTTGGCTGTAGATGAGGAAATACTGTATAAGCGGTGAGACTATGAAATGAGTTTCGACATTAAACTCTGCAGTAGGCCTATTGTTGGTACGATTTTCAGAACTGGTTGCTTGGTAACAGCAGATTTAATTCTACATATTTTCATCCGTCTTATACAGCTATATAGCAAAGCAAAGTCACCTCCGTACAGGCCATGAAGGCCCTTAAAGAAGTGGAAGGTAAAGGATTCCACCATTGTTAACCTCGGTACGTGATGGGGGTAGAGTGGTTAGCTCTAAGCCCGGCCGCCTATGCCACCAGGAATTAACCTGGTACTCATTTTTGGTGTAGGCTGAGTGAACCTCAGGGCCATATGCACCTCCGGAAGTGGAAATCTCGTTTCTTAAATGTTACGACTTCCTGACGGGGATTCGAACCCACGTCCTTCCGGGCGAACGCCTTTACCGCCTTGGCCAGGCAGCCCCTATATAGAGAGGAATTGTTTACTCACTACATCTAAGTTACAGCAATTTTGTTGAAAATGATGTGGCATACCTGAAGGAAATTGAGAGGGGAGTAAAAATAATGAAAAAGTAATGGATCACGATGAGGATAGAACGAGGTTGAGGGCAGCGATGAAATGTAAATACAGATGACACAATACTAACATACCTGTTGAAATACAGAGAAACGACTACAGAATCCTGTAAAAAATAATGGAATCTTAGGATTTCGTTTCCTACTTTCAAATGAATTGTTCTTCGTTTAATTACCGCGTTGCCTTTGTCATTAAATTGAAGCTTTCCGCTGTTCGAGCACTTGAACTTATTCGAGGATAAAATACTCTGCTTGTACTTGCGTAAATGATTATTTCTGAGGAACCATGATAGTTCTCTGTATTTCTACTGACAAGTTCGTAGTCAGCACATTAAGACATTTATTATGAAATAACTGGCGAACCAACGTTGCGTGGTTTATCCTGGGACACGATGACTTTCGACAATTTACCATCATGTGGTACTCACACTAGCTTATTTCAGTTCCTGAGACACTTCACCCAATTACCGAGTGTCTTGGCTTCGCGGTAAGCGTCGTGTAGCTGAGCTTGCATTCAGGCGATAGTGGGATCGAACCCAGCCGACAAGCCTGAAGAATGTTTTCGGTGATTTCCTACTTTCATACATGGCTGTACCTTAATTTAGGCCGCGGCCATTAACTTCCCAGCCCTTTTTATCATCCCTGCGTCGCTGAAAACCTGTACGTGTTAGTGTGAATTAAATCACTAGCAAAAGAGAGAAAGCTCTCCATTGAGTAGTAAGCCAAATATTACAACGATACCTATACATACATCTCATTGACGCAGCTTAGAGGTAGACTCCACGCACAGGCACACGCACGCACGCACACACACACACACACACACACACACACACACACACACACACACACACACACACACACACACACACAAAGTAAACGGGGTTGTTGAACTCAATGTTCTAAACCCCTGACAACAGCAATAATAACGACGTACAGGTATGCTCACCCTTCCCCATGTAGCGGCCACAGTACACGAAACATGAATCAACTGTTGGAAACACCATTATTTCTTATCATGGTCGGACTTGATTACCACTAACGAGAAGTACAGTGTCACTTTAGTTGTAGAAATTCTTTCGTTATTTTATTCTATTTTCTGTTAATGTTGGATATTGTGGTCATCGGGTTAGTGTTCGTGCGTGAAGTTTATTTTTATTGGCAGGATTGAATGGTTCAGATGGCATTCTGGAACGATGTTAAGCAATAATATTTTGACCGCGACTTCGAAAATAGGCTAGGAAAAATGAGATAGTGACACTCAAGTCCGTTAATATTAAGGGAATATGTTTGTGAATTGTTCTTATGATTATCCCGAAAATTGATTGGATTATAAAATAAATAAACTGAAATATTATTACCTAACCGTTTTATCAGTATACAGACTCAAGGTGACAGATGGTAGAAACAAGTGACTTAAAGGTGTACAGAAGAATTATTCATACGACGCAATTTCATTTCAATTCCTGTGACGTACTTAATATTGTAATTCTATTGGCATGTTTGTCAGTTACGCTCAGTGCTTAAACTTTATGTAGTGAATGCATGGGGTCCTAAATGTGAATTGATTTGCGCAAACACTATCTTATTGACGAGAAACTAAATCCAAACAGCCTCGAAGGGCCATGACGTACCCAGCGACCGCTGTTCATCCCGAAGGCTTGCAGATTATGAGGTGTCGTGTGGTCAGCACGACGAATCCTCTCAGTGTTATTCTTGACTTTCTATAAGTGGGCCGCCATCTTGTAATCGAGTAGGCTGAGTGGACCTCGAACCAGCTCTCAGATCCAGATAAAAATCCCTGACCTGGCCGGGAATCAAACCTGGAGCCTCCGGGTGGGAGGCTGTCATGCTACCCCTACACCGCGGGGCCGGCTTTAATGGCGAGATCGTTCTTGATTTGGAAATAGTAGAGCATTGTTATTTCAGTGCTGTGTATACATCATATGTATTTCATTCCTTCTGTTCGTTGGATTTTCAGGTTCCCTGTGCTTTTCTCACACTGTCTTAAGGGAATTCTATACTTTCATTAAGCAGCATGTGTTGACAATTGTATGTAAATAGTGCCGCATTGAGTAACAGAGCCCAAGAAGGTGATTCAATCGTACACTTTTTTCGGATTTCACCTTAATTGTCAGGTTTATAACCAATGATTATCAAGTTAGAAACATATCAGAAACAGTCGTAAACAACGCTTTTCCGACGTATTTTGGAGTTAGAGATCTTGCCTAAGGTTCTCCGGATGCCTTCCTTCTGGACAATAAGCCAATTCCTTTACGTTTTGAACATTCAATCCAGGAATTTGTTCTGGTAGTAGTGAGACATTATGATCTTTCATCTCCCGGGCAGACGCCTAAGGAATGCTGTTTTGATTGTCGATTTACTAACATGTTTTATTTGTTTATATCATCGGCCTTCTACCCGCGGCCCGATTAGATAATTAATTTGGTCCTAGGACATTTGTTATTGATGCATTAAGTATCCCTCCTTTTTTTTTGACATAATCTATGAAGCAGCGCTATATTTTGGAACACGGACGCTTACGTAGCGAACCGTGTACCCAACGGTACTGACTCAGCATCATTGGTTCTCCAGTAGTCTGGATATTCATTAGCAATATGTCTACTATGATTTCAGTCAATAAGAAACGGAAAATCGGCGGTGAGTGTCGATTGTTTCAAAATAGGTGCAGTACTTAATATTTATTTACGGTAGTTGAGAATAAACCCCTTTGTTTGGTATATAATGAATTAATTGCTGCTACTAAAGATTACAGTATTAAGAGGCATTATGAGAGTAAGCACGCTGGTAAATTTGGCACGTTTTAAGGGCAGCCTCTATCCGACGAAGTAACAGACTTGAAGAAGAAACTTCAAGATCAACAATGTGCATTGCAAAAACCGGAAACAGAGGGTGAATCTTCAGTTCGTCGGATTGTATACAGTCAGTAAAAACCGCTAACAAATTGAAACTGTTCTATGGTGGTGAATTTGTTAAAGAGTGCATGGAGTCATCTGCGGAAATTGCGTATCCTGCTCAGACATATATTTTAGGTAAAGTTAGTTTGAAGCCAGAAGAAGCCAGAAGAATAGAAGACAGCCGGAGATATTGAAAGTACCCGTGTGGATCGTGTGTCGAAATTCGAATATTATCCTCGTGCTATCGATGACAGTACTGACAACGCAGGTGTAAATTTTCATCAGGGGAATTGACAATTAGTGTTAACGGCACAGAGGGTTTAGTTGCACTGTCTCCAGGACAGGTACAACGAAAGGTGATTACTGTTTTGAAGTCAATTTTAGCTCGTTACAAATTAAATCTGAAAAATTTTGTGACTGATGGTGCACCAGCTATGATAGGAGAAAAAAGGACTAGTAGCACTAATTAAGCAAGCCAAAGAAATGCCAAAAATACACCCAGTTCTTTCATTATCACTATATCATTTACCAAGGTAAATTATGTGCAAGATCTGCCAGTTTAGAAGACGCGATGAAGATAGTTGTAAAAATGGTGAATTTTAACAAGATCAAAAGGCTTAACCACTGGAAATTCCAAACGTTTATCAATGAGACTGAAGCACAATACGGAGATGTGATATAGTGAGATTCGTTGGCTCAGCCGAGGAAAGATGGTAAAGGGAGTTTTCGATCTGAGGAAGTCAATAGCAGAGTTTATGGACAGAAAAGGAAAACTCGTCCCCGAGTTCAGTGATAGTGCATGGTTGAGTGACTTTGAATATCCAACCGGCATATCGATGACTTGAACTTATTTCTGCAAGGTAGAGAAAACTTACAGTAGTTCGCAATTGTTTGACCTTCTAAAATCATTTGAAAATAAACTCGGATAGTTGGAACTCCAGATGGGTGCGGGGGGTGGGGGGCGCACAACATCCTTTTGTCTGGTTGCCGTAATCTGTGACTCCTAATACTGCAAAATATACCTAAGAAATGGCTGAATTGCTGAAATAACTGTACTCAAACAGAACTTACGACGTTAGATTAGTTGGAAAATCAGTTGCGTATGTCTTCTTTGAATGAAGATACTGATAATGTTCCTAATGACATGTAAATGGAGATATAGATGTAGCCCATTTTGATTTGGAGGATTTAACTATACGCAGTTACAGTCCTCGTCCCGGCCGGTTATCGATCCGAGGGCCTTCTGAATAGAAGGTCGGTACGCTGACCATTCAACCAAGGAGCTGTATATTAGAGTACGGCCTACAAAGATTATTCTTCGATGTTTGAAATTGTATATAAATTTATACATATTTGGCATTTTTCTTTAAACTTTGGTGACAATCCCGACATCCTGTGGTGCGTTTCAGCGCAGAGTACCTATAGATTCCTGCGGTAGATGAGTCAAAATCTACCCGCAAAGTATTTTTGAAGGTCTTTCTCATGGTTTGTTAAGAAGCCGCGATATTCAGTGTTGCCTAGCTACAGTCAAAATAATACCTCAGGCTCTTTTCTCTCGGTCGGTTGGTGGATAAAGTTCCAAGTCAAACTGTCCTTTCTTTTTAAACCACCTTGCCGGCCGCGCGGCCTAGGGATAGTAAAGCTCTCATTATCCGGAGGTCCCGCGTTTGTTCCTGGCCCACCGGGCGAGTTGGCCGTGCGCGTAGAGGTGCGCGGCTGTGAGCTTGCATCCGGGAGATAGTAGGTTCGAATCCCACTATCGGCAGCCCTGAAGATGGTTTTCCGTGGTTTCCCATTTTCACACCAGGCAAATGCTGGGGCTGTACCTTAATTAAGGCCACGGCCGCTTCCTTCCTACTCCTAGGCCTTTCCTATCCCATCGTCGCCATAAGACCTATCTGTGTCGGTGCGACGTAAAGCCCCTAGCAAAAAAAAAATGTTTCTGGCCAGGTCAGGGATTCTTATTTGGATCTGAAGTTTAGTTCGAGGTCCGCTCATCCTACGTTAGAATAATTGAGAAGGTATTATGACAGTGAGATAGTGGCCCCGGTTTAGAAAGCCAAGAATGACGGTTGAGAGGAATGATCGCTCTGACCACGCGTCGCCTACAGACCTTCAGGCTGAGCAGCGATCAGTTGGTAGACCAAGGCCTGTCAGGGCTGTAGCACCATGTGGTTTATTTGATTAGAAATGCATTGCAGTTGGAGGATATCTCAGTGAGAGTGTCGCTTACAGTAGTATAACAATGAAGTTAAAAGGAAACATAATTTTCTTAATGTTTGTTGAGCTTGAGTTTGTGTTGGGGACAGTAGTTATAGCAGAGAATTAAAATATATATAAATTGAAAAAAATAATTAAAATAAATCAGGAACGTAGCCGGGAGGAGGGATTAGTGAGGGTTAGAATCCCCCCCCCCCAATGGAAATTTTACAAAAAGAAAATAAACAGAAACTGTTAATAAACTAAATAAACATTCAGTGACATAATCGTAGAACCAACAGATCTGTTGAATCTATTTTCAAAGAAGCCTTGAAAGTGAACATATCATTTGCTGTAAAACTGTTGACCTTCATCCTATTGTTCTTGTTCTGTATTTTAATGTAAGATTTTTTTGTTTACTGCAATCTGAATATCAACGTATTTCACTTGTACCAGTGTCCATGTAGGCCTAATGACAAGTCTTGCATGCGCGCACCACACATGCACAAGCATCTTCATTGTGTTCTACCATCATTTTATAAGTATAACCCTCCTAATCGGCCGATCCTGGCTAAGCTGATGTAATGAATACATAAAGTGTTTCGTTGAGTGATATTTAAACATTAGATTGAATAACCTTAAATATCACAACTTCTTTTATTTGCAGCACATAGAAGCAAATGTTAACTGAAACTACAGAAATCGCTAGGTATAAATTTGTCCGAAATGTCCATTTTTGGTAAATTTTTGAAAGTGGCATTATTTAGGCAATTTTTTACGAATGATGGAGTTAAATTAGTATTTTTCTATATATAATATACTGTTAATTCTATAGGTACCGAGCTCCTTCTTGGTACCTTTACATTTTCTGTCTGTCATGTGGCGTGATCATGAATAGTTCTGTTACAGATGAATTTGCTTTTTAATTTTTACTCGAATACTGTTAAATTTTATTTTGTGAGCAAATGTTACCGAAGAATGCCTAATATCTAACCTGATGTGTGGAATTCCTGCTGAAGAGTACATCACTTGCCCAGACGTTAAGAAAGGAAATTCGAATATGGCTATGAGGGATTTGTATTTTAGCACATGGAGCTTGTCTATCTGACTCTGTGCAACAGCTCGACACAATATTAATGCACAGCAGATGGGTATGTGTTAGAGCAAACTAAACATTCTTTAGGGTATCTACAGGAACATACTTGCGTATCCTGTTACGTGCCCCTGTGAGGGGTACCACTCTTCTTTAATAAGTTGTATATGGTGGTCCAACTCTAATCTTGAGTGTATATTCAGGCCTATATACCTAATGTAATCAACTTTTTGTGTGAGAGGATTACCTATTTGGTATAACTGGTGTTTCACCAGCTTTTTAGAACTACAGGAAGATTGTTTTTGTATGTTGATTGTGGGATAGTTACAGTTAAACCATGTAATCCTTCTTCATCATATGTAAAATAGAGTCATAAGAATAACAAAACATTACTACGAACAGCTGCATGTAAACAAGAAATGTCATAATAAGGAAAGGCGAATAAAGTAAGGAATAGATAAAAACAACGAACTAAGAATACGTGACAGTTAAACATTAGTATATGAGTAGTGTAAAATAATAATTAGGCATACAAGTAAAATAGGACTATAATGTATATCGTGTGAATAGACTGTTTCTCTTCCAGGTACTTATCATTTGTTTATCATTTATTTTATCTTGTTCTCTTTCATTATTATTATTATTATTATTATTATTATTAGCAGCGGCAATATGATCCGTGATTTAATATGCTTGGAGTGAAGTTAACAATATTAGAACTTGGCTGTAAAAGAACCTAAAAATATCAGGAATGTGTTAGTCCCGTATGTTATCACTATTAATAGTAGGTCGGTGATATAGCTACGTGTACTTTGGCACTGTTCGTGCTGATACTCTTGGCCTGCTTGTGAAATCCAATTATTTTGATGGAATATTATTGCCAACGATTTTATGGATGCATCCTCTTCTGACAACGAAGTTTCCAAAGTTTGAAATAATAACACGTTATTGCAAATTTTGTTGTATTTTATATTGCCGTACGTGTCCTGTAATAGGTTTGTAGCATATATGAAGACTGGTCTATATATAGCTTGGATGTCCTTAAAGCTTTTAAATCTAATTTAATTACGGACGTCAATCGGTTTGTGACACACCATAGTATCGATATTCAACACTGTTTTAAATCACAGGCCGGCAAAATAATAAATATACCACTCTTATATTACTGCTGGAATGTATATTTCTCGTTAAGTAATATACGTTTTTGCGGCTTGGGTAGTCCATGTTTGAATCAAAAATCTGCTGGCAATTGAAGCTTACAAATTAAACGGTATTTGTTGATTGTGGGATTAATATACACCCATTGGCAGCAATCCTTTCTGTTCATACACAGCAGCGAATGGTAGCACTATATCACATTTGCGGGGCTTTCATTGTTTTTAACTAGCATCTGACGAATATTTATAACGTAAATACCCAATACACAGCCGTGGTTCGTGTCACCAATGCGATTCAGGCTAGACCCCTTCCAGTTGTATTTCAGCTGTATAAAATCAGAGTGTCATATCAGTATTGGGATTGGTCTAAATAAACCGAATGCTTTAGAAATTTTCAGTGTCATAATGTGAATATCAGATTGAATTTGATTATAAAATGGATATTTTAACAAATAATCATGGAGTAGCAACCCGTTGGGTATATCGCATTGGTTTAGAATCGATGATCTGGGTAACTGTAAATGAAATGAGGATTATTTGTTTCACATTACAACTGGGCACAGTCATATAAATAGGATTTTGACAGCTAAGAGTACGTGATATGATCAGTAATATCTATGCACCATCATTACACAGGCCAAATTGAATTTTAAAAATCTCTTCTGCAGACTTGGTAGTGGTTTGGTACAATGTTTTGTTAAGTGTTAAAATGTTACAGGGCGTCCGTCTACAATGGTTTTGCATTATTATCGTCATGCGTGAGCATTGATCATTTGTGGATGTATCTGCAGAGAAAGTAAAGTTAATTCGTTTGACGATTTGCTTGTTAATTATATCTTGCGTGCCAATGAATAGCAACTGAACGTCGCATTCCATTCATTCTTTCCTGCCATATGTCTGATTTAGTGTAAAGCCTATCACAAGTCAAATTTAAGGCATTTCGCATTCATGAAGTATAATTTTCTGCGGAAATCATCGTAATGTTGGGGTATACAAAATTGTGTTGCTATGAATTATTCAAAACTATTATCATCGCTTTGTGAATTCTCTGGCTGGAGAAATTCACTGTCTTGATCTAATGGTGTACGATGCAAGTTACTCTCGAGGATGCCCGTCTTTAGTCCTCTGCTCAGCTACGAATTTCATACTGTTCACATTCACTCAGCGCCGTGAGGCCAATTGTGATGCTATTAGATTCTAAAAGGCAGTGACCTCGATCAAATACACTTGCATTAGCAGAGATGCAATCTGTAATCCTGAATATACGGTATGATAATCTAAATGTGCCACAAAGGATGTATACCGGGGCTGTATCGTAATTTAAGTCACAAACGATACCTCTCCAGTCCTAGCCCTTTTCAATCCTACTGTAGCCTAGTGCGACGTTCAGTTGCTATAGGAAAACAACAACCAAGTCTGTGACTTTGATGTGATTGTCTATATCGTGATCATAGTCTGGGAATCTCCCGATCATAGGGACACTTCAAAATTCTCGTAATATCCCGCATAATATGTTGACCGGCATTCGTATTGCAGCCTCCTTGGTGAGAAACTAGTGAAGATGCCCTCCAGCCATCTCACAAAGGGAGGTCTGTCAATATGCTAGGAAGTCGCAAGGATTGTAGGGCAAAGAGTTCGTTTTCCTTGCCGTCGGAATTCAGTATAATAAAACTTATGAAGAAATACATCAATCACATCCGCCTGTCATTTCTGCCTATTTCTATATTCTATGTACGTTGAACTGAGCGACTCCGGCATAACGATCTTCAGTCTGTTTAGAATTCCACTCTTACCACGCACAGTGTAAGTAGTAGGCTGAATGGTTAGCGTAGTGGCATTCGGGTCAGGGGGCCATGGGCTCTATAACTTGCCAGGGATTTTAACCAAGTCTGATTAATTCCTCTAATTCGGGGGGCTGGGTATTTGCGTTCGTGTTAAAACACAGCATCCCACAAACCACAGAAACACGCATTAGTGAAAACGTCACCATATAGTGCCGACTCCAAGTAGTTAGGAAAAGGTCAAGAAGAAGACACACTGTAGGAAGTTCTAGTCTATTCTTCTTGTGTCAAGTGAATGCAGATCGTCGCCATAAGACCTATCTGTGTCGGTGCGACGTAAAGCAACTTGCGAAAAAAAGTGAATGCAGGCTTTGTCTTTTCATTTCATGCTAATAACAATGAAGTTATTGTTTTTACGTCCCACTAACTACATTTTCTGTTTTCGGAGACGCCGAGCTGCCGGAATTTAGTCCCACATGAGTTCTTTTATGTGCCAGTTAAATCTACCGATACAAGGCTGACGTACGGTACTTGAGCACCTTCAGATACCATCGGACTGAGTCAGGATCGAACCTGCCAAGTTGGACTAAGAAGGCCAGCGCTCTACCGTCTGGGGTACTCAGCCCGGCTATTTCATGCTAATAAATAATGTATGCGACCCCATTCATTGAAGTCACCCCTCTCCACCTAAGTGTCATACCATTCTTCCAAGAGAGAAAAAGAAAGTTAGCCGTTGCTTGTGAGCCTATTGTAATTGTCTGTTTTTCATTGGCTCAAGTTAAATATCTGGAGAGATTAGAGTTGTCCAATTGGGAGTCTCGGTACGTACATGATTTGATGTAATGATCGCAACAGGTGTTGGAGGGGAGTGGAAGGGTTTACCTTTGCTCCGCCTCCATGAACCCACGTGATGTTCCCCTCCTATTCTTTCTGTGTTTCCGTTCTGC
Source organism: Anabrus simplex (assembly GCF_040414725.1). NCBI lineage: Eukaryota > Metazoa > Arthropoda > Insecta > Orthoptera > Tettigoniidae > Anabrus > Anabrus simplex. Next base: position 469,177,830 of record NC_090266.1, on the reverse strand, counting down.
AACAGTCATGCCATTAGCACATTCCTTCGTCTTCGAAACCTTTGTCTTTTCTCCCGGGTAGAAGGGATATTCTTCACTTACTAATGCGAAGGTCCTGCCAACTCCCGACCACCACTATGTCAGAGAGGATTGCTGCGGGTATCTGCACGTCAGTTCAGAAACCCGGAAGGTGGCACAACAGCAGAAGGCGAAATACAAGAGGTCCGTTTGGCATCATATGTCTTTGCTCGGGAAGCTTATTACCTAAACGTCAAAATAGTAGAGCATCCCGACTTTTTGATGATATAAAAGCAATCGTATTAAATCAGAACTTTCTGATACACCATGGAAGTTATTGGCATTGTTTTCTTTTTCTAGGGACAATTTGATCTTCGTCATATTCACTTACTATGTGTGAATCTCGTTTTAAGACCTGTATGCTGCCATAAGTGTGTCATTATTGATGTGTTCATCAGTAATTGATTGAGGTTAGATTTGACAGATTCAGAGAGGGCGAGCGCGCGATACTTAACAAATTACCAAGTCGGAATCTGGATATATTTTTATATTTATGAAATGTATGAAGGTTCTGCGATCCTAAAATTCCTTCGTACGACAGAAACTAAACGTACTCCGCTGATACAGTAACTATGTGATATTTAGTCTGCTACAGCATTAGCGATGGTCCGAGATCAGACTACTCAACTCTAATAATTATTTTCTAATTCTTCGTACGAAACGCGGTTTTACAAACGCGACCATGGAGGTGGGTGAAAGAAGAATGATCTTCAGCGTCTTCACCCGCGATTCGTTAAAACACGGCTTTCAATTGTATTTGTGACTCATTAGCCACTCGTTGATTAATTATTATTATTATTATTATTATTATTATTATTATTATTATTATTATTATTATTATTTATTATACAGTTGGCTTTACATCGCACCACCACATATAGGTCTTACGGCGACGATGGGACAGGAAAGGGGAAGAAAGTGGCCGTGGTTTAATTAAGGTACAGCCCCAGCATTTGCCTAGTATTAAAATGGGAAACTACGGAAAACCTTTTTCTGGACTGCCAACAGTGTGGTTCGAACCCACTATCTCCCGAGTGCAAACTCATAGCTAGTAATAAGAATAAAGTTTGTATTTTTCCGTGACTGTTGCTGTCACAGAGAACAACGGAACTTTCATTTTCATATAGAATACGAACCACAATATTGTCCCTTTCGTTTCTAAGAAAGTCCTCACGTATTAGCCAAGATTCGAACCGTGGCCGCCTTGGTAAGAAGCCAGTGATTGCATCACTCTGCTATCATGCTCTGTTTTAATTTATTTATTTATTTATTTATTTATTTATTTATTTATTTATTTATTTATTTATTTATTTATTTATTTATTTATTTATTTATTTATTTATTTATTTATTTATTTATTTATTTATTTATTTATTTATTTATTTATTTATTTATTTATTTATTTATTTATTTATTTATTTATTTATTTATTTATTTATTTATTTATTTATTTATTTATTTATTTATTTATTTATTTATTTATTTATTTATTTATTTATTTATTTATTTATTTATTTATTTATTTATTTATTTATTTATTTATTTATTTATTTATTTATTTATTTATTTATTTATTTATTTATTTATTTATTTATTTATTTATTTATTTATTTATTTATTTATTTATTTATTTATTTATTTATTTATTTATTTATTTATTTATTTATTTATTTATTTATTTATTTATTTATTTATTTATTTATTTATTTATTTATTTATTTATTTATTTATTTATTTATTTATTTATTTATTTATTTATTTATTTATTTATTTATTTATTTATTTATTTATTTATTTATTTATTTATTTATTTATTTATTTATTTATTTATTTATTTATTTATTTATTTATTTATTTATTTATTTATTTATTTATTTATTTATTTATTTATTTATTTATTTATTTATTTATTTATTTATTTATTTATTTATTTATTTATTTATTTATTTATTTATTTATTTATTTATTTATTTATTTATTTATTTATTTATTTATTTATTTATTTATTTATTTATTTATTTATTTATTTATTTATTTATTTATTTATTTATTTATTTATTTATTTATTTATTTATTTATTTATTTATTTATTTATTTATTTATTTATTTATTTATTTATTTATTTATTTATTTATTTATTTATTTATTTATTTATTTATTTATTTATTTATTTATTTATTTATTTATTTATTTATTTATTTATTTATTTATTTATTTATTTATTTATTTATTTATTTATTTATTTATTTATTTATTTATTTATTTATTTATTTATTTATTTATTTATTTATTTATTTATTTATTTATTTATTTATTTATTTATTTATTTATTTATTTATTTATTTATTTATTTATTTATTTATTTATTTATTTATTTATTTATTTATTTATTTATTTATTTATTTATTTATTTATTTATTTATTTATTTATTTATTTATTTATTTATTTATTTATTTATTTATTTATTTATTTATTTATTTATTTATTTATTTATTTATTTATTTATTTATTTATTTATTTATTTATTTATTTATTTATTTATTTATTTATTTATTTATTTATTTATTTATTTATTTATTTATTTATTTATTTATTTATTTATTTATTTATTTATTTATTTATTTATTTATTTATTTATTTATTTATTTATTTATTTATTTATTTATTTATTTATTTATTTATTTATTTATTTATTTATTTATTTATTTATTTATTTATTTATTTATTTATTTATTTATTTATTTATTTATTTATTTATTTATTTATTTATTTATTTATTTATTTATTTATTTATTTATTTATTTATTTATTTATTTATTTATTTATTTATTTATTTATTTATTTATTTATTTATTTATTTATTTATTTATTTATTTATTTATTTATTTATTTATTTATTTATTTATTTATTTATTTATTTATTTATTTATTTATTTATTTATTTATTTATTTATTTATTTATTTATTTGCCTCCTTGTGGTGGAATTTCACCATGTGAGTATTTAGACAGTAGAATAGAGGTTGGCTGTGCTCACAGCTGGTCTGAGAGTTGGAGGCTTATATTGATCCCTCTCTGTAAAATGTATATTCGCATGACTGACTTCGTTTATTCAAGTTTTATTTAGGAATATGCGTGTCACGGACTTTGCACCGACGTTGACCAGTTGTCTCATTGCCGGTGCATTATTTGTTCTTTCTTTTCGTCGTAAATGCACTGGGGAAGTAACAGCCGGCAGCATAGTGTGAGCAAATTAGCATGCGGCCAGCGCTCGTGTGTGTTTTTTTCTTCAATGTATGTGCGATACATTAACAGCACTGGCCACTCTATTATTCCCTCATATTCCAGGATTGGCGCACCGAATGTGCCGGCATGAGGCTTTCTTCTCCAAATAGTCCACTGTCGCTTTTCACCTTCCAGCCATCTCCATACGATCCTTTCTTTGCGATGCCTGTCATTGTTTAGTTGTTGTTCATGGTCGTGATAATAACGAATCCTTCGATGAATTTAGTCGAAATAACACCGTTCTACCTGAGGAATGGTTGAACTTCCAGCAGCCGAAGAGACTGCTGATAGATTGGAGCGAAAAGAGATGAGTAATATTGTGATTTGAAAACCATTTACCCTATAAATAACTTATAAGTACTTGTAGTAAATGGGGCACATTGAACCTACCTGAGGTCGACTTATGATCCCATATTCGCAGATTGGATCCTGGCTGAGGTGGTCCAATTTTGAAGGATGTTGGAAGTCTTGATACACCGTGTCACTGTTGATGGTACGTTTAAGATCACTGGTCGTTTACTTAGTATCATTCGATTAAATTAAATTAACTTTCATCATAGGAACCGTCCAGTAGAATTCCTCTTTCGTTGTTAGATAACAACTGTAGGTCGTATGTTCATAGGAATATTTTTGTGGTTTTTTGGGTGTAGGGCATGTTTGGAAACACCCTGTATAGTGCTGCAGATAGCCATGTTCCCCATTTAGTCCATGTCTTTGCAGTAAGGATATGTCACGTAATTTCGAAAATTCAAAACACATTTTAGCTGGTTTCAGTGCAATGTTCATTTCAAAATAAATAAAAGCGCATGGGCATGTATAGACATTATAAATTATAATAGACCAATATTGACAAAATTAGCTTTGCTGTATACAACCCTAAGACTCCGAAATGAACTTATATTAAATCGTTTGTATTATAGTTGTAAAAATAAAGTGTAGGCATTTTGATTAACATCTACTCTCTAATTATGTGAAATATAACGAAAGAAACATTGAGCCGGATGGAGTCAGTGAGATAGATTATTAATCAGGATAACCAGAGGAGTGGTGAAATGAAACGTAGAAATTTAATTCTTCTACTTCTCTTGTCGAGCACAGTGTAGGATTTATACGTCGAACCTATTAAGATTTGGAGAACAAAGCATTAATTTAGTATGTAACATTCCTTATATACCCAGCTGCTCACCCTTCGCCAGGCTGGGACGAAGATGTTCGTGCATGATCTAAAGAAGTTAACATTTCCTCTTCTCTGCGCCGTAGCACAGTCCAGTTCGGTTGCGTGACAAAAGAGAGTATCATTAAAAACAGTTGGGAAAACTATTCATCTGCCACACTGAGTATTGCTAGAGTCATGGTAGGAGCTAAGAGGGTGCTTTTCCCTTGTTACCAGCTGCTCTGAGAGCAACACGTAAAAATAACAGGTCCAGACCAGTTGGGCGAACAGTGTACAGTAAGCCTCGGAGAGAAGCGATTGCTACTATTGTATGGAAGAATATTTTTATCCACGGTATAGCCGCTTAAAATTTCTGCGTTTGAAACGTTATTGCTTCTATATATTGCGTCCGTCATTTATACGGCCGTCAGTTTCATGCCCATGTTATGCTTGCTATAAATGTCCTTCATAATATTAGAAGAGTGGATGAAATTTATATATGAGCTATTTGCTAATAATTTTCAGATTTATTAGTATGAAAGCTCAGACGATAATTACGGGAACAAAAGATCATGACAAAATATTAAGTCACTGTTCATGTTTAGTGATTCTTCCGCTCTTCTTTATTACTAGAAACGTTGTAACGTATGTTTTACACTCGTATAGGCTATGGTTCGTTGTTGACAAGAACATTGCTCTCAGACACTTTTATACCACTAGCATGACGAAGAAATACGCGTTATAAGTTAGTTATATCGGTCCAAGAGCCGGAAATAAATCAAGTTCCGGAGATTATTTAGAATATCAACCACTGATAGGCCTAATTGCTGTGAAATACCTTATCTCACAGTCTGATGTCTCATTTGCATGCACTTCTTACATGATAAAACTTATATGTTCATGAATGAAGAAGAAATAACATAAATCTTTCTTTCTTTCTTTCTTTCTTTCTTTCTTTCTTTCTTAATCTGCTTACCCTCCAGGGTAGGTTTTCCCTCGGACTCAGCGAGGGATCCCACCTCTACCGTCTCAAAGGCAGTGTCCTGGAGCGTGAGACATTAGGTCAGGGGATACTACTGGAGAGGATGACCAGTACCTCGCCCAGGTGGCCTCACCTGCTATGCTGAACAGGGGCCTTGGTGGAGGATGGGAAGATTGGAAAGGATAGACAAGGAAGAGGGAAGGAAGCGGCCGTGGCCTTAAGGTAGGTACCATCCCGGCATTTGCCTGGAGGAGAAGTGGGAAACCACGGAAAACCACTTCTGAGGTGGGAATCGAACCCACCTCTACTCAGTTGACCTCCAGAGGCTGAGTAACCCCGTTCCAGCCCTCGTACCAATTTTCAAATTTCGTGGCAGAGCCGGGAATCGAACCCGGACCTCCGGGGGTGGCATTTAATCACACTAACCACTACACCACAGAGGCGGACAACATAAATCTTACATTATATAAATACGATTTTTTCAATAGACTAGACCCTATACTTCAAATTATTGTTGTCTTATACCTCGCTTGGTAGGCCTATACAAAAATCGAGAGAAAGTTCAGTTCAATGTCTCTGTCTGTCTGTCTGTCTGTCTGTCTGTCTGTCTGTCTGTCTGTCTGTCTGTCTGTCTGTCTGTCTGTCTGTCTGTCTGTCTGTCTGTCTGTCTGTCTGTCTGTCTGTCTGTCTGTTACATCACGGGAAAACGGCTAAACAGAATTTTTCGAAACTCTGTATTTAATTTCAGGGATTAGCAGGGTGTTCATTAGGGTATATATTATTAGATTCGTATTCACTGGCGTAAGAGTATTAAGGGGATCAAGACAGGAACTGTCGAATTCCTCCGTTAATATCAGCTGTATCGAAACATTGTTCTGAAACTACAATTTCTATCGCTTGTGTCTCATATACTTTTACCGCACGGGATATGATAACAGAGATATTCACGTATTTCTATTATTATTGCAAAGGCAATCAACACTGAGTATGGATTACGAGTACATGGAAATATCGTTCATGGTAACGATTTTACTGGTGATCATGGCTGTCGTGATTTGCTTCATAAGGTACAAAACCGCGTGGACATCAACACATATTGAACAGGAAAATGATTAAGATGACCTTCGAAATGAGGAGGAAACTAAGAAAAAGGAGGAGAAGAAGAAGCATAGGTCTAAGATAAAAGAAAGTAATTAATGGAGGGGTAAACAGAATAACTCCCTTGACGTTGGATGCCCTAATACCGCCGAGCCGGAAGAAAATTAATTGTGATGGCTTACAGTGACCTAAGCCCATAAAAATTTTCAGGAATAACATTACACTGGCTGTTGTTGGTTGAAATGTGTTCTGTCTCTCCTGCTGCCACTCATTTCTGCTAGATTGCATCACTGCTGTGATTGTGTTAAAACTATAGTGATCATTGTGTAGACTAGAACAGCTGGTAGTAGGCCCTATACAGTATACTGTATTGTGATGGATATTCATCTAGTAATAAACTTGTGTGAATATTCTGAAATTCCCCGTGAAAATCGTTAATATTTCCTTCGTTTTAAAGGCAGCAGAGTTCTTGTAAAAAGATAAATTTCATTGAGTTGTTTTATTTTTCGAAGAAGGTGATCCTTGGGAAGAAAGAAATGTAGTTTACTATCTCTGGTACACTAACCCGTACTCTAAATTCTAGCTGAAGTCTTCCCTCGGTGCGTATGTGCTCGAGTCTATTTGCTTACTTGCTTACTGCTTCAATGAATGTAGCTTTTTATTTCTCCCATCTCTAAACAGACAGCATTCGGGTTGACGTCTGTACGTGATCGGCATATAGGGCCTATGGCTTTGTTGAAACATATTCAACTCGCGTACCAATTAGAATCGCATTTCTAGGCATGTTTGTTTTTATTGCTCCAGACGTATGTCGTCACTATCAACTGAAGAAATGTGGCTGTCAGTATCTTGAAACGTCAGTTTGAAAGATTGGAGAATAATATGTTGTTAACTTATGATATCACAGGGGCAGTTCCTAATGCATGAGAACGTTTAACTGAGCAAGTGGCTGTGCGGTTTGGGTCACATAGCTATCGGCTTGCATTTTGAAGATAGGGGTTTAGAACCCCAGCCCCGAAGATGGTTTTCCGTGGTTCTCATTTTCACACCAGGCAGATACTGTGGCTGAACCTTAATTAAGGTCACGGTTGCTTCCTTCCCACTCCTAGCCCTTTCATTAAGAAAGAGTTTGAACATTCCTTGTGATTTACAATATCTGCTGCATAGTAAATACATTATAAGGTCTGTGGGAACATTGTTATGAGACAGAGAAGGGCATAAGGATGATGATGTTTTTTGCAAGTATTTTAACATCACACGGACTCGGGTCATTTGGCGGTGACGGGATTAGATATAGAAGGAATCGACCGTGACCATACGACACCTTGTAATTTGCAGGCCTTCCGGCTGAGCAGCGGACGCCATTCGGGGCTGTTGCACCATGGGGGTTGGTTTGGTTTTTCTTCTATACCTGTAATCGCTTACATGGGAATGTTGTCCAGTGTTCATGTCTTGCTTTCAAACCTTCTCCGTCAAATATTAGGAGTGCTTCTATGGTCCGCCCCCCACAACCGTATTTTCCGTGTCTTACAGGATATTCCAAACCTCGACCCTGCCTTAGTATTGCCCTCTGAGCTGCTCTTAGCCTTGGAACTTCACAACGCGATATAAACTTATAATGAGGTCATTCATCGATTTGTTGCGTGTCTGTCGTTCAATGGACAGTCGTAAATCGGGAGCACAGTACTAGATGCTATCATCGATCATCTCTCCACTACCCTAAACTTCAAAGGTGCCCAAGGATGTGGAAGAGACCTGCTCTTGAATTGGCAACAATGTAGTTCACTATTCCCCACATTTCCATTATATCCCTCAGCCTACTCCTTTTCTCTTGGCGTTGACTAAACGGTTATGTTAAAAGCCTAATCCATGGGTTACAAACCATAAAACTCAGCGAGTTGGCTATGCAGTTCGTGTCACGTAGCTGTGAGCTTGCATTCAGGAAATAGTTCGAACCCCATTGTTGCCAGCCTTGAATGTGGTTTTCCATGGTTTTCCATTTTCACATCAGGCTGTACCTTAATTAACCACGGTAGTTTCCTTCCCAGGCTTAGCCCTTTCCTATCTAATCGTCGCCATAAGACGTGTCTTTGTTGTGACGTGAAACAATTAGCAAAAGGAAAACAGACCATGAAGGCCCATAGAGAATTTGAAGATCAAGACTTCCATTATCCATAACCTTGGCAGTAATTGAGGTGGTTATTTTGCTACGTCTTATCTCCTCTCCATACTACTCTGGCTTCTACGTCTATAATATAAAGAGCATAGGTAACTGTGATGGTCGGTCTGCACCGATTTGTGATCCCATACTTGGTGCTAAATAGTCTGTGCCACCTTTCCTACATAATCACATTCATCATAGAAAAACTGATGTATAGTTTCCGTTAAAATCGGCTCTCACGTTCACATATGCTTAGTCTGTGCTACCTTTCCTACATTCTCGCAGTCATCATAGAAAAACTGATTTATTATTTCCGTTAATATCAGCTCTCTCTCGTTCACATATGCTCCTGTATCGAGTCTTCGCCGTAGTCTGCCCTTACAACCAGATCATCAGCATAAATTTATCTGAATGCATGATTTGTAGCCTATCGAACTAAAGCCGATTCTGCCATTTTATATCTTTCATATGAATATGAAATTAGTTGTGAAAAATAATGTTATCGTAACTCCTACAACGCGTACTTTCACAGTGGACAGTCCTAGGATATCAATGTCAATATAAATACTTTGATTGAACTTAGTGACCTCCCTTTAATATGATTGTCCACGAGGATGTTGAACATATTTACTCTCGATACTCTGCTTTTGGCCCTTTGTAGATCTACCTAAAATTAACATAAGTTAACTGCTTATTATTCTCATAGTATTTTCTCAGTTTAGAATTCTTATTTCACTTGACTGTGTGACGACATAAAGAATGAAGTTGCGACCTTAGTATATCGTGACTCACTCATGCTACAGCTAATTTGAGGTGCACGGTTCTGCTGTAAGCATGTGTCACTAAGTGCAAACATCACATAGGATGCTAATTGTGAGCGTAAAGCGTGGACTTCATATTGGCTGTGGAATATAACTTACCATAACCTACAAGAGGACAAATTAAATATGCTAATTTTCTGTCTCATCAAGCTTGGTTGAGCTACAGCGGGCAGTGAGGCTCCGAAGGTCCCTAATTTCACTTCTCCTTTTTAGCATTGATCACAAACTTTCTTTTCCCAACATCAGTGCTCAATCAAATGTCATATTCTAGGAGATACTGGAAATTATGGGGTCGTAGTGAACGTGCCCCACAGGCATGATATGAGTAGAGACACGTGTGTGAACACTGAAGTGGACAAAGTTAATACAGATATGGTTAAAATTTGTAAACATTTTCGGAGTACTCAGGTAATTGAATGCAGCAGTTTTGAAATATTCTGTTACACAAAACATGGCCTTTATCTAAAAAATTCAGGTAAACGAAAGATTGCAAATATTGTTCTCGATTTTCTTAATCACATGATATGTACTGTAAAAAGGCAATTCCCGTGGGTTATAATACCGACCAGGAAAACTAGCAGAAAGAGCCAGCTCTACTTCAAGCTGGTTCAGTCAACTAGAAAAAGAAACTCAGGAAAGTAAGGAATTTCAAGCTATTCAATTGCAACAGTCAAGTTTTAGGGAGGAAGGGCGTCTGAGTTTGTTCTTGGTAAACTGTCAAAGTGTAGTAAATAAGCAATTAAAATTCGGTACATTGATGGAATCTTATGAGATTGATGTGGTGATAGGAGTGGGATCATGGTTGAGAGAAGGGGTGGGTGATAGAGAACTGTTTGAAGAAGGTTATGCAGTCTATCGTAGAGACCGAGGAGATAAAATGGTAGGGGGGTAATGAAATGGCGTATGGCTTTTAGTGCCGGGAGTGTCCGAGGACCAGTTCGTCTCGCCAGTTGCAGGTCTTTTCATTTGACACCTGTAGGCAACCTGCGCGTCTTGATGAGTATGAAATGATGATGAAGACGACACATACACCCAGCCCCCGTGCCAGCGAAATTAACCAATGATGGTTAACATTCCCAACCTGCCGGGAATCGAACCCGGGACCCCTGTGAGCAAAGGCCAGCACGCTAACCATTTAGCCATGGAGCCGGACGGAAGGGGGGGGGTGTTTATTCTGGTGAAGGAACTTATTGCTTGCATGAATGGTTTGTCGATGAAAGGGATGAAATAATAGGGATAAAATTAGTTTGTGATAATATGAAGAAGGTGAGAATTATACAAACAGATAGGTGGAAGAGAGGAAAGAGACATGGAAATATTTGAGAAAATAATAGATTATACTCATAAAAACAATAATAATGATGTGGTAATAATTGGGGGAGATCTAATGTTGCCTGAAGTTGAATGGAATGGAGCTGCAAGTGAATCCCATGAACAGAAACTGGCAAATAAGTTAATTTGGAAGGGAGGATTTACACAAGTAGTACAAGAACCAACTCGTTTCAATACTTTACTAGATGTATTCTTGGTTAAACCATGGGAAATTGTTGATAAAACTGAGGTAATTGAAGTACTAGGTGACCATAAGGCTGCAATGATGGATGTTGGACTGGTACAAAAAAGGCTTAATAAGACGGTCACACAAGACAAGAAATTGCACAAAAAACTAAACTGGATGAATTCGAGACTTACCTTAAATCACAATTCAGTTGTTGGAAAAGTAAAGGGAGTAATGTGGATACACTTCGGGCAAACTTCAAACGAATAATTTGGGAAGGAGAGCAGAGATTTTTACCTGTTAAGAAGGGTAAAATGACTTCAGACCCTGTTTATTATACAAGGAAAATAGGAAAATTAAAAAGAAAATGTAGAATAGTAAACAGAGAAATCAAAGAGGGTAAAGAGAATAGAGAAACTAGAAAACAGCTAATGAGGGAACTTAATAGAGTGCAAGAGGAAGCAAAAAGAGAATTACATGAATGGCATACTTCATAAGAGTAATGACCACAAAGGGAAATGTAAAAAGCTACAGTATATTCGTATATTAGGAATCAAAATAGAAAAGGGATCCAAATTCCCACAATGGTGGGAGAAGGGGGTGAACACTTTAACAGATATTGAGAAAGCAAATCTATTTACTAGGGAGTTCATTGATTCAGTAGGAGATTGTCCGGGGCTGGAAACCAAAACAGAGAAAGGGACACATAAGTAAACAAGAAGCGTCTCATTCACAAAAGAGGATATTTTCACAGAAATCCGACTGCTTCAGCAAGACAAAGCAGCAGGGAGTGATCAAATTACTGGGGGGGGGGTAATAAAGACAATGGGGTGGTACATAGTGCCTTCTTTAAAATTTCTATTTGTCTGTGTCGTAAATAATAGTGTAATAGTGGAATTAAAGGAATCTAATTTTTTTTTTTTTTTGCTAGTTGTTTTACGTCGCACCGACACAGATAGGTCTTACGGCGACGATGGGACAAGAAAGGGCTAGGAGTGGGAAGGAAGCGGCCGTGGCCTTAATTAAGGTACAGCCCCAGCATTTGCCTGGTGTGAAAATGGGAAACCACGGAAAACCATTTTCAGGGCTGCCGACAGTGGGGTTCGAACCTACTATCTCCCGAATACTGGATACTGGCCGCACTTAAGCGACTGCAGCTATCGAGCTCGGTAAAGGAATCTAAAATAATACCAATTTATAAAGGGAAGGGTGATAAAAGGAGACCTGAGAAATACAGACCAGTCAGCCTGACCAGTGTAGTTTGTAAAATACTGGAGAGTTTAATAGCAAAGTACATCATAAGGGTATGTGAAGATAAAAATTGGTTCATGAAGAGCCAGTATGGATTTGGAAAGAAATGTTATGTGAGGCACAACTGGTGGGATTTCAGCAGGACTTATCAGATCAGTTGGATTCAGGAGGCCAGTTGGGTCGCATAGCCATAGACCTCTCCAAGGCATTCGACAGAGTGGAACATGCAATATTATATTAAAGATAGTGGAGGGAGTAAGTTTGGACATAAGGGTTATACGTCGGATAAGAACATTTATAATTTCAAGAGTTCAGAATGTCAAAGTAGGAAACGATGTATCACAGGAAGAGAAGGTTTTGGAAGGAAATTGCACAGAGTAGTATAATGTGTCCATTACTTTTCTTAATATACGCAAATGATTTAGGCAACAATATAACATCAAAAATAAGATTGTATGCAGATAACATAATTGTTTATAGGGAAACAAATAACATTGAGGATCGTTCACAATTACAAAGAGACCTTGACAGTATCCAACAATGGGTTGAAGAGAATAATATGAAAGTTAATGGAGGCAAACCAACTGTTAAAACAGTTACAAACAAGAGCTCAAAAACTACATTTAAATATACTTTGGAAGAGGTAATTGTCCCAAAAGATGGCAAGAGCAAATACTTAGGTGTGGGATTTGAAAGTAATTTGCACTGGAAGGGTCATGTTGATGACATTGTTAGTAAAGCATACAGATCGTTACATGCCGTAATGAGGCTACTTAAAGGATGCAGCAAAGAATTAAAAGAGAAAAGTTACTTAAGTATAGTTCGTCTATTACTAGAATATGCAAACAGTGTTTGGGATCCTCACCAGGAATACCTAATAAAAAATAGATGGCGTGCAGAGGAAAGCAGCAAGATTTGTAACGGGATTTTAGGAGAAACTTGGCTGGGAAATTTAAGTAAAAGACGGGAGAAAACTAGACTTATAGGATTATATAGAACCTATACAAGAAAGGAAGCATGAGGGGAAAATCCGCAAGAAGCTTCAGTTGGAAAATAATTACATCGGCAGGGCTGACCACAAGTATAAAATTAGAAGCGATTTTAACAGAAGCGATTGGGATAAATTTTCATTCATTGGAAAGGACGTGAAGGAGTAGAACACTTTATCAGGGGAAGTGTTTGATCCTTTTCCAAAATCTGTACAGATATTCAAGATAAGAATAAACAGCAACAGAGGAAAGAAATGAAATTTTAGAGGGCTTTCTACCTGTGTAGGTTATTGTAAATAAAAAATTTTTGTGAATAAATTAATTCCATCCCTGGTCTATGGAGACTGGACAGCCGAAGTAGGGACTGCCTGTAGGGGTGAAGTACAGTGGGGACTTCGAGGGCCCTGGGACCGCTACGGTAGCTGTGAAGGCCCCTCAGGAACGCTGAAAAGCGGTGGCAAAGGGGGCTCTGGTTAAGACGCAGCAGCTCGTTATGCTTGTTAGGTACCATAATGGGTAAAAAGAAATGCCATGTAAATTTTAATCGTATTGCAGTTTTACATTATTGTTTGAAGTAATTCCACATACTGTATATGAGTTGATTATGTTTGTAAGTACAGAAGATATTGTGAGTGGAATTTTGTAAATAATATAAATTTATTAAGGATGAGCTGTGTGTTTAATAGAAGAATTGTATAATACTGTACTTCAGGAAAATGTCTTCTTCTCTTGTTGATTTAACATTTAGTGCTAGATAATAATGTATTTTTGTGTACCAATTGCCACCGAAGTAGACACCTCATTTGCAAATGAAGTGATTTTGATTTTTTATTTGATTTTGATTCTACATAGGTACTCCACATTATCGAGGTTTAATTTCATCCCGAACTGGTCAAGCAGCATCTCCCACTCCTAAAATATTGCTACTTGATTCCATAGCATGATGTGTTTGTGTGTATAACAACGACTGCATAACATTCAATGTATGGAAACCTCATTTGGATCTCATTTATTATTGCGTCTTCGTATAAAATGAAGGGCACTGAAGACAAGTCTGCCTCTTGATATAGTTCGATTTGGAAGGAATTATGTGTACTTTAGCTACATGTCATACTACGGCTTGTGGGATTTTGATTCAGGAGTTTCGTCTAATTGACATTAGACTTAAGGATCGTTGCGTAGACCCACTGCCTGTCCAGTGAAGTCACTTTATTAGATTTGGATATCTGTGGTAGTGTGTAGGCCTACTGTAATTAGTAGATAAGTGCTAGAAATAATATGCTATCCTAGTATTTTTATGGATTGGATATGGAGAAACCTCAGACTCTGAAACTCAAATCTCCGAATGGTGCAGCTTCCCGTGTGTAGCCGTTCTGCTGTCCCAACCAAGGCACCTGTTCACATCCGAGAAACTTGAAGTATTCTACAGTAATTGTAGTTTACTTTCTTTTATGATTTTAAATATATTATGAGTATCATTCCATAAGTAACAAGCCGGAAGTAGAAATGGTGGTTAGTCAATCAGCGAAATATAATTATATTTTCCAATTGAATGTGGGATGTTGCAGATCAATTTTCAGAACAACTCTCTAAAATTGTTAATCGTGGCGTTTATGATACCTCTTGAGCCTATTATGAACCACTTTATGCTTAATGGACTTTTTTTTTTACTGTCACCTGGAAGCAGGTGTACGCTGGCAAGAGGTTTTACTACTTCCTTCCGATTCACTGACATGCGTCTTGCGTTATGAGACGAGACCACCATTGGGGAGCTGCAGAAGTAGATGATGATCCCGAAAACGCTCACTATTCTGTTGCTTTGATGTAACGGGAAATGATACATTTAATGCATAAAAGGGTTGGTTGTCTTGAAAGATGGACGACTTATACTACTACCAATACTCTGTTTGCCGTATAAATTAAGTTATTAAAATAAAACAAATACCTGACTTATACTACTACCAATACTCTGTTTGCCGTATAAATTAAGTTATTAAAATAAAACAAATACCTATAATACATTACCCGTTTGAAGTTTCTTTCTAACGGTTTCTTTTCTTGTATGTGTGTCTTCTTAATAAGTATATAATATTCTGATTGTTGCTATTGTTAAATCATATGTTCGATCCTTATATGCAGTGTGCAGTAGGATCATGAAAATTTACCCTAATGTTTATAAATATGAGTAGCTTATTACAGTCTACTATAAATGGCACAAATTTTCAAAACTAAACGAAAATATAATTATCATTATCCTAGCAGAGAGTTTATCATTTTTACTAATGTCAGGACACGCCTTAACATTAATTTGATTCACATATCATATACTACATACAATTTTATATGTTTAAAAATAATGAAGTAAATGTTATTGAAACTCGATTTAGAATCGTGTGAAATTGCTTACAGAAATCAACTATAGAGCAGGTATACATCAATGGCCACACGTGGTTGACTTTCTCCCCTACAAGTGTTTCCTCTCATTTGTCCAGTGTGTAGAAGGGTCATAAAAATAACCTGAATATTTAAACATGTGAGTAGCTTATTAGAGTCTACGGTAAACAGCATGAACTTTCAAAAATGAATTAAAATACTATTCTCACTATCTTAACACAGAGTTTATCATTTGTACTGTCCGACTCGTTGGCTGAATGGTCAGCGTGCTGGCCTTCGGTTTAGAGGGTCCCGTGTTCGATTACCGGCTTGGTCGGAGATTTTAACCTTCATTGGTTAATTCCAGTGGCCCGGGGGCTGGGTGTTTGTGCTGTCCCCCAACATCTTTGCAACTCACACACAACACATAACACTATCCTCCACCACAGTAACACGCAATTACCTACGCATTGCAGATGCCGCCCTCCCTTCATCAGAGGGTTTGCCTTACAAGGGCTGTACTCGGCTAGAAATAGCCACACGAAATTTTAAAATATAATTTATACTAATGCCAGTGCACGCCTGAACATTAATTTAATTCACATATATATTAAACAAAATCTAATATTTTTAAAAATAATGAATTAAAATGTTATTGAAACTCGATTTAGAGGCGTGTGAAATTGCCTACAAAAATAAACTATACAATGACTAAATGTCAGTGGCCACACGTGGTTCACGTTCTCCTCTACAAGGGTTTCGCCACATTTGCTCACGTTAAAGAACGTGCAATAAATAGACCAAAATGCGTGTTAACAGAAAAGTATTTAGATGGGGGAAACTACGGAAAACCATTTTCACAGATGATCTCAACTTTAGAAAATATGAACAAGAGATACAGGATAGTTTTATGCTTCACGTCAAAGAGACCTGTCAATAAATCCTTGGTTCTCCAAATGGAATCCCAACAGAAGATACATAACATCTATCATAAGCGCGAGCGAGTTGACCGTGTGGTTAAGGGCGCGCAGCTGTGAGCTTGCATAAGGGATATAGTGGGTTTGAACCCCACTGTCAGCAGCCCGTAAGATGGTTTTCCGTGGTTTCCTATTTTTTAAACCTGGCAAAAGCTGCGGCTGTACCTTAATTAAGGCTACGGCCGTTTCCTTCCCACTCCTATTCCTTTCCTTTGCCTTCGTCGCCATAAGATCTATCTGTGTCGGTGCGACGTAAAGTAACTTGTAAAAGAAAATATACATATGCGACTCAATCACGGAAGCATTGGAAGCCACTTACGTCGCATTGGAGTTAGCCTGTTTACTCACCCTACTGTTCGCGCGAAAATCAGTCAATTCAAGACGTATTCACATTTTCCTTGTGTGACCTCTATCGAGAACAACGACGATAGGTTTTTTTTAACAGTATGCGTGTGTTGGGATTCCAGTTCCCAGTTAACATTCAGTGTTTACTTTCCTCAGACAACCTTCAGGTTTATAAGCCATTGCCTCTTTCCTAAGACAGTCTAATGTACACTTGTAAAATCAATTTTGTTCAGTATTGTTATGCTTGGCATACGACTGTGCTCAGATCTACATTTGCAAATCAAATTTGTAAGGTATTTTCTTTTTATTTAATGTTTCCAGAATGTTGTTAGAACTATTTTTCACAGTAGATCACAAGTTGTTTCATAAAAGGTATTGTCTTCTTTCTTTTTTTACGATTGGCTTAACGTCGTATCGACACAAATAGGTCTTATGGCGACGATGGCATAGCAAAGGCCTAGGAGTGGGGAGGAAGCGGCCGCGGCCTCAATTAAGGTACAGCCCCAGCATTTGCTTGGGGTGTGAAAATGGGAAATCGCGGGAAACCACCTTCAGGGCTGCCGACAGTGGGGCTTGAACCCACTATCTCCCGGATGCAACCTCACAACTGGGCTACCTGAATTGCACGGCCAACTCGCCCGGTTTGTCTTCTTTTGTGTGTGTTTTGAGTGTATTTCAGTCTCTTAAAATATCTATCATTGTAGATGATTGTGGGTCGCTGGCTGTGTGGCCCCTTGGAACCCAAAGCCAAAAATAAAATTTTAAAAAGCTAGGGGAAATGCTTCCATTCATAACACGTAATTATATCATGGTATAATATTTCAAAATCCAAAATATCTATTGAGTTAAATTACCTGCAGAAGTGTAAGTATGCAATATTGGTTACTCCATTGTAATTTCTCCGAAATATTACTAAGTGTGAATAAAGAGATTTCGTCCTATGATTTCTCCATCGTTTGACATAAGGCATAATTTAGTGATTAAACTGAATAGAATATTGTTTACGTTACTCATCAGAATATCAGTGTGTTTAAAAGGCGAGTCTGAAACCTACCATCACTTATTCTTGAAAGTTGTCTGCAGTGGTTTTTCAAGTTTTAACTTCTGGTGTGGTGCCTTTCTAATGGCCCCTACGTCCTATTTCTTCTTTGTGGCATT
The DNA here is from genome assembly GCF_040414725.1 of Anabrus simplex. Classification (NCBI taxonomy): domain Eukaryota; kingdom Metazoa; phylum Arthropoda; class Insecta; order Orthoptera; family Tettigoniidae; genus Anabrus; species Anabrus simplex. Next base: position 469,159,683 of record NC_090266.1, on the reverse strand, counting down.
TTCCTAATTACGCGGGGTCGGTACTTTTTATGGATTTAGCGCATTTTTACGGCCAGATGCCTTTCCTCATGGAAACCCTATGTGGAGGGATGTATTTACTATTGTGTTTTTCTGTGGTGGTTTGTCGTGTGATGTGATGTGTTGTCTTGTATGTAAATTAATATGTGTATTAAGATGAACAGAAACATCCAGCCCTAGAAATAGAGGAAGTAACTGGACGCAGTTTTAAGTCCCTGGCCCAGCCGCGAATCGAACTCGGGGTCCTCTGAACCTAGGAACCGGACATCCCTTCAAAATTGCGATTTCGCACACCAGTGTCGCACAGCTTATGGGGGATTGCCATACTCGACCTACAACACTGCACCCGGTCTGGCCGCTTGCATCCCGGTACTGTGCGCGTTAGGTCGTTACAGCTTAGGTCAAAGTGGAGTTGCTTTTCCCTTCTGTTAATGTACAGTAGTGGTATTCTCTTAATATCCGGCCTGCATCAGGAAGCGAAAGTCATTTTTCTCACAACTAGCCACGTGTTATGGAGGATCGAGCCCACAAGCTCTTTCTGTACATTCTGTAATCACACTACAATTTCAGGAATATATTTATATAAGCGTAATTGAAGTTACAGGTGTTCATACTGGATATTCTATAAAATATATTTTTAAACTGTCATCATTAACAAGTAACGTATCGATACTTATCTGGAAAAAATCGAGTATTAGCATCGCTTTTGACAGCCTTTTTCTTTTTCTCGCTACAACCAGGAGTCATATCATTCGTCGACTTTGCACATGAGTCCACCTGCTTGTTACAAGATTCCTTTTTGCGCTACTTTACCGTTGTTCTATTGCATCTCTGTTCAAATTGTTCACTGGAACAATCTATAAACACATAAAACATATTTTTGTTTTCTATTTGCTTTACGTCGCACCGCAGGATGAGAAATCGCGGTGGGGGGGGGGGTGTTAGTGAGGGTTTTCCCCCACCGATGATTGTATCTCAAAGGTTACCCCCCCCCCCCCCCACTAAAATTGCCTGGGGAGATTCTTTCATTATAAAATGAGGAAAATGTAACACGTATATTACTGAAATCAATGTTTTTCACATTTTCATAAAAAACATTAACAATAATACACATAAGATAGGAATAATAGGATGGCTGCCAGAGCTTGAGCAACAAACTAACGCAGCGGTGACAACTCCGCACATGCAGCCTATTTTTCATGTTTAACTCTGGCAAGTCCATCTGAAACCCGGAAATAATTTTCCATTGGATATCATTCTTGTTACAACAACGGAATTCAAACAAAAACATTTTAAAATTTACATTTTTCGAGGGAAGGGGGTAATGTACTCACAAGGGAAATACACACCACCTCCTTGGCCGGGTATTGCTTGAAATAAACACTACCGAGCTCGATAGCTGCAGTCGCTTAAGTGCGACCAGTATCCAGTAATCGGGAGATAGTGGGTTCGAGCCCCACTGTCGGCAGCCCTGAAGATGGTTTTCCGTGGTTTCCCATTTTCACACCAGGCAAATGCCGGGGCTGTACCTTAATTAAGGCCACGGCCGCTTCCTTCCACTTCCTAGGCCTTTCCTATCCAATCGTCGCCAAAAGACGTATCTGTGTCGGTGCGACGTAAAACAAATAGCAAAAAAAAAAAAAAGCTTCCTTCCCACTCCTAGCCCTTCCCTGTCCCATCGTCGCCATAAGACCTATCTGTGCAACTAGCAAAAAAAAAAAAAAAAAGAAATAAACTCTAGTAGTTTACCCCTATGATCCTTCCCCCTCCCCCACCATTTTTTCCCGATTTCGCACCCTGACGCACCGACACAGATAGGTCTAATGGCGACGATGGAACAGGAAAGGCCTAAGAATGGGAAGGAAGCGGCCGTGGCCTTAATCAAGGCACAGCCCCAGCACCTGCCTTGTGTGAAAATGGGAAACCACGGAAAACCATCTTCAGGACTGACGACAGTGGGGTTTGAACCCACTATATCCCGGATGCGAGCTCACAGCTGCGCGCCCCTAACTGCACGGCCAACGCGCCGAGTAACATAATTTGTAACTATGACGAATATCTCCGTATTTTAAACAATGGTACACTTCTTTACAGTTCATCCCATTGGAATGATAGTATACTCAAGAATTTGTTCTTTTCACTTGATGTATTTTATGTCTTGTTCTTTGTAGTTTCGGCTATTCATTTTTACGCTCTATCTTCGTTATACTCGCACAGTAACGTCGAAACGAGCGGCCATCAGACGATCATGTTCCACTTTGCTTAATGATTTGTGAAGAGTGCGTTGTTGCTACTTTTTTATATACGCTCCTGTGATCATACAGTTGTTAATCTGAAAACTAAATAGAAGAAAATTGTTTCCTCGTTGTAATATGTCCAAGGCATCGGCCGGAGTTTGAATGCATGTAGCATTATGAAACAAAAAGTCACGTTCCAGTGGTTCAGATTAAACGTAATACTGAAGGTACCGTGACTATGATCACGATATCAGCACTCATTTAAAACTAGAAGCTTTGTTTTACTGCACTTCCCCACGATCTACGGCCAGGCAAGCATTCCTCTTACCTGGAGGCCCAGGGTTCAATTCCCGGCCAAGTCAGGGAATTTTACCTTGATCTGAGGGCTGGTTCGAGGTCCACACAGCCTGTATAAGAACAATTGAGGAGCTATCTGACGGTGATATAAGAGTCCCGGTCTAAGAAGCCAAGAATAACGGCGTAGAAGGTTCGTCGCGCTGACCACTCTTCACCTCGTAATCTGCAGGCCTTCGGGTTGAGCAGCGGTCACTTGGTACGCCAAGGCCCATTAGGGCTGTTGCGCTATTGGGTTTGGGGTGTTTAATTTTAATGTATACATCGATCAATTTTATTTCTATTGTTCTTACGTCACACCGACTCAGGCAGGTTTTATGATGAAGGTAGGAAAGGACAGGGTTTGGACTGGGAGGCAAGCGACCGTGGCCCTAATTACGGAACAGCCCCAGCATTTCCCTGTGGTGAAAATCAGAAACCACGGTTCAAAACCACCATTTCCCGAATGCAAGCTAATTGGTACACGGCCCGAGCCGCGCAGGCAACTCGCTCGGTGCATACAGAACAAAAGAAAGCAATATACATATAGAACAAAAGAAAAGAGTATTATTGCCGATACCTATGAGAGGGGGCTCACTGATCGAATGCTTAGTTTTATATACTGTACACTACACACAATTTTTATGAAATACGTTTATATTCAGACCTTCTTAAAGTTCCTGGATATGCTATGTAAATAAAGAATATTCCATCAGTTTTCTCCGCAATGTTACCCAAAGCATATTTACAGTGTAAATTATTCCAGATGACCGTCCATGCAGTCGAGTGTTGAGCATCTCCGAATCATGCGTGGCCGTACGCAGGCAGTTGCACCAGCACTGTCAGTAATATAGATACTCTTATCTTCGCTCTTCCTCGTAGGCAAACTGCAGAAATCTAGGAGGGAACAGTTATAAAATGTAAGATAGTATTCGCAGACGATAATACGGATCGCTCGTTGAAGACAAGTTCATTGAAGTGTGCGTTTCATTCCAACAATTATAATGTAACTAAAGCGAGTTCCGGAAACCTTAACCTCCAGCTGGAAAACTGTCGATCAATTGCAAAAACGTCGTAAATATGACTATAAATACCTGGAGATGGGATTTACTGTGCTGAATGTTGGAAATGATGATAAGCCACCGTGTGTGATATTTGGTGACGAACAAGCTAACGAGTGTATCAAACCATCGAAATTAAAACATCTCCGAACCATGCATGACAGTGCAGCTGAAGAACCAATTTACTACTTTCTCAATAAACTCACTGAACTTCATGAAACGAAGAAAGTACTCACGGACAGTCTTACGGGAAGCAAGGAAAATATTGTTTTAGCATATCAATATCAAGTTTCCCTATTAATTGCAAAACGAGTGAAAACTGGTGAATGCTACACGTTGCAGCTCGACAAATGCACTTATATTTCTAACAATGCAATATTATTAACTTTAATTCTATATGAATTTTGTGGCCCTCAACATATTCCTGATTGGAAATGGACTTGGAGCAATGCGTAGGATTAACTACCGACGGCTCTAGGGCCATGTCTGGAAAATATAAAGTTATAGTTTTTTGAGCTTTTTGTAACGTGGACGCATTGTTTCATTCACTGCAAATCACTAGTAACTCGCAACATGCCCCCAGAACTGGATGATGTGCTGAAAGAAGTTGTGGAAGTTATTAATTTAATCAAAACCAGGCCTCTTGAGTTCCAGGTTATTTTCGGTACTATGCAAGGAGATGAGGAATGACCATGAACATTTGCTATTGCATACAGAGGTCTTTGTCAAGAAGCAAAACTTTGACCTGCTTGTTTGGACTAAGAGATACAACTTTAGCCATTTCTTCTCGATGGGATAAGCAACTTAAGAAACTTCTCTTGGCTTGCGTGAATTGCTTGTTTAGAAGATATATTCAGTCATTTGAATGAACTTAATTCAAGTCTGAAAGCAACGCAAATCACACTCTTCACTGTCACAGACAAAATACATGGAACAATAAAAAATGAGTATATGGGCACGCCGAATCATCAAAACCGACTTTTTTTCCCCCAACACTTCATGATTTACTGTTTACAAATGAATAAATACTAGCTGGTGCAAGTGATGTAGGCCTATATTATACGAATAAAAATTTAACTTGTTCTGTGGCTAAGGGTCCTTGGACTTGCTGAAGGGACCTCGGACACCAAATGTTTAGGAAACCCTGCTCTAGCATACAGTTTCTCGTCTGCGGGACAGATTTCAATTGAAGTTTTATTAAGTTGCCCTGTCCAGCTGAAATTACAATATGCCAAGGTGAGTGGCTCAGACTGCAGAGTGCTGAGCCTAAGATGGCGGGTTCGTCCAGGCTTAGTCTTAGTATTATTTAATAAAGTGATGTTCTTGGCTTAACCACCCACTATCTGCCTTTTACGCTTTTCCGAGAATTTCATCCCGCACAAGTTCGCATGACACGACGCTGGCATATTTCAGCACCTACAAACACCACCAGGCTGAACCAAGATAGAACCCGCCAACTCGCTTTCATAAGGCCAGCACTCTACCGTCTGTACCATTTATCCCGACCAGTGATTTAAAAAAAAAAGGTGCTCAAGTACACCTTCCTCGTGTCGGTAGATGTAAATAGCGCATGGCGCGTAAGAGAACTCATGCGGGACAAAATTCTTACACTTTGTCGTCTGCGAAAACAGTAAGAGCCGTTAGTGGTACTTAAAGCCAATAACATTATTATTTGTTAATTTACAGAACACAGCCGTCTGTCTATTGAAAGCCTTAAAATGGCGTTCCATTCCGATTATTATTATTATTATTATTATTATTATTATTATTATTATTATTATTATTATTATTATTATTATTATTGCGTCAAATTGAAATGTCTGCACACGGTAGCTGAGGCCATACGATTATTATTATTATTATTATTGTTATTATTATTATTATTATTATTTTATTATTATTATTGTTATTTATCGTACTAAAGTGGCTGTGGTTCACATTCTAGTCAATACGTGCAATTATAGCTGGTTGTTCCGTAGGTTTTTATATCAAAATTCAAAGTTAAATTAACTTCAGAATTGTTTCACTTATTTTTCTCTTTGTAATGTATTGCACTTGTTAATGATAGTAGTAATATAAATTTGAATGGAATCCATAACGGAATTTCTCTCTTAAGCACAAGAAAAATCTGCAGTTGATCACAGATATGTGACGACAGATGAGTGCGGTGTTAAATGCAAATTTTCCGAAGTACTAGTTGAATCCGATTATATATACACAGAACATCCGATTGTGTACACACAACACAGAAAATGCCTAAAATGTGTTCACGTTAAACTGGAGAGTTTAATATGAGGGAGCAGTGAGCGCTGCTGCGGATTGCTAGCACTGGGTAATTGGATTCCAGACAAGCAGATCGGCGGCGGGCGGCAACACCTCTCTCCACGCCACCGCCACTCGCACGCATTAGGCCTTCTCCTCGCACCGGACTTCGCAATTCCCTGTCATCCTGATTTTTAGGGGCACTTGCAAAGGAACTATTACTGTTTTTGCTGAAGCCGCAACTTCCGTCAGCTAATGAATATACACAGGTATTGCACGTGTTCATGTTGTGGTTATTCCAAGCAAATGGCATCGGGTATCGTAGTCGACAGTGCTTTCGAATTACGTCTGATAACATGTGCAGGTTTGTTGTATGTGGCGGTGAGTAATAATAATAATAATAATAATAATAATAATAATAATAATAATAATAATAATAATAATAATAATAATAATAATGAGGTGAGTAGCTCAGACGATAGGGCCCTTCTGAGGCCAAGTTTGCGGTTTCGACCCCAGCTCAGTGCGATGATAGTTGAAGATGCTTAAGTACGCCAGCCTCGAGTCAGTAGATTTACTTTTTATGGGTCTTCCATCCTGGTGATTTTAAAGCTGATGCTAAAGTGATCCTTACTCCCTAGTGCCTTCTTCTTTCTACCTACAGTTCAGTTTTGAGACATTTTCCCGGCACATATCAAAGGGTTTTTGTCTCGCTGCAGTTTGAAGACTACAGCTTGTGCTGGAACTTAGGCCTGCTATTGCACGAACCGCGCCGAAATGTTGTTTGGCGTCTTAAGAACGTGGTATCTTCATTCTTTAGGAGGTTTGAAGTTCATTACCTTACTCACCAATGTGAATTCTGGGATATTATTTTCGTTCAAATCGTGAAGCAGTTCTCTCAAACATTACTTGTAATAATTATATAGAATTGGCTGTATAACACGATTTATTATACTGTCGCTTTCTGTGTTCAACGTGGTGGGCTCGTATCCTGGCACAGTCTGCCAACATTTAGGAGTGAATATTTGCAAGGACCTATGATATGACTTTACAAGCACGTTTAAAGGAACGTCTTTCAGTGCAGACATCCTGTATTATGGCTCCCCTTACGCTACCTGGAAGGAAAAAAACAGGTCATTAAACTGCATTCGCATGCACTAAATATATATAGAACTGACGACACCTTTTTATGCTTGAAGTGAAAATTATTGCTCATTATTTCCGATGGTATATATATCACAACCCCGCAATGTATTTATCAAAACGTATTATTATTAGTAGTATTATTAGATTAATATAGTAATATGTGAAGCTGGAAGTTCTCCATGTAAGATACTAGGTGTTTATTGTGTAAATACAATTGGGAAACAGAGCTCTTTCCAGGTTTGGAAAATCGTCCAGGGAAAATTCTAGTGAATCATACGGAGCCACATTTCTCGCTCATGGTTGGACAGACATGCCCAGCGAACTTGGACATATCGATAAGGAGTGGGGGAAGAGGAAGACTACACATACGTCGGAAGGACGCGGCCCAGCGAACATTTTACTTATTAGGTACAATTTAGTGTTGAAGAATTTACGAATACTTACACAACTCTTGTGGTAGGGTGCTGATCTCGTACATGTCTTCTATATCTCATGAAAACTTGCGGTGATCTATGGCCTGGTTTTAGGGCATAGACCAACAGCTTGTGCTTGTGCAAGCGAAAGTGTCTCTAAAACCAACAACTGGCTTTACGCCGCACCGACACAGATATGTCTTATAGCGACGATGGGAGAGGAAAGGCCCAGGAGTGGGAAGGGGGCCGCCGTGGCCTTAAGTAAGGTACTGCCCCAGCATTTGACTGGTGTGAAAATGGGAAACCACGGTAAACTATCTTCAGGACTGCCGCCAGTGTGGTTCCAACCCGCTATCTCCAGGATGCAAGCTCATAGATGTGCGCCCTTAACTGCACGGCAACTCGCCCGGTTCTCTAAAACCAAATATTAGTGTAAGTGCTTAAAGAGGTACAGTATCAAATTGGTGTACCATGTGTTGATGGTGAGAACCGGCAATTTGTGTTGATACACAAAAACCGTGAAGGGCAATCTCTCTCTATATAAATATTGCATTGTAACTATTGGCCATCATGCTCACTACAAATGGTAGTGCTGTCCTCACTGCCGTTTCCCACTGCTTTTGTTCTAGAATTACTCAATGTACATAGGAGTCTTCCAGCAGTTGTTAATGTTTTAAATTTGAAAAGTGTATATTATTGTGTATTGATGAAATGCTCATGCACCGATACAAGTCAGAATATAGGTAGTTATTTTAGAATTAGTGGAGAAGTTATTGGAGAACGTAGGTGCAGTTCCTACCTTTTTACTCGTTTTCAGAGGCCCGAAGCAGATGTACCAGTACGCAGCTACATATATACACGCCTTGGGAGAGAGCATAATTATACCCTATACCAAAATTTGAGTGAGCCTCCATGGCTCAGATGGCAGCGCGTCGTCTTCTCACCGCTGGATACCGTGGTTCAAATCCCGGTCACTCCATGTGAGATTTGTGCTGGACAAAGCGGAGGCGGGACAGGTTTTTCTCCGGGTACTCCGGTTTTCCCTGTCATCTTTCATTCCAGCAACACTCTCCATTATCATTTCATAGCATTTATCAGTCATTAATAAATCGCCTTGGGAGTGGCGACCCCATTGTAATAATAGCCTATATAATATGTGCTTCATTCATTACATCCCTGACCCGGTCAAAGACTGGAAAACAGGTTGTAGGTTTTCATTTTCATCAAAATTTGAGGGTTCCATTTATTTTATGTTTGTTATATTTAATTGTATTAGGAATTCAATTAACGCCTAAGCGTGAAGCGAGTATTTAATTTAATTTATTTATATTACCTATTATGAAATAATGAATACACGTAATTACAAATTATGCATGTCAAGTATTCGCATGTAATTTGAAGGAAACATTGTACAATGCCCCTGGGTAGTTCCCATCCAGATGAATTGTGATGAGTAGTAGGTTAGAATGCAGACTAATTTGGTAGTAGGAAGTGTCATCCAGCGCGCTGTTCCGTAAAGAAGCGAGAGTAACATATATTATAGGGGTCTATGGGTTTATGGAAGAGAGCCTGCGTGGCTCAGACGGCAGCGCGTCGGCCTCTCACCGCTGGATACCGTGGTTCAAATCCCGCTCGTTCCATGTGAGATTTGTGCTGGACAAAGCGGAGGCGGGACAGGTTTTTCTCCGGGTACTCCGGTTTTCCCTGTCATCTTTCATTCCAGCAACACTCTCCATTCTCATTTCATAGCATCTATCATTCATTAAAAAATCACTTTGGGAGTGGCGACCCCATCGTACTAATAGCCTATATCTGCTTCATTCATTCCATCCCTGACCCGGTCAATGACTGGAGAGCAGGTTGTAGGTTTTCATTTTTATGGGTTTATGGAAATCTCGTAGGATAACCGTTGCACGGGTTTGTGTATGCTTGTTACTCTCTTCAGTGAGTTTGAATTCCACCCTATTACTGCCTAAAATTCCGGGCTCTTATGATGAGGTATTCATGGACCTCAAATTATAAAGTCCAGGTCATTTTCCATTGTAATTATTAGCCTTAGGGACAAAAATACGTGACGTAGAACGATGAGCACTATTACATCTTTTGAAATTTTACGTACTTCGAAATTTTTGACACAGCGCGGCTTCGCATTCACACTTCTCACTGACTGTGTCAGATGCCTCTTTTTGATGTGTAAACCATAATATCAAGACGCTGGCACGTAGGGAAAGAATTTCACTAACACATTTTGGAGTAAAGGAGGCAACATCCTGCTCTTTATATCTTTCTGTTTTTTCTTCAACCCAGGTAGTTCCGACGTTAAAGTACTGGACAGTGCGAAAACTGCTGCATGGATTACGTGGTTACGATGTCACCACCGCCCATCCCAGAACTGATTTCTCTGAAGTTACTCATTTTAACTCCTAGCAATTTCGTGGCTTCGTTTCTTGAGACCAGGCCGTCTCACTTCCCATTTATATTCTCAATACTTTAAAAATAAGTCTACATAAACTAGCCCTCGTACAACAGTACAAAGATCTTTTGCCCCTTCTTGCACCATATGTTATGAACCTGCGTGTATTTGGATATTTCGGAAGTGCAAAGTGTTGAATGTGAGGAAAGGAACTTTAAGGACGACACAAACACCCAGTCCCCAGACCATGGATATTAATCATTTTACAATTAAAAACCCCTGACCCGGGCGGGAATCGAACCCGGGGCCGCCGGTTGACAGGCGGACGCGTTGTCCCCTACACCGCGGGGCCGGACATGTACGTCGGTTAATGTGCTGTTCAATCCAGTGTTGCACTCCGGAAGTGTGGAGAATCTTGATGATGATGATGCTGATGCCGAGTGAGCTAGCTAAGTAAAACGGGTCGTGTAGCTGTAAGCTTGCATTTGACATATGGTGGGTTCGAATTCCACCGCTAGCAATTTTCACACTAGGTAAATTCCGGATCGGTACCTTAATTAAGGCCACGACCACTGCCTTTCCACTACTAGTCCTCCCTCATCTTAAGGTCACGAAAAGGGCGACGTTAAACATCGAGTGAAAGAAGATTCAATAGTAACTGCCTTAAGGGTCGTAATTGCCAGCTCATGTGTCAAAGAATGACATAATAATTTTATGGAGTAGCTCTAGTTGTAATTTAATTTTATGTGAATATATTTGAACAAAGATCACCGAGCGAGTTGGCCGTGCGGTTAGGGGCATGCAGCTGACAGCTTGCATTCGGGAGATTGTGGGTTCTAACCCCACTGTCGGCAGCCCTGAAGATGGTTTTCCGTGGTTTCCAGTTTTCACACCAGGCAAATGCTGAGGCTGTACCTTAATTAAAGCCACGGCCGCTTCCTTCCCACTCCTAGCCCTTTCATATCTCATCGTCGCCATAAAACCCATCTGTATCGGTGCGACGTAAAGTAAATGGTTAAAAACTCACACCTTAATAATGTGCTCCTGTGCAGCAGTTACAACGCACATTCAAGTAATAATATTAGTAATACTATTTATTTATCGAACGTCTCTTCGCTTACTATAGATCTATAAGAGACGCCGTTGTGCCGAAATGTTGCCCCCTAGGAGTTCTTTATATGCTAGAAGCCGAAGAGAGAGTCGTCCCATTGAAACACCACCATTTGCCATCGATAGGGAACAAATCCGCTATCTTGAGAACAGAACCGGCTACGACCCTTGAAGTCAACAGTGCTGGATTTCCATTCTTAATTTTACTCCTCCAATACTGCTCACATATTCAGACCAGTACTACAATAATACACTTAAGCATCTTTTGCACTCATTTAATACTTTAATACTGTCCTCGTAGGCAAGCAACTAAAACACCAAGAACGGAATAGATCGGGTTCTGGCATACGGGGTTAAATAATTGCACCACAATCCACTTTGGTTGTAGTAACAGAAGTAGTTCAATCTTAAGAGTTTGAGATACAGTTATTATTACCCTCATGTACTTGGGCATTGGTAGGACTGACTACGTAATTGGGATTGGGATTCGGATGAAAGCTGTTGTGATCAACACGAGTCCATCTGAACGTTTTGTGAGATTTGTTATCAAGAAGTCACAGTTAACTATAACAAGGATAGCTGGCGTCGGGTTTCGAACCCACTGTTTCCCAACGAAATGAATGAGTGTCTGTGCTGTGGTAACTAATCCAATTTTGAGTAGGTTGGTGAAAATGAAAGATACAGGTCCACTGTACCGCTCCGGAAGCACGTCGATATTGCTAAAGCCATCGGGCTTGGTCATGGCGTGTATTCTGAATGGACCTGGCGGCTGCAATTTAGTGCGATTCCATGACATTTACTTCAGTACGCGGTAAGCAGCGCGTGTGCGGTTTACCCAATGCTCTATGGGTAGAAGCACGGCCGACTGGATCCCTCGCTGCGCTCCTTACCCCGGCCTTAACAATCGCTTGTGAAGCCTAGCATAAAGCTGTAATTGGAAAATTTCACCATAATGCCGCTGGAGCACTGGCCACCTAAGTCACTGACAGGAAGCTGTATACCGCAAATTACCGCGTTTCCAGTTTTATTTATATTGTTTTGCTGTCGTAATTGTTGGCAATGTGTTCGCAATGAGGTGTTTGTTAGCTTCATATTGAGAGCTGATAGTTATGCGCTAATCAGTTTATTTTTTATTGTATAGTGTGATTTGAATAATAAATTGAGTTTACAAATCTTGGAATATCTGACATTATTGTGCGCCTTTTTGTCCTTCGAACAGAAATTTTCTGCAAACAAGATCAAATGTAATGAGTGGCTCAAAGTGATTTCTCGCCGTAACTTCGTCCTAAACAATGCGCTAATTCGTTTGTTTAAATTGTGTAGCGATTTGCTTTTCTTTAGCTATGTTTGGAAATATTCGAATATGCATTGCTGTGTGTCTTTTTGTACTTCGAACAGGAAAAAAAAAAGAGCAAAGGGCCACTATCATTTCACGAATTCTCTGTAGACCAGGACAAAACTACGAAGTGGCTCAAAGAAGTTAGCATTTTCATCTTAGTTATCCGTTTCTATTTCGGGTATTTATCTTCCTTCCTTCTTTCTTTCTTTCTTTCTTTCTTTCTTTCTTTCTTTCTTTCTTTCTTTCTTTCTTTCTTAATCTGTTTACCCCTCCAGGGTTGGTTTGTCCCTCGGACTCAGCAAGGGATCCCACATCTACCACGTCAAGGGCAGTGTCCTGGAGTGTGAGACTTCGGGTCGGGGAATACAACTAGGAAGGGTGACCATTACCTCGCCCAGGCGGCCGCAACTGCTACGCTGAACAGGGGCCTTGTCTTGGGGATAGCGCGATTGGAAGATATAGGCAAGGAAGAGGGAAGGAAGTGGCCGTGGCCTTAAGTTAGGTACCATTCCCGCATTTGCCTGGAGAATTGGAAAACTATGGAAAACCCCTTCGAGGATGGCTGAGGTGGGAATCGATCCCCCTCTACTCATTTGACCTCCCGAGGCTGCGTGGACCCCGTTCCAGCCCTTGTACCACTTTTCAAATTTCGTGGCAGAGCCGGGAATCGACCCGGGCCTCCGGGGCTTGGCAGCGGCAGCTAATCGCGCTAATCGGCTATATTTTACCCCTGAATTTTCTTTCATTGAATAATCCTTTAGACGGAGTCATACTTGCCACATTACAGCAACACAACACATTTTTCTCCAAGATAATCTGAACTTTAACATTTAAACACTGACAAGTAGGAACCATTACTGTTATGACGGTAAGGCCAACGTATGAAGTGCTTACTATGTAGTTACTCAAAATACTTTTCTCTCACTGAATTTTTGTTTAAAATTCTTCTTTTTTCTTTTTGCTATTTGTTTTACGTCGCACCGACACAGATAGGTCTTATGGCAACGGTGGGATAGGAAAGGCCTGGGAGTGGGAAGGAATCGGCCGTGACCTTAATTCATTTACAACCTTTTGTGAAAATGGGAAACCACGGAAAACCATCTTCAGGGGGCTGCCGACAGTGGGGTTCGAACTCACTATCTCCCGGATGCAAGCTCACAGCTGCGTGCCCCTAACCGCACGGCCAACTCGCCCAGTGTTTAAAATTCTAATGCAAGGTATGAATGAAATATAATCTGAAACGATATATATTGAAATTAAAATTTAAACATGTTTGAGTCAAAATATATATATTATCCATACATTGAATATAGTAAAAAGTAAAACTTTTATGTTGTGTCCAGCCCCTTCCTAACAGCAGCAACTGAAGAATTTTAAAACTCTAATTGAACAATGACTCTTAATATCAAGTTTAACATCAGAAGACAAAAGTATTGTGGTAAGTTCTGATATGTAGGCTATCTAAATGCTATGATAATAAAAGTGATTACTATTAATCCTCACAGTTAAGGAACGTCAGTTGGACTACTCCATCTCTCCGCAGTTTCATTTCACGACGTTATTTTACCAAATATCAACGAAAGTAACCTTTAGGATTAATCATTTTAACAGTATTAACCTATGTAACATTCTCCATAACTCTAAATTACGATAAATCGACATTCAAAACCAATATCTTTTCCATAGAGGAGTAAGTATTTCTATCGCAAAAACTTAGGTCGCCAGCGTTACGAGTCGAGCTATGAAACTACTCCGATTACAGTGCATGGACCCGATTGTCAAGGCCGATAAGGAGCTACAGTAGCTAGAGCGACGCATGAAGTCGGCCATGGTAGAAGAATTATAGTTCTTCATCCAGCCACCAGGCAACATCTCTGCATTCTCACCTTGCCAACTGTCAGCACTCATGCTAAAAGTAATGATTGATTGATTGATTGATTGATTGATTGATTGATTGATTGATTGATTGATTGATTGATTGATTGATTGATTGATTGATTGATTGATTGATTGATTGATTGATTGATACTTGTTGTTTAAAGGGGCCTAACATGTAGGACATCGGCCCCTAATGGTACGAAACGAGACGAAATGAAATAACAAATTTGAAACCCAAAATCCTCCACTGACCACAATTGAAAACGTGAGGACGTAGAATGAATGAAAGTATGGATGGATATGAATTTAAAACGATCAGTGGAACCGACCCAGAGTGCCTCACATGCAGAGAAGCTGGCGTAAAACAATAGTATTACCGACCAAGGGACTGCTTCTATAGCATGATACTGAATCGATGATGCTTGTAGTCTAAACGATTCCAAAATCCAAGCCATCGGCCCCTCATAATGGTACTTATCGCTAGAAAAGTAGAACCGTGGTATTTGTCATGTTGCGTTACTAATCAAGAGTAGCGTAGACTCTCGGTATTCCACACATTATGGTGCTACTCACAGGTAATGAAATTCGCACATGTATTACAGACCTACTGTGTTTCGCACATTGCGGCGCCATTGCCAGGCAACGCAAACCTATGGTGTTCATCATCTAAGTGTACTAAGCACAGGAACTCGTACTATTCCGTGGTGTTCCTCATATAGCGGGTACTAATCATAGACAAGCCAGAACCATGGGTTCCGTCATCCCATGGTGTCGCTCAGACAGTGGTACTGATCACAGGTACTGAAAAAGCCGTCGCGCTCCCGTTTGCTACTAATCACAATCCTATTTTGTATTCAACATAGTGGTGCTACGCGCAAGGAAAAGCGACTCATGGTGTTCCCCGCGTGGTGGTACTAATCACAAGTAGTTTAATTATTCAAATACAAGCATCCCTTGGTCGCCCCTTTTAGTCGCCTCTTACGACAGGCAGGGGACACCGTGGGTGTATTCTTCGTCTGCGTCCCCCACCCACTGGGGGTTGTGTGTTTGGTCCGCGAGAGGTATTTTATTTCCCTCAAGTCCGCCGGCAAGCCCCTATCCGCCACCTGGGACGCGTCACGTGAAAGTATCACCTCTCCTCCTTGCTACGCCAGCATAGTAGGTTCGTGGGGTAAAAGTAATTCCGGTCACTGTTGCATTAATGAACAACAGTACAAAGTTCTGGTATATAAAATTTCTCTCACTCTCCGTACTTCAACCCAGTTGCATGGAAGCATGGACTGCCTCCATATCACTTAATGCAGAATATCACTTCAGTAGATTATCGAAGATAAAATTGCCATTGCAGAAGTTTACCAATTGTATTCAACGTCACATGCGAATACCAGACTGAGAGAACTTCATTTCTTACTGGAAAACAAACTTTCGAATTCCTGCATTTTCAGCTGCCACTCTTTAACTTTCATTGAAGTAAATTTAAAACTCAATTCATTGGAAGTCCTTTCATATCATTAGATGCTCACTAAAACACTAATAGAAAATACCAGTCAACTTATAAACAAAATAAAGATTGCAGCATTTAGGTTCTAAATGTACAAAAATAACCAAGACTTCAAGTTCTGAGGTTTCATTTCATTATCATACTTCCTTGGATATCAGCTTACTAGCAATGATGATGATGATGATGATGATGATGATAATAATAATAATAATAATAATAATAATAATAATAATAATAATAATAATAATAATAATATATAATTCCCTATTACTCCAATGCATATAGTAACATGCTGGTTGGTGAAGCCATCCACATTACTTCGGAACGTTAACGAGTGAAGTTCTTTGAAGTGTAAAGGAAACATGGAAATCCTGTGTAAATCTCGAGTTGAATTAAAGGCTAAAAATTGTACGTATTTGGATTTATCACACTCATAGAGGACACCCTTGAACTCGAACGCTCTGAACCGCACGAAAACGTAATTGGAATATAATGTAGATCGCCCAGCACAATAATTGTGATGTGAGTCATTACCGTGCATAAACGGTGCATTTTACCTCAAGAGACATCTGAATAATAGTATATTAAAATCCTAAGATAGGAGGTTCAGTAACGCTAGGAAGCATAATATGAATATTACATGAGGAAAAGCACATATAATTCAATGGTGCGAGTGTATTGTTATGCCGAGCGAGTTGGCCGTGCGGTTAGAGTCGCGCAACTATGAGCTTGCTTTCGGGAGACAGAGGGTTCGAATCCTCCCCGCTGTCGGCAGCCTCGAATACGGTTTTCTGTGGTTTCCCATTTTCATACATTAATTAAAGCCACGACGGCTTCCTTCCAACTCCTAGACCTTTCATATCCCATTGTCGCACGCTATTTCGGGTAAATCGTCCTTATTTTACGGTTTTTGTTGCATTAAAATCCCGTTTAAGACATTTTATATACCCTCAGTTAGGCCTACATGTCGTTTTCAACATTTATTTTTATAGAAGAGTCTAACTTTTGTTGAGTCAGTAGATAGTATTTCCCGTAACCTGGAAACTTATCTTTATGAGAAGAGGAAATCAAAGAAAAAATCATCCGCTTCATTTTCCAAAAATTCCAAATATAACCGTAAATATGGCATACATATATTAATCTAACAAATGCTTTACAGAATCGTCTTAGCATTCACATTATCATCATCGATACGGTTAAGTACGCCAAGTCCTTAAGAAGAAAGGAGGATGATATAGAATCCCGAAACATTAAATGTGTAACAGGTTAAATAATAATAATAATAATAATATATCTTGTCCGTTGAACCAATGCATGTATATGTATTGAATATATAAATTCATGCTTTTATACATCCTATAGAAACAGAACATTTGAGTAAAATTTCGAAAAAAGGCCACAAACCTCCTGCCATTTCCATCATATTTTACACCCACTTACCCACCTTCCTCTTTCAGAACAACCCCCAACCCGCCCGCAACTCTCGGCCAGAGCGAGGGTGCAACCCTATTGGTGGCCCGCCTCACTCCTTCAAGGTGGGGAATGATAACGGAGAAAAAATAAAAATATATAAATGTGTAACTAATTCACAACACAGTATCATACTCTGTTTCTGCTCTGCTGTATTGCTTTAGTCATCAGTAACAATCGGTAGTGAATGTAAAACGCTTTTGTGTTAAGTATCCGTGTGCTGAAATAAAGGCGGGAAAAATACTGTAACAATGACGCAACACCTGGAGGCGATTATCGTCTAATTTATTTTCCTGCTTATAGCGTATGTTTTACTTGGTTCGTTAATAAGCGCCTTGATGAAGTTACACTGTATATATTTTTGTCCTTTTTATTATAGGGCCGATGACCTCAGAAGTTAGGCCCCTTTAAGCAACAAGCGTCCTTATTATTAGGAGTCATAGATTATGTGGATTTTCCGAATAATCATCCTTTGTCCTAGCTTCATCTACAGGGCAGGGCATTCCTCAGTTCTGTACATTGTATGTGCGTGCATGCGTGCGCATATTGACTAATGTCCGTTCTTCATTTTCAGGCCAGTTCATCTTTTGAGGGATCTCCGTGGTCCATTATATCGAACCGTTGTTCAGTGTGCTTGGCGGGCGATACAATGGCTGAAAGTGCCGGAAAGTAATTGTGCGACCACCTTCCGACAGATAACACTGTACAGTGCTTGTCTGGTTTCTTTTCGGATGTTTATTGTGAGGACATGCGCCAAGCCACAAGCGCGGTTGGTTTCTTCACGAGGAGGGTTGAATCACATCCTAGTTCGTACAGCAGCATGTGTGCCTGATGGAGATACGATCATTGAATCAGTATGTAACTCGGAGAGCACTAGTCGTTCTGTCGATACGGAAATCAGTGGCCAGTGATTCCATCGGATTGCCTTGTATTGTGGAATTGGGAGGATACCCCATTTTATCAACGAAGGGCTGAATGTCTTCCTGACTCAGCAATCACCCTCCACTTATCCCCTCCTCTCCTTGCTCCTTCTCTTTCCCTCCTGTTTCTTTCCTCTTCGTTTCGCTCCACGCTGTCTTTTCTTTGCATGCGGCAGGTATCTGTAGAACACGACATCTTGCTTGTCGCTACAAGACTTTACAAGTTAAACCACGGTGAAGTTTGACATTCGTATTTAAGATACAAGAGTTATTTGCGTAATTTTCTACTAACCTTTCGATTAAAGTTGTTTTGACGAGTTTGACAATAAAGGAAATGATTTTTTTTTATAAATGTGGGGAAGGGCATACGTTACACTCATCAGCGAGAACGACTCAGTGATTTAGTCTAGCTGTGTAACGCAGCTCGGTAGGTGCTCCACCTTCTGTGCCCAAACTACAATACTTGGGGCAGATTTTCTATAGAAACAGTGAGTAATTACAGGAGGTACTGTACTTTGGGCCTTATGGAACCCCGATCAAATTCTAGTCTGAGCCTGGCTGTTCTGGTGACCTCATATAAACATGGGAATGTTGGGTTGAAGAAAATATTATTATTATTATTATTATTATTATTATTATTACTTCAACAATGAAAGTGTATTAGAAAGTTCCTGGCAACCGTGCCATCATTGTTGTGTATTGAGACAAAATGGAAAAAAAACATGGCTCAACAGCCCCGAAGGGCCATGGCCTTCCAAGCGACCCTGCTCAACCCGAAGGTCTGCAGATTACGAGGTGTCGTGTGATCAGCACGACGAATCCTCTCGGCCGTTATTCTTGGCATTGTAGACGGGGGCCGCCATCTCAGCGTCAGATAGCTCCTCAATTGTAATCACGTAGGCTGAGTGGATCTCGAACCATCCCTCAGGTACAGGTAAATTCCCTGACCTGGCCGGGAATGGAACCCGGGGCCTCCGGGTAAGAGGAAGGCGCGCTACCCCTACACCGCGGGGCCGGCGAGGAGACAGTATGAGGTGTCGTAAAAGAAAACATGTTCCTTTAGCACATGAATCTATGTTGTTGCATCTTTAGGGACTATGGATATCGTGCTAATCGCTTCCGATGAGAGATATAACCCAGTACCAGCTGGTAGACATTTCCTATTCTCTGTTAGTTCCAAGTACTTTTACTTCGACACTGTTAAGATTCCTGAAAACAAAACCGTAATTCGTATGTTTGCGACACAGAAATATGTCGTGTCACTCCATAATCCAAACCAAACCCCATGGCACTATAGCCCTTGAAAGGCCTTGGCCTACCAAGCGACCGCTGTTCAGCCCGAAGGCCTGCAGATTACGAGGTGTCGTGTGGTCTGCACGACGAATCCTCTAGGTCGTCATTCTTGGCTTTCTAGACCGGGGCCGCTATCTCACCGTCAGATAGCTCCTCAATTCTAATCACGTAGGCTGAGTGGACCTCGAACCAGCCCTCAGGTCCAGGTAAAAATCCCTGACCTGGCCGGGAATCGAACCCGGGGCCTCCGGGTAAGAGGCAGGCACGCTACCCCTACACCACGGGGCCGGCGTCACTCCATAATAGCCTACATAATTATAGTCCATATTATTGTGCCGTGCGCGGATAGCACATTTTCGGACATTTTTATTTACATTCGATTACGCCTCTTAGAATGTGAACATTGTTGTGACTAACGGTTGATTATTTCATACAGAGTTGAATCCTTAACGTGCTGTTGGTATTCCTATTATCTACTTGCAGTCATCTTTCTTCCGTTCTAGAAAACCACGAATAACGGCCGAGAGGATACTTCGTGCTGACCACACGACACCTCATAATGTAAAGGCCTTCGGGCTGAGCAGCGGTCGCTTGGTGCGCCATGGGTGGGGGTGGGGGATGTTTAAATCATCTTTCGTGGTCGTCACCATGGGTTAGTATAGTAGTTTCCCGTGAGCATAGTTCAGATTCGATTCCCGCTGACGTCTGGCTCGAGGGTCTCGGAATAGTTTGCAGCGAACATCTGGAAACACATTTAAGAAGAAAAGTGGGTTAAAATTCATATCTGGACCATCCTAGGAGTGGTTTCCGTGACTCCTACTTCGAACTCCAGGCTAATGTCCTTGATGATTCGTAATATATTGAGCTATGGTCGCTTCCTTCTCAGTTCTGGACTCGATTTAATTACAAATGCGTACATCGATACAATCACCGCAAACACTGGGACTATCTTTCCTGAGTGCACGCGACTGTTGACCGCGATACCCGAAACTTCTCTTTCTTCTTCTTTATCTGTTTACCCTCCAGGGTCGGTTTTTCCCTCGGACTCAGAGAGGGATCCCACCTCTACCGTCTCAAGGGCAGTCCGAAACTTCTACAACTTTCGTAAATGTCCACTATTTCCTACCTAATAAATTCACTTAAAACTGAATCACGTTACATGATTGTGTGGGAACGGTTCGCTGTCATATGAATGGGACAATGCCATGTCATTTTTCTTTCTCACGTAGCTAATAAATTGAATTGTATCATCGTCTTGCCTGTTCAGTCAATCATTGACGGACATAGGCTATTAGACTAACTCTACTGTGGCTACTTTTTTCGCATAAATTTTCAGAAAAAATACACTCGGGCTTTTCATTTTCTGGCATATTTCACCTGAAAATGAGTATTCCCAAAATCTTAGGTGCACGGTAACTTTGCTGTCGCCGTTGAGGAGTTCAAATATGCCGTAACATTTGGTAATGAATGATAAGTATCTTATTCAGACTGTTATACGTGCAACGAGTGAGTTGACTGGGATATTCAGGCCGTGTAGTAGTTAGGTTGCATTCAGGAGATAGAAGTTTTAAACCCCACCGTCAGAAGCCCTGAAGATGGTTTTCCATGGTTCCCCATTTTCACACCACGAAAATGCTGGAGCTGTACCTTAATTAATGTCACTGTCAGCTCTTTCCCAATCACAGGCTCTTTCATTTCCCATTGTATCCATAGGACCTGTCTGTGTCGGTGCGGCGTAAAACAAATAAAACGTTCTACTCTGTCCTAGGCAGTTCCTATACTATCGTCTCCAGGATCCCTGAGTTGCTGCGACACAACTAGCAAAAAAGAAGAAGAAGAAGAAAAACCGAAGAAAATGTTACATGTGCTTTTGCGGGTTGTTAATTGCTTATTTTAGTTTGTGTAATACTTTGTTTTCTGCCGCATTTCAAATCAGAGTGATCTACGAGCACTTTCGCTTTGACACACTTGTACCGAACGCTTACGTGATTCACACTGTGTGTTTTATATACTACCGACCTCGATAGCTGCAGTCGCTTAAGTGCGGCCAGTATCCAGTAATCGGGAGATAGTAGGTTCGAACCCCACTGTCGGCAGCCCTGAAAATGGTTTTCCGTGGTTTCCCATTTTCAGACTAGGCAAATGCTGGGGCTGTACCTTAATTAAGGCCACGGCCGCTTCCTTCCCACTCCTAGTCCTTCCCTGTCCCATCGTCGCCGTAAGACCTATCTGTGTCAGTGCGACGTAAAGCAACTAGAAAAAAAATGTTTTATATACTGTACTTCGTTGAACTGTAGCTGTACTTCTACTCACCGTTTAGGGTTGTGTTGTAATACAATTCGATCTATTGTGACAGGAATATACCAGGTGGTGGAGGTTTCTGAATGTTAAAGTGCTCGTTATATTTCCGGGACGCACATGAGAACTGCTACAGAACAGCGATGCCATAAGTTACACTAGAATGATAGTTCTGTGATTGATCAAAATAAAAATGGTTGACTGCATTCATTTATTATACGACATTATAGATTGTTTGTTCTGCGTGCGCGTACATAATATCCAAATGAAATTAGCAAAAGAGGAATTGGAAATTGAAATGTATTCTTTCCCATTTCAGGTTGTCTAAAAATACAGGAGTAGCACACCGGATCCTGTGTGCTCTCCGAGGTTAAGTAGCATCGGACATGGTTAGTACTGTGTGCTGTTGACTGGGGAGGGACCGGAACGAAGCTGGTGTGATAGATCTTCACTGACTTCTCAAAAAAAGCAGCCGCAATTCGAATGTCGAGCAATGCCTGTCGCATGGAGAAGCTACCTGGCCTATTTGGTAAAGGTGTGCTTTGTTCACCCGAAAAGACGGGGGTTCGATTCTCCGTCAGGAAGTCGAATTATTTAGAAACGAGATTTCCACTTCTGGAAATGGACACGGCCCTGAGGTTCACTCAGCCTGCACCAAATGAGTGCCAGATTAATTGCTGGGGCAAGAAGGCGGCCGCGCATAAAGTTATCAACTCCAGCCCACTTAGTGCCGAGAGTTACTTTCCACTCCTCCAAGGGCCTTTGTAGTTAATTATGAGATGGCTTTGCTCTTCTCATGTCGGATGCGATATTTGTATTGGAAAATTACGTCCCTGTTGAAGTATTCGACTTAAAACTCGAGGTCTCTTGATTAGTGATCACAAAACCATTATTAACGTAAAACTTCAGTTTTACTGTTCTTGAGAGGTACTTGTCACCCCACCCGAAATAAATTCCAGATTGGACCGCCTGATCAACGAGGGCATAGACCTGGTCGCCTATGGCCAGAACTAGGTAGAGCATTACCTCTAGCTTGCTGACTTAATCCAGCCGATAGAAGAGCACAATTTCATGGGATACTGCGTAGAAATTGCCTTCCAGATTTGATAAAAGCCAAACGAAATTGTTCTCTTTGGGAGGGGGGGGGGGCACTGTTCTGGTGGGATCTCCAACCCCGAGAGTGTTCTGGGGTTGTAGATCTACTAAGTACAATTTCTTGTATAAATTCCCCTACTCCTGCATCAGCGTAACCCACAATTATACTATACTATTACTTTTTTTACAAGTTGTCTTACGTCGCACCGACACAGATAGGTCTTATGCCGACGATGGGATAGGATAGGGCTAGGAGTGGGAAGGAAATTACCATGGCCTTAATAAGGTATAGCGCAGCATTTGCTTGGTGTGAAAATGGGAAACCAGGGAAAAACATATTCAGAGCCGCCGAGAGTGAGGTTCGAACCTACTATCTCCCCAAATACTGGATACAGGCCGCTCTTAAACTACTGCTACTACTACAGAATACTCTTCGTACTACGTCCATTCCATTTATATCGGTTTTAAGACAGGTCATATTGTTGCTATTTTGTTTCAAATTTCAAATTATGGTTCCTTAATGCGTTACTAAATCTTCAGAGGCGAGTCTCTGTATTTGTCTCTTGTATTTAAGCACTCGTAAATGCCAACAGATTGAACCGAAATTCGAAGCTTAGAACATAGAAGGATCAACTACACTACGCAACCTGCCGGGAAATATCATTGTACATTGTGGCATCAAAACAGAAATAATAATAATAATAATAATAATAATAATAATAATAATAATACAGTTAGTTTTACGTCCCTTTGCCTACGTTTGCTGCTCCCAGAAAGCTGAGTTGCTGGAAA
Organism: Anabrus simplex; assembly: GCF_040414725.1. Lineage (NCBI taxonomy): Eukaryota > Metazoa > Arthropoda > Insecta > Orthoptera > Tettigoniidae > Anabrus > Anabrus simplex. The sequence continues at coordinate 469,136,104 of NC_090266.1, read as the reverse complement.
TTTTGTCCCGCAGAATTTCTTTTACATGCTAGTAAATCAACCGACATGAGCACCATCATGTACAACTCTACTGAATTAGATTCGAAGGCGCCAGCTTGGGCTCAGGAAACCAGCACTCTACCACCTAGTTACTTAGCCAAAACTGTGACATGTGAATGACAACACTGAGCCCATTGTTTTGTATCGTTCCATTTCCTTTCGAGGAATGAACAAAACTTGAAGCAGGATTTCAGTTTTAAGTTGTGTTTAGTAAATAGATTGTTTCCTTACTTTAGAACAACAGCTCCTAGGATTTTAATGATTCCGGAATTAATAACCTCTTATATTTCCGTCACTGACAGTATCGATTGGCAAGTACAGTGTTGATGTGCCCTTGTTGTGGACATTTCTCTGGACAGTAAAGTTTGTTACAGCTTAACCACTTTGTCTGACATCGCGAGCATTGTTCATAATTGGCTAGTCATGGAAGAGAAACGAGTTTAGCACAGTTTAGTCTTGTCATAAATCACTGCACGTTTGTTTTCAAGAGATGTTTCATCTCTCTAAAGTAACTGAATTAATATTATGGTTGGTGGCTATTAAATTTGTTTGTTGGTTTGTTTCTTTCACACTTTACCTCAATTAAGCCATTTCGTATAACAAATTGCCTTATATTTGATCTCCCTCCAAACAACGTGATACATAGTGCTCTAAAATGTTCAGGAAAGGCTATACGTTACCTGATTATATGCAACAGGTTTATTATGGACACGTGCTCGGGTATTCATTTTGCAATGTTCTGACCGTTTTTGTTCCTAAATATCATGTTCATCATTGTTCGCCAATAAGGGAATGGTCAGTGTAGCCTGCATGACCGAAAACTTTCAAGAATGGAATGTTGACAGTCTTCATCCTACAAACTTGTTGGTTCTAGAATAACTTTACATTTTATTATTACAACTTCCCCCATGCGGAGGCTGCTACAAGGACAAAGTATGTCGACTACACAGTATTTTGTCTTCTAAGTTACTGTTGACTTTGCTAGTGTGCCAGGTAGAAAAATCACCACAAGGCTCAGGAATAAATTTGCAATACGGTTCTTCAGATGTTATATAGATGATTGCGGAGTATGGTCACTGAACCTCGTATTGCGGCGATAGCGATGTCGTGAAGTCGTGTCCGGCTGAGACCGAGAGAATCCCATAGCTGCACAAGAAATTTTGGGATTGTGCCTCGAGCTCCGATCATGAGTCCATGAACAGACACAGTTAGCATCCAGTGTGAATTATCGCTCCAACATGTTATACGGGAGCGAAAGGAAGGATGTGAGCGGTGCGGAAGTAAATGAGGTCACAGAGCAAGTTGCAAATAGAAGATTGTGTTTTCAATTTGCTTTACGTCGCACCGACACAGATAAATCTTAGTACCTCATTATGTACCTTATTATGCACAATACCATGGCCTAACTCGGTATCCTTGTCTCATGAAATTATCAAGGAAGTTATAGGTAATCTGGATGTTTATTTAGCGTTGCTGCAGGTTATGGTTCTGATATTGTCATAGTTTGATTTACTGAATCACTGTATTGTTCCTCTAATTGCCAGCCTGCTTGCGTTCTGGCCTATTTTTGTCCCTGTCCTCTTGTTAGGTGTATGAAGTTTCAGTGGCACAATAAGGGGAGGTTCAGAAAAAACTTCTGAAAATGCCACATATTAAGAGCGTAGATGCCACTTAAGTCCAATTCCAAGTCTACCACTAAAATGTCCGGCTCCATGGCTAAATGGTTAGCATGCTAGCCTGTGATCCAAGAGTCCCTGATTCGATTTCCGGCCGGGTCGGGAATTGTAACTTCCATGAGTTAATTCCTGTGACTCGGGGGGCTGGGTGTTTGTGCCGTCTTCAGCATTAGAATTCACCTCATGTAGGGACCGGGACACTGAAACTGAGCGAATTCGACCTACCTCAGTTAAAACCAAACACTGGAATCGAACGACTGAGCAGAAACTGTCTCCCCCAGCGAACACTCGAGTTGAGCGAACTATTGTTATATGCCTTGAAAAATATTAGTAGGGGTGGGTTTGTTACAAGCCTACGAGTTGAAGACTGGTTTTATGAGACGCAATAATAAAAGTCAAAGTGTCAGTCTCATCATTTTCAAGTTGACGGATTTTGTTTGCAATGAAGTCTGGCTTATTTTTTGTGTTCTTGTCTGTCCTTGAAGAATCTCCGTTTGAAACGGTGTTTATATTTATTTATGTAGTTGTCCGGTGGGTTTTTGGTGATGTTCTTGAAAAACACAAAAATGTCGGGATCCGAAGAATCATACGTTGCATTGAAGTGTGCGTGAAAACTTCTGTAGACACATGCTGGATTTTCCGCTCAGATGGAAAGGGGAAATGGAGCCTCCTCTTCCTCCTTCCTTATCTATGTTATATACTCCGTAAGGTAGTGCGCGAATTTCGTTAGGCGTTCGTCAGACAGATAAATATTCATGAGGAAAGAAAAAGCATTACCAACGTTTTCAGGATCCAGATAGGTTAGTCCAAAACAGTAACGGAGCTACACTCCTCCTTCTAATTTTCCTGCCTCTTACCCGGAGGACCCGGGTTCGATTCTCGGCCAGGTCAGGGACTTTTACCTGGATCTGAGGGCTGGTTCGAGGTCCACTCAGCCTGCGTGATTAGAATTGAGTTGCTATCTGACGGTGAGATAGCGACCCCGGTCTAGAAAGCAAAGAATAACGACCGAGAGGATTCGTCGTGCTGACCACACGACACCTCGTAATCTGCAGGCCCTCGGGCTGAGCAGCGGTGGCTTGGTAGTCCAATGCGGGGGTTAGAAAAAGACAAAAAATTTGTTATTGCGATATGGCTAGCTAGTAAGTGAAACAAGCAAAGAACAAGTTCCCTTATGCTTTGTAAATATATGTATTTATAAAATAATGTACCTACCAGCCCTGGGCAAGATGAAATCGGCAACCAATGAATTTCATCCCAGAGAAGCTGCACATACACCCTCATGGATCGCTCGCTTGAAATCTACAACTGTTCTGGTTTCGAAACTCACTTCGCTCTTTTGACATACTGCACTTCTTTAACCAGCAGAAGCACGTCCAGATAAGACTGTTCCTTCTTTTATCGCAGCAGGTAAACAGCCAGTGGAAAATACGCTTCCTTGCAATATTCAGGGATGGTAAATAATTGTAGGAAATGTTTCGGTACGCACTCAGAAGTACCATCCATTAAAACGACATTCAGCTCGCACAAGAATTTCACATTTGATGTACAAGAAAATATCGCTGTTCCCATTTCTTCTTCATTATTGATTTTAAAAAATCTACGCCTTTTATTGTTCCTACTGCCATTGTGTCAAGTGCTCCATGGACCTCTTGTGCAGATTTCGGAAGCTTGTGAAAACTTAGTAATCTTGCATGTGTTATATCATTTCTAATAAACATAACGTCCTTTTTTGTAAGAGAGTTAAAAACTTGAGCTTGTTGTTCAGTTTCCCAGTGAATTAGCTTTGATGTCCTGCCGTCTAGGTCTCTCTCGGCTTTTCCTTTTATAGCAGTGGAAATTGATTTCTGACTAGGAATCTCGTCAATAATCTGTTCATGGCTTTGGACGCCATCAGCTCGAGGAAATGCTGTCATACCTCCTATTTTTAGTACACCTTCAACACCGTTCTCCAGTAGTTTTCATAACTCATGTTGATTTTTTTTTGTAAACGAGAATTTAATTGCTTCTCATTGAATGCAGTCCGGATAACACAACATGTTTGCTGCTGCTGCTGCTGCTGCTGCCATTGGCTTTACGTCGCACCGACGCAGATATGTCTTATGGCGACGATGGGACAGGAAAGGGCTAGGACTGGGAAGGAAGAATTCGTGGCCTTAATGAAGGTACAGCCCCAGCATTTGCCTGGTGTGAAAATGGGAAACCACGGAAAACTATCTTCAGGGCTGCCGACAGTGGGGTTCGAACCTACTATCTCCCGAATACTGGATACTGGCCGCACTTAAGCGACTGCAGCTATCGAACTCGGCCCACATGTTTCCATCATAAGAAATGTTAGAATACAGCCTATAAATAACGCTAACTGTAATAGTGTGAGATTGTTTTTAAAACATCAACTTTAATTTGTAAGAGACGTATTTCATGATATAACATCGAATGACTAGTGTGACCCGCCAAGAATGACTGACAGGTAAGGGAAGGGGATGGGGAAAGCCCAGGTTGGCCAACGCAACAAGGCCAGTAGTGTGGTTTTTATGTAGGCAGCACGTCGCTCAGTTAGGTGACCTTTTAGAAAGAATTGTCATCGTCATCATCAACATCGTTTGTCGATATCCAAATAATATATGTGGTTTCATGCTGCATAGATCGTGTTTATAATCCATATTGCTATTGTGTTTTATACAGTCAGTAATAATCCAGTTTGTTATTCACTCGCTTCATCTGCAGTTGCTTTTCTCCCTCGAGTGGTAGGTTACACATTGGGCTAATTTGTTGATATTCATTGATACAAATTGTTAACGGGACCTCTGCTTGCGTAATCCAGTTCAATAATTTCGTTCTGTATGTTTTAGTTATTGAAATACAAACAAGTAAACATCATTCCTGTTTATGAATCGAATCAGGGGATCCATTTGGGAGGTGCATCCCAATGAGAAAGAATTTGTTCTAATACTGACACGAAATCAATTGCCGGACGCATACGTATAATCATATGACCTGTAAATACACTGCTTGCAATAGTAACAAAGACACAAGCTATCAAATTCATATTGAATATACAGAGAGCTTATTGTACAAAGATGAAATGATTATACCTTTAGCTCTGCTTGTGGTACGGAATACACAGAAATCAGTAGCTCATGGAGTCGCTATGAGAGGCATTAACTGGTGCTATATGCCGTAATATAAAGAGAGAGAGAGATGTTTGACATGTGCCTATAGTATGTCGGTCCATAGGGTTTCAGCACGTTGACAAAATGCATGTGCTGTAGACGTAGGTGGTCTTGTAGTGTGCTGGCTGTTATGTGATGATGATCACCGGTTAATGTGTTGGCCAGGAAATAACTAGAACGTGGTGTCAACCTAGCGATGGTGGACGTTATGTGGTGCATGTGGACGCGCATTGTCCTGTCAGTAAATGACCTCAGGTAATCTCTAGTGATAACGGACAACAACAGGCTTTAACACCTATGAGAGGTGTTGCGGTGACGGGTCAGTGTACCGTGAATCCATGATGAGTGAGTGAGTGAGTGAGTGAGTGAGTGAGTGAGTGACTGAGTGAGTGAGTGAGTGAGTATGACTGAAATCCGATTTTATCCGACACCAGAAGTTAACAGCAGGGTGGTTTAAAAAGGTCTTCATCGCGGCTAACCCTTTATTTGATTATGAGAAGTTTTTGTTATCTAAGGGAACATTCTGTTCCACTTCCCTTTCGCAACTTGTTTTCTTCCGAAAATATTCTACTTTATTATTCATCAAGATTTGAGGGTTGTGATGCAAATGCGCTTCATATATATTACATGGAGCTGGATTGTCGTGTTTGTGTCCCGGTTTACTCTATCTCCTTTATTTAGGCCCTGTCCATTTTAGTTAAGACTGTAGCTTTCTGATTGCGGCTACGACAGATTAAATAGCTAGACTAAGAATGAAAAGCGACTATTTGTAGTTACAACAACGGTGAGATCTGTGTCACGTTTAATTACTCCGCGTTGCTGTAGAGAGGAAATAGAGAATCTCTCATTTCAAATGAGACTGGCGCGTACATTTTTTTATCACTCCCAACCCCCTCCCCTCCTTCTGTCTTTGATAGGAGATGGAAAGAAAGTGAGGGAAATATTGTCTCACTCGATGGAGCAAGGCACGTCAATATCATTCTCTCTCTCTCTCTCTCATCTCGAGTAGAAGCCAATATTGTAACGCCTTTAGAATGGCTCCCAGCTATAATGGTATTGTTTTCTCCTTCCTCGTTAGAAATTCAATACTAGACAGTTATTCTCTCTTTGCATCTGGAGTGAGAAGAAGGAATGGGATTTCATGCATCCCAACACCGACTACAAAATCCCCCCCTCCCCGAGTGGCTGTAAACCATTTGTCTGTATTAAGTGCTCCTGATAATCTTTCGTTTCTACCTAAATTGTTGATAGCTGTACCCAGATCTCGTCTCACTTCCATTATCTCCTTCACTGCGTAAAGCCCACAAGACAGATTTTGCACATTTAGTGTGAATCTGCATCAAAAGCCAGAAGACAGGCGAACAGGAAATTCGGGCTGCTTTTCGCTTGGAGAAATGGTTACTTGCTCCAAGACGAGGTAGTGAGTGCTGTCTGGTATATTTTGCCGTTTCACTGACCCCGGAGAAATTAAATATTTGAACAGTGTTAAATGGAGTGTTCGGCTTGGAATATCTTGTCCCGTCGTGATTAGAGAGATATTCCTTTGCTGTTATGATCTGGAAATATAATACTGATAAATGTTTCAAATGAACTATATACTTTTATAGCGTTGTTCGTTTTGTTAAATTTTGTGTAACGAGGAACCCCAGTCATTAACTTCATGTATACGTTGTGTATAAACGTTATGAATTGTCATTACAATGCTTGTACTGTGAGGATATGTCACCAGTGAGGGCTATGTTGTGAAAAGGTAACTCCAGGCTTGATGCTTTTTATCCGTCCTATTCTTTCTCTTGCACAGCCCCTTCCCACTGATCTTTAACATTCTCTCCACTCATGGTATACAGCGTAATTCAGTTTAATATCTAAGTATTTGGACGTAAGTTTCCGCATGAAGGATCGGCGGCAAATGGTACGAAATAGAGCATAGTAGAAATTGTTTTGCAGTTCATAGCCAAATGATGCGTGATATGATTACCAAACGTTTTCAGTTGGAACTGAAATGAATTCACCGCTTGCATTTGCCATATAGCTCTACCCAAGGAATGTATGAAAACAGCAAGTTTAATATAGCGAGTGTTGTTGAAGCAAATGGCGTGTTTTGGTAGCCAGGTCAGTCTGTTTCAGCCCTGTTCTGTTAGGAGCCAAAGCCAACTGGTGAAATAAGGCGCTTAGTTCAGCCGTCTGTTGAAAATACCCGATTTGGTGTCCGGCTCCATGGCTAAATGGTTAGCGTGATGGCCTTTGTTCACAGGGGTCCCGGTTTCGATTCCCGGCAGGGTCGGGAATTTTAACCATCATTGGTTAATTTCACTGGCACGGGGGCTGGGTGTACGTGTCGTCTCCATCATCATTTCATCCTCATCACGACGCGCAGGTCGCCTACGGGTGTCAAATCAAAAGACCTGCTTCTGGCGAGCCGAACTTGTCCTCGGACCTCCCGGCACTAAAAGCCATACGCCATTTCATTTTTACCTGATTTGGTCAGACTGACTGTCGGACCGACAAATTAGGTCGTCTGTTGCCCACTTTAGTACACTAATCGCACGGAATGCAGGAGTCAACCAGGAAGAGAATAAAACAGGGTAACCAAGTGGAACATGCCAACGATACGAGGACGATATTAACACTGGAAGAAGAAACATTTAACTGAGATTCAAGGTAGGTAGGTACATACCAATGATCTCGTAGTTCCAACTGGGCTTTTCCAAATTTTGGCTATCGTAATGTGGGATAAAGCATATTGAAAATATAGGAATTACATCGGACTAATAAAATTAATTATTGCACCAGGATTTTCGATTTATATTTTTCTTAATTTCACGTAAGTTCGAGTGTGTTTGGACCAGAGAACCTGTGTCTCCTCTGCTTTTTCCAGAACGAATTTAATAGGCCTCATTCTAATTTAGTAACTTTTGTCACAGTTTCGATATATCTAGATTTCTGAATCTTAAATTATTTGAGAAATACAGTTCTTCCCCATGTTGCGACATTAGCTATCCGAAAATTTCGATCTGGAGTGCCAGTTACGGTTAATATACATCCATTTACTTGATGTCATATAACGGCACCCTCAACGAAAACAGGTTTACGAGCTTTACCAGCCTATTTCCGGAAAACGAGAATGATGCTCATCATTAATGCTATTGCAGAATCGCGATGTGCTATCGGTTTGTCGAGTTGCTTTATGTGCTTATGATAGCATTTCAGCTTAATATTAAACTATGTCACTCCTGTTGAAGCTTTGATGTAGAGAATTGACTCTCGTTAGGAAAAGCGTGTGGAATTTTATCATGTTTAGATTTCGTCACAGATTTCAGTAGGATGTGAAACGGTTGATAGGGAATCGATATATATGTGCTGATCTCTGATGTAAACATATAAAATAATGTTTATACAACAATCCTCACCCCCTTCTAACCCTGAAGCCCCATGCGGTGTTCCAGTAGGCACAGCGGCGAGTCGTGCTGTCTGCCAGTTTGCCTACACAGATTACATTTCAGGCGCTCAGTCGCTCTCCGTGTCGAGGGGATCGAAATCATTTTGCCTTTCCCAAGTAGAGGGAGCCACTGTATGTTTTAGAGTGTATTTAAGATGTATAGGCATGAGAAAGAAAACTAAGTAATGATATTTAAGAAATCTCAGATGTGCTGAATTTGTTCAAGTTAAATCTTCGGTGTAGGCCTAGGTGCTAAATGCATCTGTGGATTCTTGAATTAAAAGTTTGAATGGCGATTATCGCTGGAAAATTGCTATACGTTTAAGTAAACTACTGTGGTAATGTTCGATTTCATGGTTCGAATTCTCCTTCCCTCTCTCGAGGAAATGTCGATCGAGTCCTTGCGAGTGGGATCTCCATTGCTACCATCATAAGGTGGAACCATCCAAAGCCCCGCCACCACAACATATTCGCTGTTAGCGTTGTCTTGTTTAAAACCTCCACAGTACATCGCACTCCAGTGCAGAGCGTTGGGTCTGCGCACACTGCATCCAGCCGAATTCCACCCTCAAGTGCCCCAATATCACTCAGCCACCGCTCTTTAACACCTGCGGGTAACAGCACAATACCTGTTCTAGACGAATACGCTTCATCTCCTTAACTCTTTACAGCATCCATCCTTGGAATGGCCAGCTCATCCTCACACATCTTCAAGCCACCGCTAATAAAACCTTTAATCTGTATTTCCAATTATCACATTCAGGTCTCAATACTCATTTCCATTTCATACCAACATAAACTCTGTTTAAAAATCACAGGATCTATACCCCCACCATCCGCTATCATCATCATCATCATCATCATTATTTCATTTTTCTACTTAAGAGGATAACCTGGGTGGGTTCCCCATACGGGGAAGAATCATCTCATCTATTGAGGTTTACGAGTTGGTGGGTGGGGAAAAGGACCTCACGCACCCATCTACCACTCATCGTCTAGCCCCATACCCTCACTTCCAGTATCCACATATTCTTCATCATACTTTTAAATAAAATTCACACACATTAATTCCTTCATCAAGCACTCATTCATCCAGTTACATAACCTCACACCCACTCATCTACCAATCATCCATTATCAACTCCTTCACTGCGCATCCATATATAATCACAGTCATCCACACGCCATCTCAAGCCAAATGACAAAGAATTAAGACTAAACTACACAAAATACCTCGTTTAACTACAGTCTCCTATGTAGCAAGAGGCCCAACATTCCCTCAACAAAAATATCACTTCCTTCTATTCATCCTATGTTTACCTCACTCCCCCCTTCAACACGCCCAAATCTCCTGGCCGGAGAGTGTTACAGTCTAGGTGGCTCGCCCTTCAGAGTAATGAATGGAAACGTTCTTAGATAGATAGATAGATAGATAGATAGATAGATAATATTAGGGCATACAGTCATTCGGTGACACGTTACGTCGTTTGGGTGGGCTAATATATTCCATCTCCCCACAAAATATCAGTTAAAGAATTTTCAGTAGAGTGCCGGCCTCCGGATTCCAAGATAGCGGGTTCAGACCATGGCAGATGGTAGATGGAAGGGCAGAAAGAGGTCCATTCAGCGCTACATGTCGTAAAATGCTGCCATATAAAATATCTCTAGTGACACGTTTTGGTGTTCACCCTACATTTTTTTTTTTTAATTCGGCCATATATCACCCAACACAGATCCGTTTCTCTTCCGTATAGTTAAGTAAAATGGAACCTAGAATAATTTGTCACGCAGGATGCCTATACGGCATTAAATCCAAATGCCTCCCCACAGCAGCTGAAGCCATACGATTATTATTATTATTATTATTATTATTATTATTATTATTATTATTATTATTATTATTATTATTATTATTATTATTATTATTATTATTATTATTGCCGTCATCATGCAATAAAACGTGTATACGATAGTGTAGAGCTCTGTTATACAGAAGTACTGGAAGCTGCATAACTCTGGAGTTATTACCTCAGTTGGATATTCCATGCCCAGTTGAACTGTTACGAAAACTACGAGATAGAGAAGTGGTTCTTATGTTCGATATGTGTGTAAACTTTCTTTATAAACTAATCCTCGATGTCCGAAAGCACCCGGAACTTCGCCTTCTGTATAATTTATAAATATTCGAATGTAATGACATTTTGTCAATCTGTACAGCATTCAGGAAATATATCGAACTATAAATAAATAAAGCTCATTTCTGTATACCTTTTGCTCATTGTAGCTGCATTTTCACAACTGGTGTGATAGTTGGATGACCTAAAATACATGGTACCCTCTCATTCATGCTCAACAGTATCCTACAGTATCCGCGGCAGAAAATCGAGACAAGTACTCACTGAGTATTATTCATCCATTCGATATAAGAAATCCTCCAGTTGAAGAGTTGTGTTCCGTGCATACTTTGAGTTAACTCGTTTTATTGCTTCTTGTACCATGTGTCGTAAATGATACATATCCGTTAATGAGTGATGTGATTGGAAGGATCGCACATTGATCTTATTTATATCTCTCTACTGGAGGAGAGCTTCAGATCAGTTGGAAGCGCGTAGGTTGTCGGTTTGTAAAATAAATTAATCTCAGTTTCTGGCTAAATACTTTGGTTTCAGTAAAAAAAATAGATATTTTAATTTATAAATTCTCTTATTACAGTGTTCAGAAAATTTGTTGCGTATTCTGGTTTAGTAAACTTTCAATTTTGTTATGTGTACGTATATTATACATTATGAAGAAAAACATCATGCAATCAGCTTGGCAAATACAACAGAAATGCAAAATGTTTCAAATTTGGCAATGTGGATTTTGAATACAAAATCATCGTTCATTGTGTGTAAGAGGAGGAACAGGATATTATTATTATTATTATTATTATTATTATTATTATTATTATTATTTCCTTAAGGGCTTAACATCGAGGTTATGGATCCGCTCAGCAGTATCATATTATTAGAGCTGTCGCCGCTATAATACTGGCAGTCAGTCAGTTACTCATGATACAAATACACTGATTTGTTCACTACAGATATCCCCTAAAAGATGATCAAGAAGAGCTTTTGAAGTTGAAGAACTGCAACCAATTGGGGAGTGTGGCAAGAACAACTCTGAGCTATGTTTACTGCGGCTTTGTACGGCTCAAATTACAGGTTATACAACCGATTGATTTAGGAGAGACAAATGTAATGGCTGTACCAGCCTGTAGATGGCATTAACGATAGACGTGGTATTGTAATCGACTTCTCTAAAGATGTCTATATCCTTAAGATTTGTTACTGTACACATTATCTAAAAGCGGATTAGGTAAGAAGTAGGTGGTGCCATACTTGATAAATCTTGAATTGTTTGATGATATTTTGTTATATGTCTGTGATACACACTCAGGTCTGTATCTACGGTGTCCTAAACCATTGGAGTAAAACAGCAGCAGATACTACTACTACCACAATAATGGCTACTGAAGGAACCAAAGATAAAGGCTTCCACTAATCACAACCTCGGCATTGAGTAGAATAAAGTGGTTGCCTCTGTGCCTAAATCCTTTTAATTTTTTCCAAGACTCAACCTAGAATTAATTTCTGCTGTAGGCTGTGTGAATCACAGGGTCGTGCGGGCTCTCAAACTGGCAGTGGTCCAAGGGAAAGCAGCACGATTTGTTCTAGGTCATTACCGAGAAAAGAGTAGCGTCACAAAAAAAATTTTTGCAATCTTCGGGCTGGGAAGACTTGGGAGTAAGGAGACGAGCTGTTCGACTAGCGGTCTGTTCCGAGCTGTCAGTGGAGCGATGGCGGGGAATGGCATTAATGGACGAATAATCTTGAGTGGATCTTTTAGGGGTGGGAAAGATGAAAGTATGGAGGTAAAGTTGGAATTCAAGATGACAAATTGGGGCAAATCGGTGGGAATTAGGGATTGGAATAATTTATCAAGGGAAATGTTCGATAAATTTCCAACTTATTAAAATAATGTAAGAAAAGACTGGGTAAACAATTGATAGGGAATCTGCCACCTGGGTGACGGCCCTAAATGCAGATCGATGATTGATTGATTGATTGATTGATTGATTGATTGATTGATTGATTGATTGATTGATTGATTGATTGATTGATTGCGACCAGAGGATAGGAAAGGATTAGGAGTGGGAAGGAAGCGACCGTGGCCTTAATTAAGGTAATATTTTGCCTGGTGTGAGAATGGAAACCATGAAAACTGTCTTCAGGGCTGCCGACAGTGGGGTTCGAACCCACTATCTCCCAAATGCAAGCTAATAGCTACGTGACCGAAATCGCGCAGCCACTTGCTCGGTATATTGGGTTGCAAGATTAATAATGCAATAAAACCCGTTAAGGTAGTTAGTGGGACGTAAAAGCTATATTATTATTATTATTATTATTATTATTATTATTATTATTATTATTATTATTGGATGATATATATAGAAATGAGGCAATTGGCTATAGGTCGCGAAATATCATGATCAGCTTTTAGAGGTAAAAGCTAATCTTGTTTACCTAATCATCGGTATTTTCTTCGTTCGAACATGTCGTTGCCTTACATCTAGTGATGACGATCTCAGGAGCAGAAATGGCCAAATAATTGGGCACCGTTTTAGAAGACTGGGACTTCGAATTTCAGTGTGTTATTTGTGATAATAATAAGGTCAGTCAGAAAATGTTTACACCTTGAGTGAAGGCTCAGATGATGAATGCACATTGTTTATGCCCGTAATTGACCATCCTGTGTTTTATATGTACGACTCTGTTCATCTTGTTAAAAAAGCATTAGGAATTACTGGATATACCTTTCACACTTACAGTTTGTCTCCTACTGAGTCTGGAAACGAAGTCGGCAGTGATTCACTTATAACAGCTGAGTTCGCTAACAGAAGAAGAGATACATGTTGAACTACAAACAACAAAATGTTATATCACGGCAACCTCCAAATATTTTTTATGACAAGCACTAAAACCTCTTTGCTAGCATATGACTACAACGACTCTGCAGAATGTATTAGTATCTTTGGAAATGGTGGTCCATTGTACCCAATACGACAAGCAGTAAAAACGGTGTTTGTTAAAGTAACACATTTGGTTAACCCTTTGCTTGCATTTCAGATTCTAATTTATTGAACATTTTTTCTCTTGGGTTCAAACAAGGATTGAGATCGGAGGGAATGTGAAATGTTACTCTTTAACCACTGACGCCGGAAAAGCCTTCATTCAAAACATTAAACCCTCATGAAGGCTTTAACTCTTTGTCTGGATATTGAAAACATAAAATATGTGCTGCCTGGAAAACTTCGGACAGATAAATTAGAAAAATAAATATTCACCATATCTAGAAAATTTAGCAGTGGGAATAACATTTCTGTCACTCAACTGATGAATACAAAAAGGAAAATCGGAACTTAAAATATGCTTGGTATAAATATTACTAGATATACAATGATAGCATTTGAGTTTTGGCGTAAAAATTAATGGCTCAGTCGGAACTATGGAAGGACTGTTTCCAGCTATTTTCCTTAATCTTGATGAAATTGAAACTGATAATTGAGCCCTTCTTTATGTTTGCGGATATACATGTAATGAATGTGTAATGTTGGTGGCTGGAGGGAATACGAATGTTGAATACTTTGACGGAATTAAAAGAGGAGGGTTAACAATTCCGTCCTGTTTAGTTATGAGTGTAGGAAATATTGTTGTAAAGACAGTGAACACACTGCTTTTTTCCACTCATGAAAAGTCTTTTCTAAGAGCGTGATAGACAATATGAAGTGTTGTGCAACTTGATAGTGCAAAACATTAAAGCCTCAAGCCTCAGTGGAGTTTTCATGAAAGCTTGTGTTTGTAGAAGTGATGGCTCGACAATTATAAAGGAACTCTTTTGTGGTTTATGCAACATCTTGCTATCAAACAACAATAAAAAGTGTAACGACCTTTTACCCCAGAATAAAAGACAAGCTTCCACAAGAAAGCTGAAACGTCTGAAATAAATGTAACAAGCTACGCAAATTAATTTTCATTTAATTCTGTATTGCATGCTAAGTGCACGTACAACTTTAGTAGCAATTCCGCACTTCATTATTACTACTTGTCGCTGAGGAGGCAATACCGGGTATCTGACAATACTCTTCCTATCCATTACTTCCCTTATGACTGGTCTCGCCTCCCAGCAACATATGGATATGTAGTCCATCAGAACAACTTTCGTTGTGTTCATTTTCGTATGCAAAGGAAAATTAACCTAAAATGCGTCATAGACTACGGTAGGAGTACTTAAATACGTCATACAAACATATATTCCTACAGTACGGTACGGAAAGGTTCATTTTCTTCCTCAGCGACGTTGTATTAGTGCGTTTAATGGATATGCATAGTCTCGTTGATTAATCACATTACCGTCCGATTCGTTGGCTGAATGGTCAGCGTACTGGCCTTCGGTTCAGAGGGTCCCGGGTTTGATTCCCGGCCGGGTCGGGGATTTTAACCTTCATTGGTTAATTTCAGTGGCTCGGGGACTGGGTGTTTGTGCTGTCCCCAACAACCCTGCAACTCACAAATAACACTATCCTCCACCACAGTAACATGCAGTAACCTACACATGGCAGATGCCGCCCACCCTCATCGGAGGGTCTGCCTTACAAGGGCTGCTCTCAGCTAGAAATAGCCACACATCACAATAGCAATCAAATCTAACAGTATTAACTCGATCGGTGATAATTATTCTTAGTGCTGGTATGAACAAACCGTTTTCCTTTAACTTATACTGCCCAACACTGCCAAGATGCATAAAGCGAACACGGCACTGCTGTCGCTCTATTTACATGCAGGACAACGCAACAGCGATACATTTCCACATCAGTAACATCTACCGAGCAATTTTTCTACGCGATTTGCGTCATGTAGCTCTGAGCTTGCATGCCGGAGGTGGTGGGCCTGAACATCACTGTTGGCAGTCCTGAAGATGGTTTTCTGTGGTTTCCCGTTTTTACGTCAGGCTGTACCTTAATTATGGCCACGGTTGCTCCCTTCCCAATCCTTGCTCTTTCTTATCCCATAGTCGCAATAAGACTTCCTTTGTCGATGCAACGTAAAACAAATTGCAAAAAAATAAATAATAATAACAATTTATGCACCTCGTGCCCACATCACAGTATTATAACCTATAGGCGCTTAGGTTGATTACACAAAACAGGCCGTTTTCTGGAAAATATTTCAGCACAGGTATTACTACTCGCAAAGGAAGGATGATTTCCTTCAAACTTTGAGAGGTTGATCTACGTCAGAAAATAAACAGATACGGAGAAGAAAATTAAAAGTAAAATTAATGGGCTGGCACTCGAATCCCAGACTGCAGCTTGGAAATCAGGGTCACTGATTATTAGACCAACGGTGCTACAGACACTGGCATGTAGTTTGCCAACATTTAAGTAGGTTATTAAATTTAAAAGGCCATTTTCTCGTTAAATAAGCGGTAATGGTTTTCGGGCACGTGTCTGTTTATTTTCGACGTCCGAAAGTTTGAGCGAAATAACTAACTCATAGCTATGGCTACACAAGTTCCGTAAGACCGCAACTCAAAAACGCACTGCACTGTACCAGCCTGTTTTGACGTAAATGAATGTGGTTCCTTGTTTGTTTGTTGCTTAAAGGTCACCGGCCCGAATGTGGTTCAGAAGTCCGCCGATATGTATCTTGGCTGTGTCGGGCTAATCATGTAGGCCTATAGCCCATACTATTAACCATCATATTATTTTGAATTCTTAAATTACATCGTTTATCTATATATATATATATATATATAATAATAATATGTCCTGACTGACTGACTGACTGACTGACTGACTGACTGACTGACTGACTGACTGACTGATTCATCACCGCCGAGCCAAAACTTCTGGAAATAAAGAAATGAAATTTTGGGGATACATTTATAGTACAGTGTAGGTGATCACTAAGGGAGGAATTTTGGATATTCCATCGCTAAGGGGGTGAAAACGGGGAGGGGGGAAATTAAAAAATGAGTGTATCTATATCTCAAAATCTTAACAGTTTAAAGACGTGAAAATTGGCATTTAGAATCTCCTTTAAAAATTAAGAAGCAGGTATTATTTTTTAGTTTTCGGAAAATGATACTTATATTTCAAAAACTAAAGATGTTTCAGACGTGAAAATTGGTATTTGGAATCACCTTTGAAAATAAAGAAACACGTATTCCTTTTTTTCCGGAAAATTCACGTAAGGGGGTGAAATAATTAAACAATAGTTAAGTTATTTGTATGAGGATACTTATATCTTAAAAAACTGAAGATACTATAGACGTAAATATTGGTGTTCGGAATCTCCTTCAAAAATAAAGAAACATGCATTCTATTGGGGAGGAAATCAACTTGGGGGGGGGGGTGGAGTGATAAAGAATTTTAATTCATTTATGAGGATACATATATCTCAAAACTGAACATGACCGGACGAGTTGGCCATGCGGTTAGGAGCGCGCAGCTGTGAGTTCTCATCCGGGAGATATTGGGTTCGAACCCCACTGTCGGCAGCCCTGAAGATGGTTTTCCGTGGTTTCCCCATTTTCACACCAGGAAAATGCTGGGGCTGTACCTTAATTAAGGCCACGGCCACTTCTTTCCAATTCCTAGGCCTTTCCTGGCCCATCGTCGCCATAAGACCTATCTTTGTCGGTGCGACGTAAAACAAATAGCAAAAAAACTGAGGATGTTACACTCGTGATAATTGGTATTTAGGAGCTCCTATATAAATAAAGGAACACGTACTTTTGTTTTCGGAAAATGCACTTAGGTGGGGATGGGGGAAGTACTGATAAAGTGGTTGAATTATGTTTATGGAAATGTTTATGTTTTAAACTTCATAACTCGCCCGGTGAAGATGTTTCAGACGTGGAAATGGGTATTTGGAATCTCCTTTAAAAATAAAGGAATATGTATTTTTTTAGACGTGTGCAGTTATATGCCGCATGGTCACCTAAGCCCCAAAAGGGAATACCACAGACGTGGTTTACGAAGACTTTCTGGGTAAATGAAACTCAATTTTTCGGTGAGTTTTTATACTTTGGGGATTTTCAGATGTCTTAGTACAGTACCGAAGAACGATTATTTTTATCAAATTGTGAAAGCAACGCGAGCGAAGCCGCGGGTAACTGCTAGTATTATATTTGTATAGATATTTTTTCAGGAGCCTCCGTGGCTCAGACGGCAGCGCGTCGGCCTCTCACCGCTGGATACCGTGGTTCAAATCCCGGTGACTCCATGTGCGATTTGTGCTGGACAAAGCGGAGGCGGGACAGGTTTTTCTCCGGGTACTCCGGTTTTCCCTGTCATATTTCATTCCAGCAACACTCTCCATTATCATTTCATAGCATTTATCACTCATTAATAAATCACCTTGGGAGTGGCGACCCCATTGTAATAACAGCCTATATATATTTCATTCATTACATCCCTGACCCGGTCAATGACTGGAAGACAGGTTGTAGGTTTTCATTTTCAGATATTTTTTCAGCGAACGAAATCCAATGACGCACTATGCTACACTAGGTTTCATGACGTCAGCTTTGCAGCACGAAGGGGCGGGGGTGGGGTATTCCCGTGTTAGTAGAATGCTTCCTGTTCTAGGCCTACCTCAGTTAGTCACTGTGTACCACAGGGAGAGGCAGCGAAAAGTTGCCGGTGCTACCATGCAGGTGGACTCGGAAAATGCTTGCCTTGTTCCCGTGTGATGAGGATAGAGTGCGCGGTCAGTCAGTGCAACGAGCATAGTTGGCGATAAGCGTACGGAACGAATGTTTCGTTTACGAGTGGAGTTCTTGATGAGTGCACGTTACTAGCGTTGTTAATGTTGCATTCCTACTGTTGTTTTTGAACGTAATTTGTGTTAGCTATCAGAGTGGTGACGTATAGTATTAGACAACGATAACAGTTGTTTTGATAAAAGGTGAGATCTACGTTAGTTTTAAACTTCATTAATTATTAACTCTTGATGAATAACTTAGGTCTACCGTAAAGAACCTGAACGCCCTCCCGTGCTGCTACAGCTTGCCGATGAGTATAACAATGGATTGTGGGCAATCTGTTCCTCGACGTCCGCTGTATAGTGGGGAAACTTTTCATTGTTTCCCCCTGTTCTACTGTAACTACTCCGCGGTTTGGTTCGGAAATAATTGCACAAGACTCTAATTAGCCTATATGGTTTGCGTTCCTTTCTAATGTTTGCCTGGAGTGAGTTTGAGTAAGTAACAGGAGAGTATTATTATTTTACTTTAAGGGCTTGGGAAACCCTAATTGACAGGAGGAAGAACTAAACTGAGAACGACCATTCAAGAAACAAGAATTCAAACTCGGACCTTTGCAATAACTGCTACGCCAAGTTCTGATTGTTTAATGATCTCTATAAAGCCAGTGTTAGATTAATAATCATATTTATCAGTAAGAGATTGGTCTAGATTTTAATTTCTTTTTCCCCTTCTTTACAAGCTCATGTCAACAGAAAATTTTACCGGACACCTACCTCTATTTTCCATAGATATCACTTCTGAAGGGCCATGGAATACATTATAACATTGTAGTTTTGATAATTACATATGTTGTGCTGCTCAAAATATCCTTGATTAAGAGAATATGAATCTTTGTGTGTATTTTTTGCCGCCTGTTTTTTAACTTGACATATTCGTGGATGTGAAGCGGAAGAAAGCGTATTTTTATTGACTGCTGTAGTAAATAGAATTTCCTCTCAGTTCAGCTGACCTGACCAACGTGCATACGGAGTCATATCTGAAGTTAAAATATGCTATTTGCTATGGTGACGATGGGATAGGAAAGGCCTAGGAATAGGAAGGAAACGGCCGTGACCTTAATTAAGGTACAGCCCCAGCATTTGCCATGTGTGAAAATGGGGAAACCACGGAAAGCCATCTTTAGGGCTGCCGACGGTGGGGTTCGAGCCCACTATCTCCCGGATGCAAGCTCACAGCGGCGCGGCTCTAACCGCACGGCCAACTCGCCCGGTGAAGTTAAAATAGCTCCAATTGTAGAATTATTTCAATTTCACTCAGTCAATAGATTCTTTCCGTTGATATTTGATGTAACAATTCGCCAATATTTTGTCTTGTCCGTAAACTTATCTTCACTGAATGGTTGTTAGGAATTTTAGTCATCAGGGATAATATTGTCGATAGTGCTACTAATATCTCCGGAGTGTTCGAAAATTGGGTGACTTAACTGTTCTGAGTTGAGTGTGATACTAAAGCATCTGCTGTTGATAGCAGTATAGATCCGTAAGCTGGACTCACTCGACCCCAACCTGTCTCTGCGACAAAACATTGGGTAGGTACGAAGGTAGCGCCTGGAC
Source organism: Anabrus simplex (assembly GCF_040414725.1). Lineage (NCBI taxonomy): Eukaryota > Metazoa > Arthropoda > Insecta > Orthoptera > Tettigoniidae > Anabrus > Anabrus simplex. Next base: position 469,116,351 of record NC_090266.1, on the reverse strand, counting down.
TTAAACTCATGATGTGAAGTTCAACTTGTTCCACTTTTTCAGACACATCTTAATTCATGACAGGGATGGAGATCAAACTCTAGGCCTATATCAGTATGTGTGCCGATGCTGTCTGACTTGGAATTCCTATTAATATCTATATGTATGTATACTGAGGGCTACCGAGGCTATCGGCGAAGCCAGAACGTCGAATGAGAACGATGGAAATCTAAGGCGCATTATAATCTAAGGATCTGGCACATTTTTCCATTTACAAAACTTGAACGCAATGAGATAAAACGTCGCTCGTATTTCTGAGTGCAAGGCATCGGAGAAAGTTATGCAGCCCAGGCACAGCATCCTCCCCCAACACCTAATACTTCAGGCCACATGGCACGGCTATGACGTACGGTAGATTCGACAGCATTCATTTCATTGCTAACTAGACAATGATACGACAGGAATTTTTTTCATGATTTCATGTAAGCTGAATTATTTTCAAACGAATCTCACCATCCCTACGGTCGCTTATGAAAGGTATCGAAACACGTATGCCGCGAGATGGTTTCAAATGTATGGTGTTGAAAATGAACTGCCTGAAATTTTAAAAGAAACTCAAATTTTTGAAGTGAAATTTACAATCGTAATAGTGCATGTGCACAATTATGGGGACGGAATTTGGAGAAAAATGAAAACATTAAGACAACCATAATTTCGATGATGATGATGATGATAATAATCATAACAACAACAACAACAACAAAAACTGTATGACTCCTCTTGCTGTACAATTTCTCTTAAAAAATTATGCATAGGGTGATTCATTCACACCAAGCCTTCTTTTATGAGGAAAATAGGTATACAAAAGACCAAAATTAATTTCACATGAGAAAATTAACACTTTTTTTTCAGCACACTTGTACTAATATTTCATGTAAGAGTACCTTCATACACAGAATGCAGAGAGTAGTACAAACATCAGCAAAATCATATTCTCAATAATAATTATCTTTACCAAAATGCACAATTGTTCTTTCTGTACACATTCTCACAACACATTTAGGCACTGGATGATCCATTCAATCTAAGCCTACTTTTAAAAAATCAAGAATTACGGTCCATAAATCCCAAAATTCATTGCAAATGGAAGAATTGACACTTTTTAACAATGTGGGCTTCCTTGTACAAGTAGGGCCTATTTCAGAAAACAGATACCCAACATGACAGAATAATTTAAAAAACATAACAACCATGAACAAATTAGGCCTAATAATTTTATGTACAAGGAAATTTTATAATTTGACAACAGAGAATAATTCACTCTAAATCTGAGGTCTACTTTACTGTTAACATTCTTCTCCTCTTAACATTAGAACCCTTCTGTACATCGTTCAGCTTCTTAACATAATTATTTACAAACACATTACATGCTGTTCTCACTGTGTACTTAAGAATGTTCTCATCAGTATGGTCAGCCTGACTACAGGCAGACTCCTTAAGAAAGAATTCTTCTTTCCTAATAGCAGCCATTGATAGCTCAACAACTAAATTCCTCTACTTACCAAATCGTGCTTCTAGGGCATCCGTTTGAACTTTGCCTGGCAAAAAGTATTTCAAATCTGCAGTAGACTGAAAACTATAATAAGGCTAATAAACCTTGGACGGTAATCTCATTGAACACATTAAGCACAAGTTTCATATTTTGACATTCAAGGTTTGTTGGGAACAGAGACTTTAAATTAAGTTTACTGGCATATTTAATTATCGAGGTACACTCAATGATATGCTGCTTTTTTATTGATGAGAATCTAGCCGTAGTCAACCGTGTGTCTTCAGGAAAAGTTTCAAGTGGTGATGATGATGATGATGATGATGATGATGATGATGATATAATAATAATAGTTAAAGTTCAACGAACAGTGCTTGGAGAACGAAGATGTCTTGATAGTCTACGATAAGAGTAGCTTTAGATATCTTAGGTTCGACTTCCAGTATATAGTTGCTGATCAAAGGTGCTAAAAATCCTTCAATTTAGTCATCAGTAATAACTTTCTGATGTTATGGGTACTATTTTTCCCTGGAGGAGTTCACATTAGTCATGTTCTTTTCATCCAAGATGAGATGCCCTGAAAGAGCAATATCAAGACTTCTTCCTGTTCATGCTGTGCTATCGGTAGCGAACATGTGACGGAACTTGCTGTGCATTATTGGGGCTGGCCTACGGTCTGAAGAGAAACTGAGGAAATAAGCGGAATCAATACTTGCCATAGGTTGGCCGTCCAATCCCAGCCCGTCATTTGTTTTGCATCTTGTGGGGACCAAGATTCCCAAGCGTTGCTATGTCACAACGAAAACTTGACTCTGAGGTCGTGACACGAATGCGACGATTTGGCCAACTTGGAAGGATGAATCGAATCTTACTTGCTACATCGGCAAAAAGAGGGGAAGTCGTCGTACACATCCTAGGCAGTCAAAGAAATTCTCTCTCTCTCTTGCTCTCATTTCTCGCCCTCTGTCATACTCCTTTTCTTTTTCTTTTTTTCATTCTGCTTATCGCTTTAGATTTCCTTCTTTTTTTGTCTCCAGCTGTAACCCTTTTATATCGTTCGCGCGCGCTTCCTCGGTACCGTCTCTTTTCTTCCTCTTCCCCACTTCGTAACTCAAAGGAAGTATATCGAATGAAGAATATCTGTCACCTTGCTCTAGATCGAACCAACAATATACACTACTCGTCTTCGCTACTACTATAAAACGTCAAGTTTTTAAAAGGTTATCCGACAGCTACAATATTTTCATTATAGTGCATATGTAGACAGTGGATACTAAATTACAACGGCGTTGTGTGTTTAACCGAGTGGTATATAGCTTTTCAATTTGTGGAAGCGTAACGAATAGCTGTTTATGTCACGCGTAATGACATTGTCAGTTTACATGTGGTGGTTAGAATTTAGAGCTTTCATTGGACACGCACGGTGTGTAGACCTAGCAATTGTAAAACAGATTGATACATTTTACTACACTCGTTATTCTTTTTTAATGTTAACTTATTTGGAGTTCTGTTCTGCATCAGATTTTAGCGTCAATAATCGCCGACCATGTTATCACGGGTTCTATTCCTGTCTAAAGATGTTTCTTCTTGAAATGAGGGTCCAGAACGACATTTTGTTGGGTTTATGCCATGTGAAATCTTCACGTTTAACGACGACTTTCCTCGACTTCCTGTTAAGGACAATTTGGAAACTAATTGATATAAAAGGTTACGATTGTGGTCTGCGAAACTGACAGTAACGGCTGAAATCTTCGCTATATTGCCCACATGCCAACCCAATCGTTTCCGTAGGAAGACAGCAGTTGTTTAAAGGGCTTTGGAATCACAGAGGTGGTTTGATATAGTTAAGTAACAGTATATTTTGGTTTTGTAAGGCGTTTCTAAACGCTTCGTGGCGTGGTTACGAATAAATAATATTGCTGTTGGGATTATTCAGTGCGAAATGAGAAAAACGGTTGGAAAACTTGACGTTAGCAATTAAATTACGTAGGATTTAGTTTTGTAAGATCCATCTAAATCTGTCATGATGTTGGTACGAAGAAATATAGTATTACGTGAAATCGTAAGTTAGGTATAGCTTGTGTGCTCTTTTCTCGCAACATAAAGTACCTTATTGAAGGAGACTGTTGCGATATTTTAATCTAATGGGGAAAAAGCGTATGAAATTGGCATGTGTTGACACAATTGATCGGTATTATGTCTCTTTAAATATTTTCTTTTGCGTTACGTTTAATGACTTATTAAGTCCTCCAGGTTTACGGCGACACTGGGTTAGGAAATACCTAGGAATGGGAAGGTAGTGGCCGTGTTCATAATTAAGGTACAGCCGCAACATTTGTCTAGTGTGAAAATGTAAAACTAAGGAAAACTATTTTCAAGGTTACCGACTGTGGGATTCGGAGAGATCTCCCGAAGGCAAGCTTATAGTTAGAGGACCCGAACCACTTAGCTAATTCGCTCGGCCTCTTTAATTATTGTGTTTTGATAGATTTAGATATCACATTATACAAATTTCAGACTAAGTTCAAACTTTCAAACGTGCCGTGCCGTGCCCTTCCAGTTTTAAAAAATATCACTTATGGGTATTGGCATTGTGCTCATCAGCCCGGAGTACTTAATTTAGATGTAGATTTTCTATGAGGAGCTTGGTTATTTTAATGTTTTTACTAAAGGTATAAACCTAAACCGCCAGGGCGCAACAGTCCTCAAGGGCCATGCCCTACCAAGCGACCACTGCGGCCTGAAGATTATGATGTGTCGTGTAGTCTGTACGACGAATCCTCTAGGCTGTTACTTTTGAGTATCTAGACCGGAGCCGCTGTCTCACCGCTAGATAGCTCCTCAATTGCAATCACGTAGGCTGAGTGGACCCCGAAACAACTCTCAGATACAGGCAAAAAGTACTGAGACGTTGTCCTAGAATGTGAAATACTATCTCAGAATTTGCATACAGTGAGCGTGATGCGTTTCGTAAATAGAGGTTGTTATTATTAACAATAATAATAATAATAATAATAATAATAATAATAATAATAATAATTAGGTGTGGCTTCCGGACAGACCTGGGACAGGTGCGCGTCTGTGAAGATGGTGCCCAATCTCAAATAAATTCTAATACTGAAGACAGCATAAACACCCAACCCTGAACCAGAAGTATTAACTAATGAAAGTTAAAATCCCCGACCTGGCCTGGAATCGAACCACTATCCCTTGTACCAAAGGCTAGCATGTCCACCATTTAGCCGTGGAATCGAACGATAGGGGCTAATCTACGTTATTTCTTGCTATGTAGTTCAACCCCTTAGACTTAAGTTGGTTGGAGGTCTACCCATATTATCCTCCATTTCAGTTGGTAAAGCAGGGAATACCGATTGCGAGAAAGGAGAGTTTTTGAAAGGTTTTGCTTTTTTTTTCAATTCAGCACTCCTCGTGTTCTCAAAAAAATGAAAACGTGTAATTCATAATAATGTTGTGGAATTATATAATACGAAATATCTCAGATCAGTGGAGTTGCTTTGAATATATTTAAATGATAATTACTAGCTAATTCATACCTTTAGCAATTTTGTTTGCTATTTGCTTTACGTCGCACCGACACAGATAGGTCTTATGGCGACGATGGGATAGGAAAGGCCTAGGAATGGGAAGGAAGCGGCCGTAGCCTTAATTAAGATACCGCCCCAGTATTTGCCTGTGTGAAAATGGGAAACCACTGAAAACCATATTCAGGGCTGCCGACAGTGGGGTTCGAACCCATTATATCCCGGATGCATGCTCACAGCAGCGCGCCCCTAACCGCACGGCCAACTCACCCGGTTAGCAATTTCTGACCACTGTCGGCAGACCTGAAGATTGTTTTCCGTGGTTTCCCATTTTTACACCAGGCAAATGCTGGGGCTGTACCTTAATTAAGGCCACGGCCGCTTCCTACCCATTCCTAGGCCTTTCCTGTCCCATCGTTGCCATAAGATATATCTGTTTCGGTGCGACATAAAACAACTAGCAAAAAAAAAAAAAAAATAATTCTGGTTGGTATTCCATATCGTCGGAAATCTTACCACGACCCTACAAACTTTGTTATTATGTAAAGTTATTTCCCAAGGCATTAAGTATGACCGTTATTGAATGCAGTAAATATGTTTATTCCAGGAACAGGATATTTTTCACCTGCTGCTACATTTAGAAACCCTACAAGAATGAGGAAATGGTGAAACCGGTAACGACCTGCTGAACAAGATAGTTCCATTATAAAAACGGCCTTCACAGTGGAAATGATGTCATTTTAATGCGTTTCAAGAGCCATCATCTTAGTAAAGCTTGTGATAAGAGGAGTTCAGGTATTGTAGTAGGGGCAGTTTAAGTATACCCGCTTTTCATGTATGTCCTTTCGTGGTAACCGGTGATGGTCTGTATTGACGGTCTTCGCCTCTCCGTGCCTATAGGCTACACCACTAACAACACCACCCGTTATATTCTGACTTGTTATTCTTTAAAGTCCATTGTTGTACTGAACACGCTGAAATCCCTACCTTCAAGGGGACTAGGAAGCCAGTGATGAATGGTTCAATTCCAGGCTACAGGGTATTTCGATTACCACTCTATGATCTCGGCATATGATTGTATTTATTTGAGGGAAGTGCTGAAATGGTACATTATTTGAAGTTTTGGAGCACTTTTCTTGCTCCTAGCCTTATTTACTTCAAGATCATCAGGTCAGTATAGAAAGTTTTCAAAAGCATGGATAGCTTCTAAATGCTGCAGCAGCATAAAACACAGCTCATTTTAAACACTCACTAGCTTTAAACCCTTACTATTTTCCATGACAATCGCTTCAAGTGAGCATTTGTACTGGTCCTCAGAATGATCATTACTTAGGCCTACTTGAAATGTATCATTTCATGGTGTGCTTAATTGAATACAATAACCATATGAGTCATTTTTTGTGATTGAGGGTCCTTAAATAGACATGGAAACACGCCGGGCTGAATGGCTCAGACGGTTGAAGCGCTGGGCTTCTGACCCCAAAATTGGCAGTTTCGATCCTGGCTCAGTCCTATGGTATTTGAATGTGCTCAAATACGTCAGCCTCGTGTCGGAAGATTTACTGGCGCGTAAAATAACCCCTGCGGGACAATATTTTCGGCACCTCGGCGTCTCCGAAAACCGAAAAGTAATTAATTAAAATGGCCAGTGTCAGAGTGGTCATCATGTGAGCCATTATTGCTAATCAAAGCCTGAGATTGAAGGCAGTATGGAGGAAAACGTCAAACCGCAGTGTTTCGATGACCAAATTCTGCCGCTTTTATCAGGTAAAATGAGATTCTCAATGAATTCCTCTATCGAGTGTGTTGGTCATGCCGTTGGTGTCCCGTAGCTGTGAGCTTGCATTCGGGAGATAGTGGGTTCTAATCGCACCGTCGGCAGCCCTGAAGGTAGTTTTCCGTGGTTTCCTATTTTCTCACTAGGCGAATGCTGGGGTCGTTTCTTAATTAAGGCCACGGTCGCTACCTTCCCAATCCTAGTCCTTTCCCATCCTTGCGTCGCCGAAAACCTTCAGTGTGTTACGACGACGTTCAACCACTAGCAAAAAAAGTCTACTCATGATGTACTGTAGCTCTAAATAGCGTATGAGGAAAACAGAAGGGCTCGAAGAATGAAACGCTGCTTATACCGTTTAACAGTGGGTGGCTATGTAGTCATGTACATGGAGTAATGTACTGGGCGCTTCAAAAGTTTGCGCAGAAATTTAAATAGCCCATAGAGGAGTCGACGTACAAACCCAGAGTCAGGTGAAGCCTGCGCTGAATGTAGTTCAAAAAGCTTTTGTAAACAACATTCATTGCCCATTGTCTAACCTCACTGTGTGCACAAACCACTGTCATTTCACTTTTGAATCGGTTAGGAATGTGGCGCTTTTTGGTAAAATAAAAGAAATTAAATTTTCTCTATGTCGTCACTGCCATTCCCAGGCTTGCACTGACGTAGGGTTCCGTCTTAGAGTACACGTTCCAATTCCAAAGTTGTATTTCGACCATCTTTGGGTTTGTTCAGTTTCTGAATAATCATCAGTGTTCGGTGTAGATACAAATACCGCAAAGGACTGCAAGGAATACCCTACCTCACATTGGTACCTGAGCACGTTCGCTCAGAAAGCAGAAGGAAGATTTTAGTTTTACGTGACTGTTAATATCGTGGAACGTTTCACTCACAATTCACGGCAGGACTGGGAAGCTGTACCGTCCGGAGAACGGAGGCTTTAACACCGACAAGGTAGCAGCTATCATTAATACGAGCTTTTTTGTCCGTATTGTTACCTGTCTGTCTCAAACCAAGGCAGTAATATTTACAGCTTCGCACACTTTCATAGACTTTATGACGCCGCAAGTTATCGGAGAGTTCCTTATGCTCCAGCTAACGAGACAAGTAACGAAAAATATCTCAAGCCACCGGTATAAATTTGGAATAGCATCAAATGCTTGAATCGATGATCTGATTTATGTTACGAAATAGTGAAACTTGGAGAAACATCTGTGAGAAATAAAATAAATATTCGAAATACTGTACTTTGTCGATTAAATCAGTTTACTTATCCGTTACTATCACAGTACTGTTACAACATTGGATCTCGGAGGTAATTTTTAGTCGATCAGTATGGGATGTGGTTAGTGTTAGGAAATATAGTAGTAATGTATGAATAAATGCAAATTATTTTTGTTTGTTTCTTACAATTTTTTGAAAATGCTGTGCCGAACATCGAAGTCAGTCTTGCCTGAGCGTACTCATCTATGAATGTAGGCAAATCCTTGCCTCTGGTATAAGATATGAATGTATTATTGTTGACATTGCACATGTAGTGTCCATGTAGGTTATCCTTTCAGTGATCATTGGATAGCTGGCCGAGTCAATCAAGAGTCACCTGAGAAAGGGACTTTGTTTCTTAAATATGCGTTGGGTTCCAACTAATACGACCGTGGTTCGAATCCCGGCAAGAGCATTTGAGATTTTTGAATTGAAAAGTCACATCCCAGGTCCGGTGGTTAAAATCACGACATCAACAGTCACGTAAAACTACAAGTTTGCTTTCTCTTTTACAGATAGAAAGTTAGCATCTTCAAGTGTGAGTAAATGTAAAGTAAAGATTCATCCTGACTACGACTTGGCAAACCTTCCTCGCAGGTACAGTACACATTCTGCTTTATAACTGAATGACAAATTGTAGTTTCTAGATGTTTCAAGACCTTTTCTATTAAGAGCTTCAACCCTGTCGACCGTTGCGTATATTAATTTACGAGAGTTTCAGTGTAGGAGGACCGCTTCCTGGCTGCACACCCATGTATTAGCACTAAGGACAAGGTTAACTAGACAAATGGGATATCATAAAGTGTCGCACGGAAGTTTACCCATTTTGTAAAGTACAATCTGCTGTTACGGTGGATACACTCAGAGCAGATCTTATAAATGAGGGTGGCTAAGAAATTTCACTAATATCACGCAAATTTAATATGCCGGTGCTGGTTAGAGTGGATTCCGTTGTAAAACCCGCTGGGTTATGATATTTTAGTACTTGCTTGGGAGAAGTTCAAATAGAGATCGGCCGGGCTAGAGAAATGAGTTCATCGAGCGAGTTGGCTGTGCGGTTAGGGGCGCGCAGCAGTGAGCTTGCATCCGGGAGATAGTGGGTTCGAACACCGCTGTAGCCTTAATTAAGGTACCGCCCCAGTATTTGCCTGTGTGAAAATGGGAAACCACTGACAACTATATTCAGGGCTGCCGACAGTGGGGTTCGAACCCACTATATCCCGGATGCAAGCTCACAGCAGCGCGCCCCTAACCGCACGGCCAACTCACCCGGTTAGCAATTTCTGACCACTGTCGGCAGACCTGAAGATTGTTTTCCGTGGTTTCCCATTTTCACGTCAGGCAAATGTTGGGGCTGTACCTTAACTAAGGCCACGGCCGCTTCCTTCCCACTCCTAGCCCTTTGCTATCCCATCGTCGCCATAAGATCTGTGTCGGTGCGACGTAAAACAGATTGTAAAAAAGGAAACAGAAAAGAGATCACCAAACTTCAAGTTAGGATTATAGTTTCTGTACTCGCTGGGAAGTAAGTCTCGCTTAGGACATATATAAATGTGCATATTTCATTTTAGATGATTCCTCTGATCAGAATATATCTATCCATGGGAATTATGATCGATAACTTTGATGTAGACATTTTAAAGCATCTGTCATGATAATCGTCATCACCATTATCATCAGCATTATCTGCAGGAGAGTGTTCATGAATTGATTTACGCTCACATCATAGGCCTATTCACAAATGAACAACGTAACTCATATATATATCTTACCATCTTCATTTGTACATAGAACGGCATTAAATTCACAGTTCCGGGGAGCCGCCAGCATTCTCCGTATTATACTGCAGAATATCCACGCCTCATCCCAAGCCTCTGTTCTCTCTCCTGTATCGCTTTCCCCCGTTATTACGATATACATTCTTTATGATCTGGTTCAGTTTGTCCGTCCGTGCGTCCATTCACGTGCGGAAGGCATGCAAATATTTCCATTCAAAGAGGCTTGGCTATTTGCTAGAGCATAATCGGTTCACTGCATCACAAATTGCCTTAGCACAGAAAAAAGATTAAAAACTATATATTCATTTGCGTAAGTGGATTATTACCGTGCGTATGCTTGATATGCAACTAAAAGTGAATTCAGGCAGTGTTTCTATCTCTAACCTATCCCTTCGTCGTGGCTACATTTGCCAACCTTGCCTCTCTAAACATGCAGTTTCTAAATTTTTAAACAAAATCTCTCTACTTTTTCATTTTAACTGTATAGTTCAAGGCCTGCAGCAAAAGAGAATTTATTCAAAAAATATTCGCCTGTGTGTGACCTTAACTTCGATGTGAAGTATTTATTAATTTATGTATATATTTGGCTTCCTTCAAGTGGTGAGATCAGGGCGCCTGGCCCTCTTTTACACTTCACCACATTTACAACACTTATCTGCACATGCATTAACCTATAATTTAGCAGAATTGCATTGTACTAACACTCATACTCTCACTCTCACATACCGAGCAAGATGGGCGTGCGGTTAGGGTCGCGTAGCTGTGAGCTTGCATTCGGGTGATATTGGGTCCGAATCCCAGTATCGTTAGCCCTGAAGATGGATTTCCGTGTTTTCACATTTTCACATACGGTTGTAGGCCTGCCGTAATATTATGGTCACGACTGCTTCCTTCCCACCCCTAGCCATTATTAATATTATTATTAGTAGTAGTATATAATCGTTTGTCCTACTCCTTGGCTGAATGGTTAGCATTGAGGCCTTCAGTTCAGAGGGTCCGGGGCATGATTCCCAGCCGGGTAGGGGATATTAATCGCCTCTGATTAATTATTTTGGCTCGGGAACTGACTTTTTGTGTTTGTCATATTCTAACAGCACACTCCACTACCAATCACCACATAAACATGTAATATTCATTACATCCCTCCATATAGGGTTGCGTCGGGAAGGGCATCCGGTCGTAAAACAAGGTCAAATCCACATGTGCGACACAGTTCGCACCCGCGATCTCACAGGTGTGGGAATAGCAGTACAAGAAGATTATTATGTAATCGTTTGACCTCGATTATCAAAGTACCGTCTTTTGAACTGGCACTTGGTGCTTCTATTTCGACTTCCCAATTCTCGATATCGAGAACTCCACGTAGACACATTGGAATGCAAAGATGATTTTGATAAATGACCATCTGGTGGGTTCTCTTCAGGCTTTTACGTGTTGATATGAACAACATGACATGCTGTGGATTTCCTAATTATCATCATTCTACTGACCTCAGTGGATTGAACCTGGGATATTGGCCACCGCCATATTACCATTCAGTTACTGTAATTTTTAAGTAGCTAAAATATCATATTATTGTGCAACATAATTCACACTGAAATCGAGTCTCAATTAACTTTAATAACACTCGGAAGTGATGAGAGTATGTGCAGTATGTGCAATACAAGGAAGGCTCTGGCTACTAAAAGAAACTGTATACCTACTGAGGAAGACGCATATCTGAAAGAAGAGAATATTTTGAGTGAAGAATAACAGATTGTTAACGTTCGACATGAAGGCTAGGAAGTGGCAAGTTGCCTCTGAGAGTGAACGGGACTGGAGTGGAGGCAGTGGAGCGGCGAGGACCAAATAGCCGGTAGCTATGCCGAAAGCAGGCCGCAATATGCAGACAAGGCTGGCCATTTCAATCAGGCCGAGCATTAAGATGTATGCAGTGGCGCAGTCCGCAATGAGTGACGACGAAACGAACTCGCTTCATTTCGCTATCCAGTGACACAGGATAGATCAAAACCATTCCAAACATTCTGAGTAGTACAAAGGGCACTAGGAAAGTTTTGCAATGTGAGTGAACTGTTTAGTCTTTTTCAAAATAATTTCCACCACACTCAATACACTTCTCCATAAGTCGAAACCAGTCACTGAACCAACTCTGCCACTTTTCTTCGGTTACATTTTCACACTCTTGATCCCATGCTGCCAGAAGCTCCTCGTCGGAGCCAAGTGTTGAGCCGTGACCTTGGACGGAGCTGCTTGAGAGCCTGGATGACCTGAGGCAGACAAGTCTCACTGTACCACTCCGCAGTAACTGTCCTTTGTGTTTCTAGCATAACCCGAGTCAGGATTCCCCGGTTACTGAAGAATACTGCAATCATCCTTTTCTTCGCTGACCTTGACTTTCGCACAGTCACAAGAGTACCCTCATCTTCAAACAGCCACACCTTGTTCTGTTTCTCCAGGAATAGGAATATTTGTCCATGGCCTTATTTATGGAGAATTTATGGATAGAATAGAAAAGGGCTTAGGAGCGGGTAGAAAGCGTCCGTGGACTTAATTAAGGCGCAGTCCCGACATGTGCCTGATGTGAAAATGGAAAACCACGGAAAACCACCTTCAGGGCTGCCGACAGTGGGTTCCGAACCCGCTATCTCCCTGATAAAGCTGACAGGTACCTGACGTACACCGCCCAGCCACCCGCTCGGTTGGTGACTTATTCATTTTCTCAGTGCTTACATCTTATCTTAGGTTTCGAATTGAATTCGCTGCCATGGTAACTACGTGATACTTTCGATCAGAATGAACCTAGCTGAAATAAAACAAAGCGATAACAGCAAACCGATTACATTGCGTAGTTAGAACGCCTTTTTTTGTTTAAAGTTGCTTGGTCGAATTCCTCTAACAACAACAACAACAACTTATCGTCTAATCTGCAATCCTACTGAGTCCCTATTTAAAGCAAAATATTACATATAAATCCCAATATATTGGTGAACATGTACAGTAATTTCAGATCATTTATCTAGTCATGATATCACTGGCGTATTAAACATATAGTTATTATCAAGGTGTAAGCGTCGCTAATGAAGAATCCATCAGTAATTATATTTCTCTTAAAATTTAAGGGCAAATGCCGATAAGCCCTTGTAATATTATAAAAACGACTGCATCACGTTTTGTTCCTCTTTCATTGTGACTAATGAGCAAAGTCTGAACGCCTGTATATTGCGCTTTAATCTTTTATCGCATTAATATTGTAAACGGTATAATTTGGGTGATTTATAAATGCCAAAACTAGAATGCAGATTGTTAATTATGATTTCAATAATTGAATTCATGAGGGAAATGAAGTTCACCAGGCAACCGGTTATGGCGAGTGTCAGTTAATTTAAATTCGTACACTTGAGCGCGCTGTTCTGGATGAATGAAAAAGGAGGTCTGTATTATTTACCCTCTGAACCTCCAGACGGGGATATTTCTCCACAACTTCAGGATGTTCATTTCTAATCAGATGCAAAAGTTTGAGAACATCATTTGAAACTCTTCTATTGAACTTCTGTCTCTCCTATCCGGACATGCGGTTAATATCGTTTGTGATGGAAATTATTATCATTAATATTGTTGTTTATGTTGTTGTTGTTGTTGTGGTGGTGGTGGTGGTGGTGGTGGTGGTGGTGGTGGTGGTGGTGGTGCATGTCTGGTGCTTGGTTCATCTTGAACAACTGGTTCTGTGTATCTCTACTGGCTGTGTGAACGTTTTTATAATTAATTTGGGTTCGATCCCTACTCAGTCCACTGATATTTGAAGGTGCTTATATACGATAGCCTCATGTTGATAGATTTATTCGCACGCTAAAGAAATCATGAGAGACAAATTTCTGGTACCCCGGAGTCTCCAAAAAGTTCAAACATGAGTTTTTGGGACGTAAAACTATTATTATTATTATTATTATTATTATTATTATTATTATTATTATTATTATTATTATTATTATTATTATTATTATTATTATTAAAAGCTTTCTTCAGCTTATCCTAGGTATTTCTGGGGTAGCTAGAGCCACCTGGCTCATTAAGGTTTTGACTAGGAGTTTAAGGCTGGATGCTCTTCCTGACGCCAAGTGATTTTTCAAGTGAAAATTCCAACCCGGGATCGACCTTCGGTGTCGATCGGTTGAATACTAAAAAGTTGAATCTTTGGGAGACCTAAGTTTGAATCCCGGCTCTGCCAGAGACCATTTTGATTTTCTCCCTGTTTTTAATGCACATTTGCCGGGTATCTATCCCGGTCCTAAACCTAAAGAATCCCTAACCTAGTGTTACGTACACTATGACAACACTGCTTCTCATGTAGTTTAATTATGTGCGTTGCTTTAGAACCCGTGGTAAGGCAGGTTATCTGCATATCCAGATATGAAGCTTTTGATCGAACATGCCTCAAGAAGCAGTTTTGGGGGAGAAAATTAAAAGCAAATGTAGGAACGTCAGGACAACACCTCCTCTTTAGAAACTCCTCCGGGTGTCCATGAAAGTTTTTCTTTGCGTCTGATTAGACGAAATTGAATAGTAATGTTATTGGTTTTACGTCCCACTAACAACTTTTGACGGTTTTCGGAGACGCCGAGGTGTCGAAATTTTGTGCCGCAGGAGTTCTTTTACGTACCATTAAATCAACTGATATGAGTCTGACGTATCTGAGCACCTTCAATTACCACCGGACTGAGCCGGGATCGAACCTGCCCAGTTGGGGTCAGAAAGCCAGCGCCTGAACCGTCTGACACACTCAGCCCGGCACGAAATTGAATGTGAATATCATGCCATTAGTGGAATAATTCGAAGACCCTGCTGTGTATGTATGTATGTATGTATGTATGTATGTATGTATGTATGTATGTATGTATGTATGTATGTATGTATGTATGTATGTATGTATGCATGTATGCATGCATGTATGTATGTATGTATGTATGTATGTTCAAGCTTCATATTGATTCTTTTCTCGGCGAATGTGGTAGCTGGGTGACTAGCTTCCATCAAAGTAGTTGTAATTGGAATCCCGTTCACTCCTCGTGGGTTTTTAAAATGGAAACGTCAAACCACAGTGGTCTGGATACCAGTTAAAGCTGTAGATCCCGTGGATTTTTATCACAATGTTAATAGTCAGGTTAAACTCCTAGACTGCTTGCTTTTTCAGCGTATTTCACAGACAATCGCTTCTTATTGCTATTTTCTGGATGTTGCATTTAATGAATTTCACTAATAATGTTATTTGCTTTACGTCCCACTAACTACTTTTTAAGGTCTTCGGAGACGCCGAGGTGCCGGAATTTAGTCCCGTAGGAGTTCTTTTACGTGCCAGTAAATCTACAGACACGGGGCTGTCGTATTTGAGCACCTTAAAATACCACCAGACTGAGCCAGGATCGAACCTGCCAAGTTGGGGTTAGAAGGCCAATGCCTTAACCGTCTGAGCTACTCAGCCGGGCTGAATTTCACTAAATCTGAGTCAATATTATTCTCAAATTTGTTACGGTATCTGGACCGAACCTGCGACATCTAGACCGAAGTACGTATATCTTAATACTGAATAGTGATGCCTGCACACGAATGTTTATATTACAGACTGGACTGCTCCGGCTCTAATATTGCATGAGCTAATTATGGGTCTCCACGAGCCAAATTCTTACCAAATTCCAGACAGCCGGCTTTGAAATCGTAAAAGACTACTTCTATCATATCGTTCGTGGTTTAAAACGTTAAAGTTTAATTCATTATTTTAGAAAAAAAATCCTTGTCCACCATTATCCTACAACTGAACCCTAGGCCCACGCCTAACGTATAGCAGCATCGAACGTGTTGATTCATTACTTAACCTCTATTTTTGTTCTTTGAGGTATCTTTCTGCCATTGTTTTCTCTAAGTTGTACTTCCACTCATTATCGCTAATTTTAGGCCCATCATCTCCAGCCTATGCGTGAGATGAAGTTGAACCTTTCCGACTTCCTCTTTTATATTATCAGTAGGAATTTAATACTGAATAACATCGGGAAAATGTGATCTGGAAACTAATCTTATGTTTGAAAAACACAGCCGATTATTACTAAGAACTCGCAACCTTAACCAACCCTAACTGAGACACGGCTGTTTTTTTTTTTTTTCGTCGCACCGACACAGATAGGTCTTATGGCGACGAAAGCCTGGAATTTGCCTGCCTTACTGTGCTCTTAGCCCTCCTGGGGGACTACAGAGTCAAGTTTTCGATATGGCTCCCCTCGTCATGTACGATGTTTTCTGCTTCACCCTGCTGAGACCACTTTCGCCATTCAAATGCTGATTTCCTCCCTGTATTTTTATTGTCAGTGTGTCCTAAAATACATGACTAAGGAAACCTCGTACACTTTACGAGTGCAAGGTAAGTGGAACGTTGTGACAGGCTGTATAGTGTAGTAGGGTTTGTATTCACCCCTTTTGCGCAAGAAGGCGGAATCGTATCTGCGCTTGGTTGGTACGTAAGTACGAGATACAGTCTCAGTACATTTACCTTACTGGTACAATTAGGAACTCTCCTTAGGTGCAGAATTCTGACACTAGTTCTCGTCACTTGCCAGCATACAACCAGTAGTTCTTGAGGGGGTTAACTTTTCAATATTATTATTATTATTATTATTATTATTATTATTATTATTATTATTATTATTATTATTATTATTGATAAACAGAACATAACCATCTGCCAATTTGTGCAAATTCTCAGGCGATTTACACATGCCAAGCAATATATAACAGTCATTGTTCGGGCTAATGTCAAACAATAATGCTTCACTCTTAAACAAAGAAATGCCAGCTTGCGAGTATTACTAACCATACGTTCTCACTCGGTACCTTAGAGCTCCTATTTCTTATTTCATGTTACTCACTGTAACGAAAGGAAGAAGTGTATCCCAATCTACAGTATGTGTTAACTGACTGCAGTTAGTTTCAAGTAAGTTTTTCTCGAGGTCCCCTCGGTTACCTCCAGAGCTCATTGTAAACCTAGCCTTGGAGCAGAAACATGTATTGCAGCATTGTGTTTATCCTAATATTTCATGGCGTTAAGAGAAAAAAAGCAAGCTTGCAGTTTATATATTGTGTTACTTTGATTATGTCTGGCTACTTAGCTGAATGATCAGCGTAGTGGCTTTCGGTTCATAGGTCCCCAGGTTCGATTCCCGGTCGGGTCGGAGAGTTTAGTCTAAAATGGTTAATTCTTTTAGCTTGGGGACTAGATGTTTGTGCTTTCCCCCACCAACACCCCTGCAACTCATACACCACATTTAATAATATCCTCTACCACAATAACACGCAGTTTCCTACATACGGCATCATGGCCCCACGTTAAAAATATGACTCTTCCGGTGCTTAAGACTATCACGCGAGGACCGTTTTAAGAGTGGAATCACTGGCTTATTTGCTCACAAGAACGCTTGTATTTCAAAAATACGTTGCAGACATTCTTCCCACAATGCATGAGTGGCAAAGTATGTCTTAAATATAGGCGATAATTCCATTTTAGCAACATTCGTGCATGCAGCTTAGGGTGAAACTGTATGTTCCTTCAAAACGAAGAGCGGTAAGCATCGCTTCAGTACTTCCAGGATAATTGAATATAAATCCATTCAACTTCCTTTCTTTCTGATCGTCGCCATAAGACCTATCTGTGTCGGTGCGACGTAAAGCAACTTGTACAAAAACGTTCTTTCTAATTATCTCATATTTTTCCATTTTTAATATTTAATTAATCTTGTACTACAGTCTTTCTGTGCATTTAAATCCCGGCAGTATTTCACTGAACTAAACCGGAAATTCTGGAAATAATCTGAGAATTTTGACGAAAGGTAGGCTACTTCACCTTTTATATTTTAAGGCTCTTAACTGAAAGCTGTTTGTTTTAAACCGCACCAAAGTTACACGCGTCTAAGAGGATTGTCAATATTGCCATTGTTCACCAGTTTAAGGTGCCCGCGACTTGAAAGGTATCGGCTCTACTATAGCGACTAAACGTTTGTAACCTCGCCGTAAGCTGATTTGTATTGATCTCTCGCGTAGAGTGCCACCCGCTAACGTCTATTCCTACTGCCAACTTATATAAAAGTACTATCTGTCTCAAAAGTAAATGTGCACCCGCCAGACCAGTGTGTCGTAATTAACCCATGGAGTTATTTGCTAGGCAGATATGAATCAAATAATTAAAATATGAAGGCATGAAGTCTGCCAACCAGTATCTCCATTGGTGTGTTGTTTGGAAGTATTATATAATAAAATGCATTGATGTGCATTTTAAAGTAGATAGAGCACTCTTCATCTTCGTGTTGTCCGACTCATTGGCTGATTGGTCAGCGTACTGCCCTTCGGTTCAGAGGGTCCGGGGTTCGATTCCCGGCCGGGTCGGGGATTTTAACCTTCATTGGTTAATTCCAATGGCTCGGGGACTGGGTGTGTGTAGCGTATTCAACATTAGAAGTCATCCTAGGTAGGGCCCTCATTTTCACAGACATGCAGGTCGCCTAATAGGCCGTCTACTAGAAAAAGACTAGCACCAGGCCTCTCCGGAGGCCATACGCTATTATTATTATTATTATTATTATTATTATTATTATTATTATTATCTTCGTGTTATTTATACAGGGTTAAAAATGGAACGACAAATTTCGTGAAATATTCCTTTTGGTAGATCAAACCAAAGCCGCCACCTGCTGTGGTTACAATCACTAGGTTTTTGCGATAAAGAATGTTTCACAATTACTTGTATGGGATAGGAAAGGGCTAGGAGCGGGAAGGAAGTGACAGCCCCAGCATTTGCCATGGGAAACCACAGTAAAACATTTCCAGGGCTGCGGACAGTGGGATTCGAACCCATTATCTGCCGAATACAAGTTGTCAGCTACGTGACCCCAAACCACGCAGTCATATTGATCATTCTAAATAAGCTATCATTTATGTAACAAGCAGACAGTCTTATGTGTCTGGTCAATAACAAATTCTGGAAATATTTTCCGTCAGCACGTATACCTATACATTTTATTGTATTTTACGGATTTGTACTGCAACTTTACATAGAGCCACTGCACTTATGCTGGTTATTGATACCTCGATATTCCGTCTATATACATCGAGTTTACGTGGGATGTTATTAAAGACATTCACTTATAGTTGACTCCAAGGATAACACTTGGGAGGAGAAAGATCTAGGAGCCGTGGCGCCCAGAATCCATGAAAATGTATGCAGTTTCCGAAGAACACTTGCAACTATAGCATCGAAGAATTTACTCTACGCTGTAAGATGGTTGTCGTATGTGAGCCGATGTTTTTTGCTGCCCACAACGTCTAACGTGACTGTTATGTCTCCATGACATTTTGCTATCTTACCAGGCCGTGCTTTAGAGGGTGACGTAGTCATTTCTTGATCTGTCGATATGGGTCCAATTCTCAATTCTTCTTCTTCTACTAATTTTCCCACATCTGTGGGGTCACTGCTGCGGACTGTGTCGCACATGGGGACTTGCCTCTCTTTTACGGCCGGATACCCTTCCTGACGCCAACCCTGTATAGAGGGATGTAATCACTATTGCATGCTTTTGTGGTGGTTGGTAGTGTATTGTCTGAACATGAAAAGGAAAGTATTGGGACAAACACAAAAACCCAGTCTCCGACTCAGAAGAATTAATCAGGCACGTTGCGGGCAGCAAGGAACATCGGCTCACATACGACAATCATCTTAGAGCGTAGAGCAAATTCTTCGATGCTATAGTTGCAAGTGTTCTTCGGCCGGGAATCTAACTGAACTGAAGGCCTCAACGCTGACCATTCAGCCAAGGATTCAGACCAATTTTCGATCCTATCATGGTAAATATAACTCCTGTTCTGAGGGTTAGAAAGAGATGTGTAGCCTTAGGCTGGGTAACTGGGATGAGAAGTGGTTTCTTATTTTACCCTTCGCCATCTTAATTACATTTTCTGTGTGTTCCGAACACGAAATGAACGCCGAGATGGTATCTAACATACTCTATTGGTCACTTACATTTCAGTCTTTGCTCATTTTAATTAAAAATATAAGTTGTTCTGCATTACGGACACCGCGGCCACTGTGGTTATGTGTCACTCTCACGACGACTACAAGTGCAATAGGATTTCTATTGTCATGACCTCAGCCCCTAAAATTACGCAAGTACAGTATCTCGTCATTCACATGTTGGCATATTTACATTATCACAATATTGGGAGAGGTTGTCCCGAGCTGATATCAAAATCACATATATACATTAATATAGATTGTCAGAAGTGCTTCTTCCAAATTCATATAGTTGATGACTACGGTATTTCTAGCATCTACTTGTTGTTTAAAGGGGCCTAACATCTAAGGTCATCGGCCCAATTTTGAACCTTTATATATAGCGTATGACATTTAGTGCCGGGAGTGTCCGAGGACATGTTCGGCTCGCCAGGTGCAGGTCTTTTGATTTGACCCCCGTAGGTGACCTGCGCGTCGTGATGAGGATGAAATGATGATGAAGACGACACGTACACCCACCCCCCGTGCCAGCTAATTTAACCAATGATGGTCAAAATTCCCGACCCTGTCGGGAATCGAACCCAGGGCCCCTGTGACCAAAGGCCAGCACGCTAACCATTTAGCCATGGAGCCGAACTTTTAGCCTCTAAACCACACAGAAGGAACTACAAGATTTGAGCTATAACCCGCTACCATCATTATGTTTAGTCCGTATACAGTGCGTAAGAAATAACTGTGAATCCCAGAATGCTAGTTCTCGTTTCTCATGTAATTTCTCTTTTTGTCGTTATGCAAATACTATTTTCTACGTACTCTGTGGCTGAACCGGTTGACATTGAATGATGTTATTTTGCACTCCGTGATGGAGTACTTCAATTCAAAATGTCAGCGAGACATATTGAACTTGCCATTCCCATACAGACGCGTAAAGGTTGTCTGCCCATCATTACTGGAAATCAAATGTTCCTACTGACAGGTCGCCTTTTGAGCCATTGATAAATTCTTTTCACTCAAATCCAGTTCAGTCCAACACAGTGCAGTGTAATGCGAATGTGAATAATATTTTTTTCATGAGTAGTTTCCTTACTGCATATCGTTATCGTTGTTTTTGATTCATTGTGAGATTTTGGACATCTTTGGTTATCTGTCCTTTATCGTTATCCATGATCATTCATGTTATAGAAAAAGATAGCATGTTCTTAAACGTTTTATCTGAAAGCGGCATTGGAAGTTTTTCTAGAGGAAAGTAGGGATTGGTTCACTCTTAGAATTCCGGTCCGATGTCACGTATTCTTTAACAAGAAACTATGTTTATCAACTTGTTTGCTCTGCCTGTTGTATAAATTTCATTGCGATTGTTTGGATCTTTTTTGAATTCTTATAGCCCTAACAACTCTGTTCATTAAGAGATAAAGCCTGGCTGAGTAGCTCAGGCGATAGAGCACTGACCTGAACCCAACTTGACAGGTTCGATTCTGGCTCGATCCAGTGGTACTTGAAGGTGCACAAATACGTCAGCCTCGTGTCGGTAGATTTATTGGCACGTAAAAGAACTCCCGCGGGACAAAATTGCGGAACCTCGGCATCTCCGAAAATCATTAAAAAATAGTCATTGGGACGTAAAACCAGTAACAGTATTATTAATAAATGATAGAGCTGGCCATGTTCGACATACTAGTATATCTAATATAATGTTACGTGCTCAAGCGACCGTCAGCCCTGTCGTAGTCCCATTCGGTATTTCCTGGGAGGGATGAATGAATCAGACCGAGGACCTCCCAGCAAACTTGCGGATTTGGCCGGCCTCTCCTCGTGTTGTGTTTTCGTCTGGTTTCAGCATGAGATTTCTGGAACACGAAACGACAATGTTCCTTCTGTAGACACATATCGAAGATTCTATTGCTCCATCACCAGTATATAAAAAGGAGGCTACCCGCGAGGAAGGGTGTGGGAGTTGGGCAGCAGTAGTGCTGGCTGTCGTCGGAGTTCTTATCGGTGGTGAGTGTTTCACCAGTGATAGTGTCAGTAGTGTTGGAGTGTTGTTGTTGTGGAGCAGGACAGCGGTGGTTTTTATTGGAGGGATTGAACAGTAGCGGTACTCGTGTGTTCGACGTTCGTGAAGCTGCTGGGCGTGGGTCATCCTACATTAAATTAGATCGATAAAACAGAATCCTTCGTACGAATGACCTTTAGTTCTCTGGGATCATGTGAGTGCCGCAGGTTTTCCTCCTTTCTAAATATATTAATGGAAGCAGTGTGCAGCAAAGAGCTACTTATAACCGACTACAGTATTTCAGTCAGATAAGACACTATTAAATTCATTCTGTTTGTTATGCTGTATTTTAAGTATTCAAACTGATTGTTTTAAAAACGTTTCAGTTTCTGCCACCATTCCAGTCGGGTAAGGTTAAAGGGAGAACATTTCGGTTTTACTGAATTTGGAACATATTGAACAAAATAATCCGAGTCCTTAAAGGTTCGTTACAACTGGAGTTGACAGTGTTTATTGAATTTAACACACTCAGTGAGCTTGACTTTGAACATCTTTATATAGCCCACTTAAATACTGTTAAGACATACGCCCCTTCCCGCGCCACCAGGTTCAAAGACCCTCTACACATTTTCCGTACTCTGCACTTTTTTTTGTCGCACCGACACAGATAGGTCTTATGGCGACGATGGGATTGGAAAGACCTTGGAGTGGCAAGAAAGCGGCCGTGGCCTTAATTAAGGTACAGCCTCAGCATTTGCCTGGTGTGAACATGGGAAAGCACGGAAAACCATCTTCAGGGCTGCCGATAGTGGGGTTCGATCTCACTACTTCCGAAATGCAAGCTCACAGTTGACCGCCCCTAAATGCACGGCCAATTCACCAAAACAAACCAGAACAAGGTAAATAAGTCTTAAAAAGCAAGTTAGGCCTATGTGAAGTGATTTTTCCGTCATCTTGACCCACCATTACATGACTGTGGACGGGAATATTCCCATGGTTTTCGATGTGGACAGTCATTATTTATTTGTACCTGATATTGTTACTACAAAAAAAGACTGCTGCTGCTCAGCCAGATGGCTTACAGTTTTAGAGTGTATGTGGTCAGCGTAACGATATCCTTTCTCGTAGGTCCACTGCCTCACTTATCAGACAGCTCCTTAGTTGATCTCTCGAGGCTGGGTGAGCACCTTTCCAGCTCTCGGTCCAGAATTAAGTTCCCTCGAGTGGCCGAGATTTGAAACCGAGTCCACTGAGTAAAAGGCATGCAGACAGAGAATTAAAGCGGAGTCCACTGAGTAATAGGCAGGCACGCTACTCCTACACCACGGGACTGACATCATCAAAGTATACGTTCGTTAATTCGTTTGCTTTGGCAGGTTCGAAACTGGCTCAGACCGGTGGTATTTGAAGGTGCTCAAATACGACAGCTCCGTGTCGGTAGATTTACTGGCACGTAAAAGAACTCCTGCGGGACTAAATTCCGGCACCTCGGCGTCTCCGAAGACCTTAAAAAGTAGTTAGTGGGACGTAAAGCAAATAACATTATTATTATTATTATTATTATTATTATTATTATTATTATTATTATTATTATTATTATTATTATTATTATTATTAATTCGTTTGCTGACAGTACAAGTGAGAGGTGCTCAATATCTATAGCTGTATCCTGTGGTTCGTGAATGAATTAGTAGCTAAACAAGTATATAAACAAACATTCACTTTCGTGGATCCTTTTCTTTTTTCTATTTGTTTTACGTCACACCGACACAGATATGTCTTATGGCGACGATGGGACAGGAAAGACCTAGGAATGGGAAGGAAGCGTCCGTGGCCTTAGTTAAGGTAAAGCCCCAGCATTTGCCCGGTGTGAAAATGGGAAACCACGGAAAACCATCCTCAGGGCTGCCGACAGTGGGGTTCGAACCCACTATCTCCCGAATACTGGATACTGGCCGTACTTAAACGACTGCAACTATCGAGCTCGGCGTGGATCATTTTGTGTAATTAGTTAATATAATTAACCTTCCAGCCAAGTGCCAGGTAAACCGGCGAAGCCCCAATTCGTAGCAACGTATTAGAATTGTACTGGTTGGCCAGACCTGGTACTCACTTGTGAGGTTAGTATATTAATGACTAGCTGATGTACCCGTGCTTCGCTACGGGATTCTCAGAGAGACTGACTTGGATGTTTTCCTAACTGAATTCAACATAGGTCATTACAAAAACGTCAGTAGGAATGTAGCGATTGAAGGCAATCGACTTATTTCCCATCTTTGTCTAGCGATTTTCATTAAGACACGACCACTAATAACATAAATATTTGAGAATTAAATTTCAGGCCTTCCTTTAAACTACCATTTCACTCAGCGCGATTAAAATAATGTATAGCCTAGATTGTAGCGGTTCATCACCCGACTTCACATTCCGATTTTCGTTAAATTCTCTTCAGCCGTTTTCTCGTGATGCGTGTACATACATACATACATACATACATACATACATACATACAGACAGACAGACAGACAGACAGACAGACAGACAGAAATTACGGAAAAGTAAAAATGCATTTTCTTGTTACTGTGGACATGACCGATACAGAAATACCATTCTTTTCAAATTCTGAGCAATGTACAGACAAAACTCTTATTTTATATATATAGATTGTGGAATGTTGAAATTGACAGAGAAGTTAGAGATACCGAAGAAAACTTGCCCTGTCTCAGCTGTATCCAAGTAATGCTCAGTACGGTATATTGTTAACAGATGCTATTTTTACCTACTTGATTTAAGCCTGCCCCTACATTGTAACCTATGAAGTGGACAACTCTACTCTCAGAAAAATAAAGTTGCCGCATGTTTAAAACTTCTTCGGTACGTTCGTGCTTAGCGAGAGCGCGATATGAATGGAAAAAACTTCCTCCTTAAAGAATACTCATCTCTCTCTTCCGAGCAAGTCTGAGTAATGCTCCATGAACTTTTTCGCGGACACTTTGAATCTGTAGTATTCCACTATTTAGCCTCAACAAACCGTTTGTTCACACGATTTAGTGAGAGCAGTTGTTGGCATGCTTTAAAAGCTTAAAAGAGAAATGCTGTATTAAAATATTATGTTACTTGTGTTTTAACGTCGTACTAACATATCGAAGGTTTTCGCGACGTGTGTATGGGAAAGAGCTAGGATTGGGACAGTAGCGTTCGTATCCTTAATTAAGGTTCAGCCCCAGCATTTGCGTGGTGTTAAATTGGGAAACCACGGAAAATCATATTCGGGGCTGTTGACGGTGCTTGGCTGTCGTTCCTTATTACATTAATTGGCATGGCATTGATGGTTCTTATGAACTGACGTCTTCTTTAGCCCTCGTCTGCTAAATGAACGATAAAGAACTTATACTAAATAAACACAAAGTTGGTTCCATTGTACAGTATAAAGGAAGGTGCACACTATGAAAGCTCGAGCTTCAATGAAGATTGTATGAATTATTTGTACATTTAGAGTGTTGATTGATAGAAGTTCGCTCCAACTGTATTAGTTACCTTTTTATGAGCATACCTGTGCATTGATCAATTACTAACCTGTTTCGAGATACTTAGGAGGGTGTTTCACCCAATCGCTTTTCTACGTGAATACATTTAAATCCAATGGTTTGTACTGCAATTCATTTCTTTAATTTATTAATGGCCTTCGTGAATTGTCACACAATGTAGTGGTTCAAAAATACATGTATAGAAAGATTTAGATGTGAATTACAGTCAGTCTGGCTCCGTGTAACAAAATAATTTAAAACAAAAATAAGTAAAATCGTAGCATAGAGATCACACTTAAAAATTGCAATCATAAAACGTCACTACTAAAATCACTGTCCAGTATAAAAAAGAACTGTTAGGAAATGCAATTGTGTATAATAAGAATACTGGAACGTTATATCGTATCCAACATTATTTCACGTGGGTGTCGAGTGAAAACTGTTGCCCACAAACTCATTACCATGAGGTTACCACGGCAGGATACGAGATAAATTGGGCAGTATCCGTTGTTGCGTGTGAAGAAATGTTACCTTAGTGTGAATTAGATGACTTGGAACAAGAAATGTACCCGTGGTCTTCACAAACCGTGTCGCGCCATTGTTGATCTAGGGCGAGTTGAGTGAAAACACTTGGTACTGTAGCGTCCATTGCTGTGGCTCGGACATAAAAACATTTTCAGCCGATCACTTTTAGTGTCAAGAAGTGTTGAAGAAAACTAGCTTGGATGTTAATATATGTTTATTGATCGTAAGGTTGAGAAGCTAGTGCATTTATTTATTTATTTATTTATTTATTTATTTATTTATTTATTTATTTATTTATTTATTTATTTATTTATTTATTGAATTTATTTAACGTACACGATTATGTGTGGTTTTATGATCATTGTTGTAATACTGGCAAAAACCTACGTTACCTTCAGAGCATTATAATCTCATTTTTATTAAGGCCTTTCGAAATTAAATTCGAATTATTTTTCTGTTAATTTCAATACAATCTCTGTTTCTGCTCTCTAAATAAGCTGGAGTTCTACTGGTACCTAACCAGAGTGGTTATTGACTACTCGGTTCACCCGGAAGGACGTAAGCTCGGATAACATAGAAACGACACTTCCTCTCATGGAGAGGCACATGACTCTGTGGTTCACTCTGACTACACCAAAAATAACACCAGGTTAATTTCTGGGCACAAAGGCAGCCGGGCATAGAACTAACCACTCCATTCCCTTTAGTGCTGAGGTTACGGTACAGTTAGTGGAAGCCCTTACCTTCCACACTGGGCCGCCCGAGTGAGGGGCGCAAGAGTACGGTTGCCATACGTCCCGATATATCGAAACCGTCACCGTTATGGACCTCCTTGTCCCGACATCACGACAAGACCCTATTTTGTCCCGATTAAAATATATATATATATACTGTTAAGAGCTTGGTTCAAGTACAGAAGTGCGCCATCTGTTAGCGCAACATGTAAATGAACCCTCAGTTAGTTTTTTATTTGTCAACAAGTTTATGTTGACAAGGTCGTCGCACAGATGGCGTTGCATGCGTATCCTGTATCGACGATGCAAGCACCTTCTAGATCTACCGCAATCATTCGAGAAAATACCAGACGTCTCCAGTAGTACCGGCCTGGAACTATTGAAGCACCGCCACGCGGAAGACTCGGGCAGTTCCCATATGATTAGCAATCTGATGAGACGATTCTTTCTAAACGTAATACGAACAAAGAGTGCAAGTTACTAATCTTAATTAGTTATCTTAGCTTACGGAAATGCCTAAGGATAAAAAGAGAAAGCGTCACTTTTCGGATGATTACACAAAAGCGTGGTCTTTTGTCAAAAAAGGACGTACGGATCAGGAAGCTTTGCGTGAGATTTGTAGCTGCTTCATCTCAGTAACTCAGGGAGGTAAGGCAGATGTGAGGCATCACATTTCTACGAAGAATCATACAAATAGATTCGCGATAGCATCGACATCAAAGCCTATTTCTACATTCATGATTAAAGAAGATACCCAGGAGGAACGGCTCGTTGCTGCTGCAGAACTAAGAACAGCTTATAAAGTTATCAAGCATTATCAATCCTTCAGTTCTCTTGACTGTACTGTAAAACTACATTCCGCAATATATCCTGACTCCAAAGTCGCCGCAAAGCAGTCTACAGCCAGGACCAAGGCTACAGCGATTGTTAAAAATATTCTCGCACCACACTCCATGTCCGAATGCATAAAACAATTGCAAGAAATTTCATTTTACGGCATAGGCACCGACGCATTGAACCAAAAGGCCGAAAAGATGTTTCCTTTAGTTATTCAATACTTCACTGAAACTGACGGAATCCAACAGAGGCAGTTGAAGTTTGATTCGCTGAATAACGAAAAATCGGAGACAATTGCAAAGTTTCGTCTAGACACATTAGATAAATTAATCTCCAACTTCGGAGGGATTCATCGACGCGGTCAGCGGAATGTGTTTCACCAAATTAAAGAACTAGGAAAAATGTAGAAGGAATTGAATGCCCTGCCCATATACTCCACAATACTATATCAAGCGCTGCTGGAGTCTTAACTGTCGACATTGAAATAATGGTCATTAAAGTAATTCATAATTTTTCAATGTACACGGTAAAGACAGAGAGGTTGAAAGAGTTCTGCTTATACATTGATGTCAATCATCAGACTCTTCTATCTCACTCAAAAACAAGTTGGCTGCATTTAATGCCCGCAGTTGAGAGAATTCTTAATCTTTGGATTCCATTAAAACAATTTTTTGACGCCGAAGATATCATTTAAATTTTCAGATTTCCATTTCAGATTTTTTCAGTAGTCCGATCAGTGAATTTTACTTCGTGTTTCTACACTCAAACTTGGCTCTGTTAAAAACATGCAAGAAGCGTGGAAAAGAATAAAGTTGTTATAATTGAAATAAGCAATATATCCGTGGCTCAGGTGTCAGCGCACCGGCCTCTCATCGCTGGGTTCCGTGGTTCTAATCCCGGTCACTCCATGTGAGATTTGTGCTGGGCAAAGCGGAGGCGGGACAGGTTTTTCTCCGGGTACTCCGGTTTTCCTGTCATCTTTCATTCCAGCAACACTCTCCAATATCATTTCATCTGTCAGTCATTAATCATTACCCCAAAGGAGTGCGGCGACAGACTTCGGCAGCCGGCAGAGTTCCTCCCCTCGCCGCTAGGTGGGGCTTCATTCATTCCATTCCTGACCTGGTCGAATGACTGGAAACAGGCTGTGGATTTTCATTAATCGACACTCAAAAATGTCCCATTGAAAGGAAGACTGCCAATTTTCATGGCATGAAAACCAAGATTAATGTGAACAAATTAAAGAACAAGAAATAATTAATTTGATTTCGAAATTTGAGGAAGGGACAATGGCTTTCTATGCCGTAGCATTTGATTACGTAGATAAATGGGCTATTTATTTTAATAAATATCAAGTGTTTGATTAGATGACGCTATCTGAAACCCCAGATTGGGTGATGTTTGAAAACACTATAAAAGAACTCCGAGGATTTGAGGCAAAATATTGTAATGAAGTAAAAAACTTATATTAATGTTTAATACATGGTTGGAAAGGTTGCATTTTCAAGTTATTTAACAATTTAATAAAGTTCAATATGAGCCCCTTTAGTGGCACGGCACACATCGTAACGGTATTCCACCTCTTCCCATGTCCTGGCCAACATGTCTGGGGGGGACGGTTGCCACACAATTGATTATTCGTTCCCTGAGATGGCCAACATCACGAATTTTCTCCGCATACACAAGATTCTTGATATGCCCCCAGAAAAAAAAAGTCCAACGGAGTCATATCAGGGCTCCTTGGAGGCGATGGAATAGGTCCTTCCCTTCCAATGCATCTGTTGCCGAGTCGAGCGTCAAGTGCCTCACACACACGCAAACTGAAGTGTGGCGGTCCCCTAGCTTGTTGGAAGTAGACTAAACCCTTCTCCGCCTCAATGTCATCTAACTGAGGAAAAACATATTCCTCTAACATGTCTTAATAGACATCACCATTGATATTTCTTTCAACAAAAATGGAGGGACCTATTACCCTATCATGCACAAGACCACACCAAACATTCACTTTTGGCGTGTCACGTTCATACTCTACGAACTCATGGGGCGGCTCTGATCCCCAAATTCTGCAATTATGTCTGTTTACAGACCCGTTCACATGAAAAGTCGCTTCATCACTAAAAATAACATTTTTTAAAATCGTTATTTTCATCGATTTCGTTTAGCATAGAAACAGACAAGTCATATCTCTTAATCTTGTCTGTCGGTTTAATGTGGTGTAACAGTTGAAGTTTGTAAGCAGTTAAACGAAGTCATTTATGAACTACCTTATGAACTGTTGATCTTGGTAAACCCAACTCCAGACTGCGTCTTGTCAATGATTTCTTAGGGCTTCGAAGGCATGAAGCTCGGATTCTGTCCACATTCTCTTGTGACACACGCGGCCTACCCGGCGACTTTTGTTTTAAAACACTTCCTGTTTGTTTGAAAGCACTTAACCATTGGCGAATGGTTTTATCCGTAGGCGGGTCAACACCATAATTACGTCGAAACTTTCTTTGTACCGTAACAACAGAATGCGTTTCTATTAGCCAAATAACACATTCAGCCTTTTTGTTGCGGCGTCGCCATAGCGCGGCAGTCCAGACAGCACTGACTGCCGCTACGTTGTTTCAAGGTCAACGCTGCGCAGCGCTGCCAACTGTTGGTGAAAACATTCCCAATTGGTATGAGTAAAACTTGATGAGCTACTCGTTTCAGAGAAATTAACTACATTTTACTATCTTCTACAGTTATTAAGATATGAATTTTTAAAACCCCGGAGTTCTTTTATGGAAACCCAGTATACCTGACTGAAAGTGGTGTGAAGATTTCAGGCGACAAATGTTTTTATCAGTATATGCATCTGAAGAGCTTTTTAGAAACTAAGCGTGACTCGAATGAGTGGAAGTCTAAACACTCTGTGGAAGAGAGGTGGATTTACTTTCATAAAGAAACCGATAATCCTGAACGCAAATACCAACTGCTAAAATGATGTGAATATTTCTTCTCTACCCCGCACACAACGCCACTGTGGAAACAGTATTTTCGTTGGTGTCGGCCCAGTGGACTGATGAAAGGAATCGACTGCTGCCAGGGACTGTGGAGTTATTCTTACAGTGCCAGTTTAACTACAAGCTGACATACATGGAGTTTTATAAATACGTGAAAGGGGAAAAAAGACTTGCTGAAAAGATAAAATCTTCCGAAAAATATGGTGTACCAACTACTTCTGCCGCAACAAGTTCCATGTAATTGTGTTCTAAATGAAAAGTAATTAGTATATGAAATACATTTTTACTTCATTTCTACAACCCCATCTCACAGTGTCCCGACGAGGTCCCAGTTAGATATGGCCACCCTAGGCAAGAGGGACGTGTGTAGGGGGCCAGGGATTTAACGGGATTTAAGTTCAATGGATTGATTACAGTGGTGGAAATATTTATTGCATTTGCTCAGAATGACTGTATAAACACTGGCTTCATTGTAAAAACAAACAACAACAACAACAAAGAGTTGTGTATTGTTGGAAAGACGTGAGAAGAAGTATAACTATGAAGGCAAGAATACGTCAACAATGTTTAACAACAATAGGACTGGTATAAACTGAAGCAAACAGTTGTAAAAGAAAAAAAAGACAAAGTAATTCATGGTGATGCAATAAATATTTCCACCACTGTATAATATCGGGAGCCCAGTAAAATATGCCAGCTAAAATCTTTCTCGAATATAGCCTAATATTTCATAACGTCTGCACCCATTATTGTTCAAATGTTATATGGTACTTTTTGATGAAATTGAGGAAAAGGAGGTCCACAATCTTGATTTGTTAGGTGGCCCAGAATGTATGTGGGCAGTCGTACTTCCACTCCTCCGTGGGGTCGTTATGGCCAGTATGGAGATAGGCTTGGCTTTTTGCTCCCCACCTTGTTCTAGCTGTCGAGTGCTGATTGTTCTCTGCGTCGGCTTACACGTACTCCGCAACTTTTACCCGCTCAACACACGGACTTCGCAACTTTTACCTGCTCAACACACGGATTCCGCAACTTGCCCAGAAATGCCATTACCGCCAGTACACGAACTGCGCAACTAGCAGCAGACCTGTGATTTTTTCTTGGCCACTTCCTGCAACACGTCAGTAATAATGGCGTGTGGCCTCCGAAGAGGCGTGATACAGGTCTTTCGAGTTGACGCCGTATAGGCGGTCTGCGCGTCTATCGAATGCGCGGGAATCGAAAGCGGGACCGCTTGGACGAAAGGCCAGCACGCTAATCATCTATCCATGGATCCGGACGACACATCAGTAAACCGTAATAACGAGCTTCAGTTGTAAGTAATTTTATTCAGAACATATGTTTAAGTGTAGGATTTTTTACGTCGCCCCGACACAGATAGGTCTTATGGCAACGATGGGAGAGTCAAGGCCTAGGAATGGGAGGGAAGCGGCCGTGGCCTTAATTAAGGTACAGTCCCAGCATTTGCCTAGTGTGAAAATGGGAAACCACGGAAAACCATCTTCAGAGCTGCCGACAGTGGGGTTCGAACCCACTATCTCCCGGATTCGAGATCACAGCTGTGCGCTCCTAACCGCACGGTCAACTCGCCCGGTAGGATAATATTAGGACGACGAGAAAGTATTAACAAAAAGAGTGCCTGTAATAACGAGCTTCAGTTATAAGTGCTTTTGTTCAGAATATATTTAATGATAATATATAAGCTTTGTACGAAACAATTCAAAAGTGCAATCTGTCCATTTCAAAATTTTGCCCTTGCATAATTTTGTTCTGGATGAATACTTGTCTCTTATTTGTTTTCTTGTCAGTTTCTTGTCGGAACTAGAGCTCACACTATTCAGACGAATGTAAGTCTGTTTGTACTCTTCTCAAGTTACAAAAATGTGAATGCTAGGGTGAGCCGATTCAAACAAAGAGTTAAAACGAGATTTAAAACTATCGCCAGCTTTTGTCGTTCTCCAAAGAGCAGAGGACTCGTCTGTCCAAATACAAGATGAGAAAGGTGCATTTTCCTCATCAATATATTTTACTATGAGGTAGTCAAGTAATGGATCTTCTGGCATGGCGCTCATTAGATCGCAAAACGCATCTCCTACTTCTTCACGTTTCAAGCAAGTTAGACCAGAAGCAGGAATGTAGCCACTTCCTTTGATCACTCTGGATTTCCTTGTAAACTGATCCAAGTCTTAGTCTGAATTTTCCGCCACCTAGTAAAAAAAAAAAAGATAGATTTCGAAACGTGTTCAAGGATTATGTACTAGAGCAAGCTCTGTTGTCCTAACACCTCTATATTCAGGGAGCGCAAAACACTGTAAAGTTAATTAACGGGACATGATGTTTTGTTAAGGAGTAGGATATTCGAAGGTTGTATCTACCGTTATGTGACTGCAACATCAGAAGGGGAAGACAGTCAAGAATGTAATAAATAATTCAGTTAACTAATAATATAATCTAACTTTTAAAAAGTCAACTTGGATCTTATAGGCCTACGCGTTTT
This sequence comes from Anabrus simplex, assembly GCF_040414725.1. NCBI lineage: Eukaryota > Metazoa > Arthropoda > Insecta > Orthoptera > Tettigoniidae > Anabrus > Anabrus simplex. Next base: position 469,083,321 of record NC_090266.1, on the reverse strand, counting down.
CTTTTTGTTATTTGTTTTTTTTTTCTTTTACCTAAACCAGTGTTTTGAGCTCGCGCGTAGTTAAATTATTTCATTCTGTAGTGATTAATGTCCACCTCTGACTACAAACTGCATGCATTTGTATCACAGAAATGAACTTTTAAGACAAAAAAGGGAAATAAATTCTTACCAAACTTGGGCTAGATGAAGTCTACAGCCAGCTATCTCACTCTGTGGAAAGATGAATGAATAGCTCCGTTGATTGCTACCACAAAGTCAACAACGAAAATCTTCGGCTCGAAACACATTTCTCAGTTGGAACATTCCTGTTTAACACAGTCGAGAACGTTAATGTAAGTTGCCATCTTCTTATCTTTCAGCAGACAGAAAACCAGTGTGGTATACATTCCATCGCTGTACCCATGAATTGTAAATAACTACAGGAAAAACTAAGGAGCATACTCAAACGTGCCATCCATCAACACTGTGTCCTTTACACACAAGCAGCGAAGACTTGATTCCGTTGGAAAAATTATCAAACCCATGTTGAGGTCATTTTTCAGTAAAAAAATCTTCATTTTTATCGTGCTTGTGTTGACAGCATTGACGGCCAAGTGTACCGCTTGTGCTGTTTTGGGCAATTTCGGATAAATGAAATAGCGTATGGCATTAGTGCCGGGATGTGTCCGAGGACTTCGGCTCGCCAGGTCTTTAGATTTGATACTCGTAAGCGACCTGCGCGTCGTGATGAGGATGAAATGATGATGAAGACGACACGTACATCCAGTCCCCGTGCCAGGAGAATTAACTTGTTATGGTTAAAATTCCCGACCCTGCCGGGAATCGAACCCTGGAGCCCTGTGACCAAAGGCCAGCACGCTAACCATTTAGCCATGGAGCCGGACGGGAATTTCGGATGATACCTCCTAAGTCTTGTCACTTACGTATGTAACGTCTCGATGAGTCAATACGGTGACCATATCACTCTGCTCCTCCAACTCCTTACTAATCAGTTTTGCCGGGCGCTCGTCGTTATCATCTTCAGCTTTCCTTTGCATTGCATTCCTTACTGATTTCCTGCCTATATCTTGTACTGAAGTTGGATCATGAGTATGATTTCCCACGCGCCTAGGCAAAACAGGATCACTTCCCAGTGTAAAATGTTGTCATTACAGTTCTTCTTCGAGCATCTCCAACCCTGTTCACCAGTAGATTTCACTTTCCTGTAATGTCTGAATGTAAAGTTTTGATAAAGTAGAAGTGTCTGACCCTTTTCATTACACATTACTTTATCACTGCTCTCCATCTTTAGTATCACTATCCTACACGTCTAAGAGCACTTTTCAGTACCTTACTTTCTCGGCATTAGATTCATCACTACTATGCTCTTATGCTCTTCTCTGCCTCCAGCTACAAGGTAGCCGGAGCGCCCGTTTGGCAGAAAAACCTATGCTCGCGCCCTTCTACCTGAAGGACAAGTTGCAGAATCGTGTAAAAGGTTTAGTGGGCACTTCTTCGACCTTTTCTGAATTGCGCACTTCGTGTCCGCCTGCCTGCGTGAACCTTGTATTTCTTGGTCGTCTTCAGTATGTGTCACTTGGTAGGAGCTAGATCAAATTTGTTACTTTCATTTTTCTGTTTCAGTCTAATTCTTGACGTTATGAAGTGATTGAGGTATAAGTACTATTGTCCTTGTGATGAATGATGTGAAAGTGTTGCTAATAAGGTCTGATAGTGGTTTTAGCATACTTCTTAGAAACAGCAACGTCGGGCTCGGTGAGTGGTGGTTATTATTGTTTTAGGAGGAGGTGCAACTGGGCAACCATCCTCAAATATAGTGCTGTGAGGAAAGCAACGGGAAACTACATCATTCCCTGTTTACGTACTAGGAATCTTCAGTGACACCTAGGCTAGCTGTGACAGCTGATGATGGACTTATTGAAGATCTAACCAGTCCTCGGTCTAAGGACACGATCCCACGGGAATCTAGAAAGATACGGTATTTTTTCATACCCGTGACAATCAGTGAAGAGCTTTACGAAGTCATTGAGTTAACGATGGAGAGAGTTACGTTGACTTCTCTGCACCTTGTATTATTCTATTTTTCTAGGTGGGTGGGCGTGCATACGAAGAATACACCCACGGTATGCCCTGCCTGTCGTAAGATGCGACTAAAACGGGCGACCAAGGTAAGATGACATTAGAACCACGAGACTACTTGTGATGAGTACCATTACGTGCGGCCGGGCTGAGTGGCTCAGACGGTTAAGGCGCTGGCCTTCTAACCCCAACTTGGCAGGTTCGATCCTGGCTCAGTCCGGTGGTATTTGAAGGTGCTCAAATACGACAGCCCCGTGTCGGTAGATTTACTGGCACGTAAAAGAACTCCTGCGGGACTAAATTCCGGCACCTCGGCGTCTCCGAAGACCTTAAAAAGTAGTTAGTGGGACGTAAAACAAATAACATTATTATCATTACGTGCGGAACACCATGGGTCGACGCAAGGTACTTGGAGTACCTTGGGGTCGACGTTACTTGCGACTAGTACCACCACTGCGCGATGAACACCATGGGTCGACTTTACTTGCGAATAGTTCTACTACATGTGCCTCGTTGTGTTCGCTCTTAGAGCAATAATCACTACTACTTGAGGAACTCGTACCTCTACTGCCTCCAGCTGGGTCTGTGATTAGTATCAGCGGAGGAGGATTACCATGCGAGTAGTATCATTATATGAAGAACACCATGTTGTTGTTGTTTTTTGCCTGTGGGTGATGCCATAATGTGTGATACACCGTTGGTCTGCATTGCCTGTGATTAGTTCCACTATATGAGCAACACCATGAATATACGTGGCCTGTGATTACTTCTACTAAGTGAGGAATACCATAGGCTTGCGTTGCTTATGAGTAGTACCCTTATGTGCGAAACACCATGGGTTTGTGTTACCTGTCGGTGGTGAAATTGTATGTGACATACCATGGGTCTACATTACCTGTGATTATTACCACCATGCGAGAGACACCATGATTCAACGTTACCTGTGATTAGTACCGCTGTAGGAGGAACACCATGGTTCTGCTTTACTAGAGATTAGTACCACTGTGAGGTGCCGGTGACTTGGATTCATCATCCCAGTAATTAAGGCATTGTGAATTTGATCCACTGATGGTTTTTTTTTGTTTCACGATCATTTTTTAACAATCATTCGTTTTAGATTCTAGTCCATGGATATATTTTGAAGTTTTAATTTTCATTTCGTTGCACCTCGTGCCATTAGGGGCCAGTGACCTAGCTGTTTGGCCCCTTTAAACAACAAAAAATATCATCATCATCTATTTTTCGAGGAATACTGTTGGTCAGCAGCCATTGGCTCTTTGATGATAATCAACACTGTATTTAACTGTAATATTCTGTTTTCCCTTCAGTATTCTGTCCAATCACATATTATATTATAAGCTGCATTATAACATCTCTTAAACAAATTATACTATAATAAACAATACTCCATTTTTGCAACTAGACTTTTTATTTACTTTCATTAAATTCACCGTGCCTAGAAAATGATTCGAATGGAACTTGGTGGTGACTGATTTCTTTGACAACATAGAGAGAATATTTTACGGAATATTGCTGAAGTTTTGACGTTTATAGTATAAGAAATAAGATTTATGCGGAGGCGTGGCCATATAACAACTAGTATATCGATTATGAACAAGGTCTGTAAAGGAGTATAACTTATACACCAGAAGAGAGAGCTTTTTTTAAAATGTCAGACTACTTTATTGGGGCTTTCTTCCAAGGCTACATTATCGGCGAGGAAAGAGAAGTAAACGACATGCTGGAGAGGCTTTGCTCTTGTTACGAGTGCCTCCTTACAAAAGCTGCTCCAGAAAAGTGTAAAGATCACTTTATATTGGTTAATTTTCATAGCCATGGTATCTTTTAACAGATTGTAGAGGAGGCCGGGATCGATGTATTCCTTATTGTTACTCAACTGTACATCTCAAGTGTCATTCATAGCGGGAATCTTTGTAATTTGTGTTGTTGCTTTCACAGACACTAATTTCCACCACAGTACGTGGTGTACAGCATACAGTTTTAAATTCGATTTGTTGGATTTTTATATTATTATTATTATTATTATTATTATTATTATTATTATTATTATTATTATTATTATTATTAAACACTTTCAGCGTTCTTTGAAAGTGTCGAGTGTCCAGTCCACATATCTGCACTCTCCAACTAAACCTCAGGATCAAGCGCATTTCTTGGAACTAAACAATAGGTTACTCAATTCGTATCCTTTATCTCCATGGTACACTTCATATGAGTGTCCTTATTTAATATAAATTGATGCGAAATGTGTTCCATCATGGGAAAAATGTTTAGTTACATTTCATTATGAAGAGGGATAGACAGCTCCCTGAACTGTTTCACCTTGAATTAATCTTTTCTTTTGACATTTCAACGAACGTTTGCCAGTTCTAGTTTGGATATTATTATGCTATACTAGTATTTTTGAAGTGAAGAATATCGCTGGAAATGTCTTTCGTATCTTTCAGTCGGCCAGAAATTACTGGCGAATTTACATTGCAGCTCTTGAGATGTAAGGGAGGTGTTAAAATTCTACGTCGAGCATGATGCTTTAAAATCATCGGCAAAAAATACTTGTTTCTTCTGTTCCAAAAATATTGATTTGTTATGACTTAATTTAAGGAGGACCCTCGTGTTCATTTTCTCCTTCAGTTCGATAATGGCTTTTACTGTGCAACAGTTATCGGAACTTCAGCCAAATGAAGTGTATAACGATTGAATGTCATCGGCAGATCTCCATTACTGTGTTCTCATTAAAACTGGAAATGACGGATCACCAACCAGTCATTATGTCTAGAATTATATAATGTGGAAATCTTTACTTATAATTAAGTGCCGTTTCTTGAAGACCCGTATCTCGACAGTGTCTGGAAGTTTGGGACCGAAGTGGAATGTTGTCCTTTATCTTTCCACTCCACCTTGGGATGTCTGGAACCTGTGGCAGAGACAGTCCTTATCTCATGCCGCCATGCCTACCGCCTGTTTCTAGCTCCCCCTTCTAACCCTTTTTCTATAGTAACATAAGCCTGGATATACTTCCCTCTCATAAGTCAGCTTAAAACGTATTCGTCCTTACGGGTTCCTGTATTGGAAGACGTACTAGGATACCAAAACACACCGTGAGTGACTTAGTGTGTAAAAGTAGTTCAAATGCACCCATTTGCATTCAACGAGTGCAAATTAAAATTCTGTGTTGCCGGAGGTGAAAGTTAGTAAATCGCCGCAGACGTATGAATATGAACGTAAATCTACTTTTTGACACAGTTACTTTAAGTCTTTCATTTCAAATTTCAATTGACCGAGCTATTTGGCTATACAGTACGGGTCATGTAGCTGTAAGCTTGTAGTGAGGAGATGGTTGGCTCTTACTACACCGTTGACAGCCCTGAAGAAAATTTTCCGTGGTTTCACATTTTCATACCAGACAAATGTCGGGGCTGCATCTTAAGTAAGGCTACAGCCGCTACATTTTCAGTCCTAGTCCTTCCTCTCCCTGTCCCAATGTCGCCGACAACCTGCATGTGTTAGTGCGACGGAAATCCGCTAGTAAAATATAACCAAGTGAGTTAGGGGCGCGTAGCTGTGAGCTTGCATTCGGGAGATGGTGGGTTCGAATCCCACCGTCGGTAGCCCTGAAGATGGATTTCCGTGGTTTACCATTTTCACACCAGGCAAATGCTGGGGTTGTACCTTAATTAAGTCCACGACTAATACCTTTCCAATCCAAGCCTTTTCTCACGCTTGAGTCGCCGAAAATCTGCGATGAGTTAATGCGACGTTAAAACACCAACAACAAACCAACGATAACTTTCTGGTTCTTTATTCAGAAGGTGCTCTGTCGTGTTTCTAATTATCTAGAAAAGTAAACGGAGAGGGGTTGAGCGAATAAACGTGGGATATACTGGTAAATGTGACGGTTTCCTATGTAGAATTAAACTTTCTTTTTGAATTTTCCCGTCCCTATTGTCCATTTTACTTGGTGAAAGCTGATGATAACCAGTTCAGTAAGAGATCATCTATAATCTGTAATAGAATGAATATAGTCTACTTGTAATTTGGAAGAGAGAGAGAGAGAGAGAGTGTGTGTGTGTGTCGCGCGCAAACTTATTAACGCCCGTCGTGTACGGGGGGATGCATTCAGTACAGTGTGTTCCTATGGTAGTTAGTAGTGTGTATGTAAATGACAATGTGTATTAAGACGATAACAAACACCCAACCCCCGAGCAAGAGGAATTAGCCAAACGTGGTTAAAATGCCCGGCCATAGTCGCACCCGGGGCCCAATGAACTGAAGGCCATTACGCTGATCATTCAACCAAGGAGCCGGAGAAGTGGCGTTATTTTTACCACTTTTATTGCAATTTTCAGAATGGAAATAATTGGAAATCGATCACATGTGGCTGCCTGTACTTCAAAATTACTAGAGCCAATATTTTTAGGAAATGGTAGTTCAATTAAATGATCAGTAACTCTTCTTCGAGAATGGCGCATTTTTTAGAAATGTGGTTTGGGTTCTACGGAAAAGTATATGATATATTCCTTGAGTTGTGGAACGTAGATTCAGTGTTCCCAGAACGTGAAAATATATTTTGATTATCTCTTTCATTTTAAAAAGGTAAACGAATTATTCTTGTCACATAATCATTGAACTGACATTTAATTTAAGATAATAGCTTTCCACTAGGCTTACCTGGGTACGATTTCCAGATCTGTATGCATTTAAGATTTGATGATTCGAACTGGGTACATGAGAAGATACATAATATATTAAAATCTCACTCTCTCATTGCCCAAGCGGCTTCTCATAACACACCACCACATTTGAACTCCTGGCGAATGGTACTTAATATAGCAGGGCTTTCTTTTTACAGTTTGTTTTACGTCGCACCGACACAGATAGGTCTTATGGTGACGATGGGATAGGAAAGGCCTAGGAGTGGGAAGGATGCGGCCGTTATCCTGGTTAAAGTACAGCCTCAGCATCTACATGGTGAGAAAAGGGGAAACCATGGAAAACCACCTTCACGGCTGCCGGCAGCGGGGTTCGAACCGATTACCTCCCGAATGCAAACTCGAATCTGCGCGACCCTATCCGCACGGTCAATTCGCTCGGTATAGCAGTTATCACTTAATTACAAATACAGTATAACAGTCCAGATAACATAGCTACACAGGTTGTCAGACGCACTGAAGTACTCGGTACTGGTATCAACGCCAACCGAAGGACTGAGAGTAAAATATCTGGGAAATAATTGGAAACCTACAACCTGTTTTCCAGTCATTGACCGGGTCAGGGATGTATGAATGAATCATATATAGGCTATTAGTACGATGGGTTCGCCGCTCCCAAAGTGATTTATTATTGACTGATAGATGCTATGAAATGCGAATGGAGAGTGTTGCTGGAATGAAAGATGACAGGGAAAACCGGAGTACCCGGAGAAAAACCTGTCCCACCTCCACTTTGTCCAGCACAAATCTCACATCGAGTGACCGGGATTTGAACCACGGGATCCGGCGGTGAGAGGCTGACGCGCTGTCGTCTGAGCCACGGAGGCTCTGGGAAGTGAATATAAAACAAAAATGGAAAGAGAGAGAGAGAGAATTCTATACACTCGCTAAAATCTATATATAATAACAGTTTTGTGTGTACATTGCTCAGAATTTAAAAAGCGTGGCATTTCTGTATAAGTCATGTCCACCGTAACAAGGAAACGCACTTTTTAATTTTCCGTAATTTCTGTCTGTCTGTCTGTCTGTCTGTCTGTCTGTCTGTCTGTCTGTCTGTATGTATGTATGTATGTATGTATGTATGTATGTATGTATGTATGTATGTATGTATGTACACGCATCACGAGAAAACGGATGAGAAAAATTTAATGAAAATCAGTATACAAAGCCAGAGAATAAGTCGCTGTAATTTAGGCCATAAATAATTGTATTCACGCTGAGTGAAATGGTAGTTTAGGCGAAGGCCTAATATTTAATTCACAATATTTATGTTATTAGTGGTCGTATCGATAAATACTACTGCGTAACTGACGTTAGCATATATAGTATTAAATTTACGATCATTTATGTCTTAAACATTGTTACCGTACCGGCTATGATCACAGACATATTCATGAATTTGAATTTTCTTACTAAGTCCATATCAGCGCCGAGTCACGAGAAAATGGGTAAACAGAATTTAATGAAAATCGGTATGTAAAGTTGGAGAATAAGGAACTACAGTCTACGCCATAAGTAATTATATAAGACGCCCTAATATCACAGAGTCGAAAGAAAACTAAATGTGAAGGCCTACAATATAGAAAGCTGAAAAAATTGATAAACAATAACATTACATTGACCATTCTTTGTTGTGATGTGCTTTGTGTATTCTGTTGCGACAAATCTCCGATAAACAGGATTACTACTGCGTACCAAGTATTTTTTAAATGTGCTTTACGTCGCACCGAAACAGACAGGTTTCATTGCGACGATTGGATAGAAAGGGCTAGGAGTGTGAAGGAAGCAGCCTTGGCCTTTTGCCTGGTGTGAAAATGGGAAACCAAGGAATTCGATCTTCTGGGCTGCCGACAGAGGGGTTCGAATCCACTATCTCCCAGATGCAAGCTCACAGCTGAGGGCCCCTAACCACATGGCCAACTCGCCCGGTCGTGCCGAGTGTAACAGCCTGCCTGAATATTGGCAGGAAGTAGCTGAGGAGTTAAATAACTTTCATCTTTAACATGCCAATTCTCTGGTTCATAGATTTTCTGATACTACTGGTACGTAACACACTGGTTCATCATAGCATTCGAGCTATTCAGTCCCTTTTCTGAGGCACTGACTGGAATGAGCAGCGTGCACATTTAACGAAATAATAGCAGAGTCGTGTTCACGACTATCTGCGGCCTGGTCATTCCAGCTCTGAAACTTTGGACTGTTAGATCGGCACCGTAGTTCTGTTCGTTAAAAGTGAGAAAATGTGCGGTTTTCCATTTGATCGAGTATTTTTCATGATAAAATTGCTTTTAATCGCTACAATCCTACTGACGTTTTTGTAATGAGCTATGTTGTCTTCCGTTAGGAAAACCACAAAGTCAGTTTTTCTAAGAATCCCGTAGCGAAGCACGGGTTCATCAGCTAGTATTAAATAAAGAGCGGATTACACCGGGAAGAATAGCAAAATTGTTTTTATATTTTAAAACGTATGTGGAAAAAGGAAATTATAAACGTCAAAACAAATACGAACGAGAGCAATGAAGGATAAGGATAACATGGATAAGAAGCCGGCACATCCTAGAATAATGAATGTAATTATTATTCGCACACTTTTTAGTGATTGATTTTTATACAGGGGTGGGAGTAAGGAGGGAGCTCTCCTGGTTCCGGTAATACTGCCAACTGAATTGAAATGAAATCTGAAATGAATCGATAATATGATCGATCAATATGAATTTTCTAAACCTTTATTATCTTAAGCCAACAACAGTGTCACACACACACACACACACATTATATAACATATAACATTTCTCGATCCGAATCTTGTTCCTAGCATGAATTCTGTAGTTTGACTTTGCTGTGTAAACAACAACAGTACTAGTACGTAAAGTGTACGTCAGATGTCGCACAGCGATGCATAAGCGAATCATAGTTTGTGTTTCAAAGGTTGCCAATACAAATCTCGAAGATACCCGAGGTCGACCGATTCAGCACTAGCGTGTCCAAGTACAGTATCACTAAAAGGTGCGCGTACTATACTATTAGGTTAAAAATTGTCAAATGTAGTAATATATAAATGCTTGTATTGTCGTGTCATTATCGTCTATGTATAATTCAGCCGTCAAGTAAGGCATGTTATTAATGGTAGGATATTCCAAAAGGACTTGTGACACAAATGTAAGCGTTAAATAAGCTAAGGAATGATACATGTTGTCCTAGACAATATAGCATTGTTAACGTCTAGGATAAAACAAATTATATTTAGTGTAATGATAATCAAATAATTATAAGAGGAAAATGTAATGCATGTATCAAACTTTAACGAATTGCAATAAAAGAGTGCTCTCTCCCTAGTTTCAGGCGATCCGGAACTAGGGAATGGGAGTACTCTGTTCTATTCTATACTGCTATCAAAGATGTCCTCGCCCCTTTACGTAAAATAACATAAGTAACAAGTTGCTCAGTCCGGCCCCGCGGTGTAGGGGGCAACGCGCCCACCTGTCACCCGGTGGCACCGGATTCGATTCCCGGCCGGGTCAGGGACTTTTAATTGTAAATGATTAATATCCCTGGCGTGGGGACTGGGTGTTTGTGTTGTCCTTAATGTTCCTTTCCTCACATTCAACACTTTACACTTCCGCCATTTACAAACGATCTTTTAAATTTAAAAAAAGTTGTTCACACCTATAACAAAAATGTCGTTATTTTATTCAGATCCATATCTTATATGAATTAAATATTTCCCGTAAATTATTACAAAACTCATATGACTCATAATTATTTTGCCTGGTCAATATCTAATCTGATGGATATGGACGAAAATATTTTCCTATAGTTAATGTATCTTGCTGGAGAGAACCGCGCACACTGCTCTACTTATGTCACGGATCTCGAGAATGCTTGGCGGTGTCAGCTACCCGCATATGTCGTTGGTCGCATGGCATTACGAATTGAGTGAATTCCAGGGTCATGTGCATCCTCAGGAGTGCAAGACATCTTTACGAAAAATCGAAGTCCTTCCGAATGGATCGAGTTCGACGGTGCCACGCCCTACATATTCAGTTGACGATTGTGATACCAAGGTGGAGTAGGTTTTCTTCAAGAGAAAACTTCGTAGGTGTGCAATGTAATTGCGTTCTAAACAAAGTCAGATAATAAAATTAAACGAGATCACATGTGTTTACTTCCTATAACGTACTTGTTAATGCGCCGCACTTTAGCGAGTTATTAGAATCACTTATATAGTATTTTTTCCTTCGTCGCTGAAGGTCACAACCCAAGTTACTTAATAGGACTTTGAGTTTCATCATTCCGAATCTATCGAGTAAGTGGCTGTGCGGTTTGAGCCACGTAGCTATCAGCTTGTATACGGGATATAGTGGGTTCGAACCCCACTGTAGGCAGCCCTGAAGGTAGTTTTCCATAGTTTCCCCATTTTCACACCAGACAAATGCAAATGCTAGGACTGTACCTTAATTAAGGCCTCGGTCGCTTCCTTTCCACTCCTAGCCCTTTCTTATCCCATCTTCGCCATGAGACCTATCTGCGTCGATGCGACGTAAAGCAGATTGTAAAAAAAAAATCCGAAATATGCGGTTCGAAACCCTGATAACGAGTTCGATCTTGAGCAACATCGACGGGCTTTGAGAATGCTTAAGTGCAACAACTCCAAGTCGTTAGATTCCGGCCCCTTTTAAAATATACGGCATTTGATGGGGACGTAACATCCTTAACTTTACCACCTTAAATTCAGAGAAACAGAAGCAAATCTTGTTGTCTCATTTTCGTAACGTATCCTGGCAATCCTTGCTGGTTTTCTGGAATAAATTAGTGTTGCTCATTTCCTTTGTTCGTTCTTTTTACAACTGATCTGCCAGGCTTGGTGGCTCAGACAGTTAAGAAGGCGCTGGCTTTCTGAGTTCAGGTTAGCAGTTTTGATCCTGGCTCAGTCCGGCGGTATTTGAAGGCGCTCAGATGCATCATCTCCGTATTGGTAGATTTACCGGCATGGAAAAGAATTCTCGTGGGTCAAAATTCCGGCACCACGGCGTCTCAAAAAAACGTAAAAGTAGTTAGTGGGACGTTAAACCAATAACATTATTATTATCTTACAAGTGATCTCTTTTTCCTTTCTTCCATTATTTAATCATTGTTTCACTCTACTGTAATGAACGAAAACCACAAATCCTGGTATAAATTTGAACGAAGACTGAGAAAGAATTAGCGATATAATTAGATTTCTGTGTTGTGACACAACACAGCCTGCGTGGTCCATTCTCTATAGTCGCCTCTTTACACCAGGGGAATGCCATTTCAAGAATGTGGTTGAGTGTCGCATTAAAAGAAGTGGTGCTGGAAAACATAGTAGTAAGGAATTAAATATTTAGTACGCATTAGACTAATTAAGGTTTATTTCTCAACTGGATGGCGTTTAAAAATGCTCAATGGTTTGATAGTCTACCGTGCGAAAGATACAGTGGGTGCAAGACCTTCAAGGTACAGTGTAATTTTATGTCACCTCGTGTGAAATATTTTATTTCTCTTGCTGAACTTGTGAATTCCATATAGAATGGAATGTCCTGTGAAACGAATTAGGGGATTAAGGTAGTGCTGATGGCTAAGCATGGGTTGTTGTTAACAATCGAAGGAATATGAAGGAGCACTTATACTTTTTGGAGATTGCTGGTAACGATATCCTTTATGTTTGTGAAAATAAATATTGTCAGACTTGAAGATGAAACATTCATCATATTCACGACTTCAATTACCCGTTTTGGGAAATGGATTTGACAGCGATGGTGGTTCGTTCGTTAGGGGTAACGCAACGCAGTGGGAAGGAGAACGTCTTCGTAATAAAAGTGGGTGGTGAGGATAAGGTGAGGACAAAGACTATCAAGCTGACAAAATAAATAGCTCTTGGAGTTAAAACCGTTTTGTTATACTCGTCTTCTTTCGCCAGAAAATGTAAACCAAGCAAAAGAGCGAGGGAAAGAAAAGAGTGATAATGTAAAAAAATCGTCGTCTGTGCCCAGACCCTCCGAGCTTTTTATGGGCTCGATATTGCTGCAAGCACGAGCACGCTTCGGGTAATAACCTGCCTTTCATTTCTTCATTTCTTTTCTCTACTCTTCTCGTATGTGATTATTGTTTTACCCCACAGAACATTTCTAAGAAGGTTAGCGTTCCTAAAACTGCAGCATGACACGGAACTAGATCCCATAACTCGACAGAAAATGATGGAAGATACAATTCATATTATAATTTAATACCTTTAAAACTTCTGGCTAGTAGAATTAAACCTGTTGTTTTCAGAACGCTGTGGTTATTTTGTTATCTGGCTCGGCAGTAACTGATTTTAAGTAATCAGTTTAACAGGAAAGTTATACAGTACAAGATGAAAGGAGTTTGTCTAGAGATTTCGTAAAGTAGTTCTATAAATTAATTTACCGATCAAGGTATACGACTGTTCACTATTATTGATTAAAATGAGTTTAGAAGTGTCATTTCGCAGTACGCGGCTAACATGTTAGTTACAAGCTTTTGTTCTTATAGTAGGCCTATAATAACTAATGTCCATTGAAAATGGGTACAGCGATGAAGGCCACAAATTTTCCTGGGGGCGAATCTATTTTCCTCCCTCCTATCTACCGTAACAAAGTACTCGTTCATTTACAAAAAAGAGGCTCAAAATGATTTCCCTCAGCCAATTCACACGAAGCAAAATAATCTATTTACTTGTCCTAGCTTCCTCCCCTTCCAAAAGCGCTAACATTTTGAGGTGTGTAGTAAACAATTCTGCAGAATTACTGGCCGTATACAGAATCCATACTGGTTAACTTTATATCAGTAACATGTATTCATAAGAGTAAATGATTTAACATCCGTTCTAAATCTCTTCGTTTCTACTGTAGATAATAACAATTTACTATTACTCGCCCACCGTCCTTGTTAACAGCCTGCAGGCCGTTGATAAATGAAACGAAATGGCGTATGGCTTTTAGTGCCGGAAGTGTCCGAGGACATGTTCGGCTCGCCAGGTGCATGTCTTTCGATTTGACACCCGTAGGCGACCTGCGCGTCGTGATGAGGATGAAATGATGATGAAGACGACACATACGCCCAGCCCCTGCGCCAGCGAATTTAACCAGTGATGGTTAAAATTCCAGACCCTGCCGGGAATCGAACACGGGGACCCCTGTGACCAAAGGTCAGTATGCTAATCATTTAGCCATGGAGCCGGACATGGCCATTAATATACATCTTTAATGCCCTGTTATCGATCTACTTCTAGATTTCTACAATATAATAAACATTGCCTCACAAGAAGAGAAGGCCTGCGTTAGATTTCATTTAAAATTCCTTTGAACGTCTGCTACTCGTTAGATGTTAACGGTGTAGTGAAAGTCGTATTTTGATTCTAGAAATAACATAATGCTTTCTTCTTTCGCTTTAGTTCACTTTGGATGCGATATTAAAATACCAGAGAAAAGTCTCGTTCTTGTTTGTTTCACTGTACCTTGTCCGCTCACAAATCATCCACTTTTCCTTCTTCTATCTGGTCAAGTCCCCCTCCGCTCCCGTCGTCGCTTCTGTTCCTGCGTCGCCGTCTCCGGAAAACCGCCAGTTACTATGGCAACTTGGTTTAATTGAGAAGGGGGAGGGGTAGTGTGGGGGAAGTGAGCTTGGAGAACACCAGCTCCGTAACGCACGCGCACGCATCTTACATGGGTATTTCAGAGAGTTTTTTCCTTGTCAAGTGAAGAAGTGTGAATACCGAACATTATCAGTAATTGCGAGAAATACTTGGTAGTCAAATAGCTACAGTGCATATATAAAATTGAATTGAGATTTAATGTTGTGTAGTGTTGAGACTTCAGTCCTAATCTTCCCATCATGTGGAAGTGGATAATGACCAAACGTACAAGATTTCTACACTTCCATTTCAAGAGCCATAAAGTACGGTATATTCATGAACTCTTTCAACAAAATCAGCTTCTGTTAGAACTCTGACTACGTTACGATATCAGAAATGGTTTCTGAAGAAATAACTTTCCAGATGCTGCGAAGTCTTCTTACTTTTCTTCGCCTTTTCCCAATTGCGTAGGTTGTCGCTCGTTAGTTACGTCCACCTTTACGATCGCAAAGTATGTTCAGCAAGTTAAAGTATTTTCTCATGATTTTTGTTTAGGAATTATATATCAGCCGTGCATTTCCTGACAGAAAGATGAAAGAGTGAACAGAATCAATGTCAAGTGGTATGTGGGACTTCCAGTTTTACATAGAATTGAAACCATAAATTTGAAAAGATGACAAGAAGGACAAAGAATTGATGTAGAAGAGAGGAGGCACTATGAACCTTCTTTCGTAACTTGGCTCAAGTATAAAATTAATAAGTGGAAATTTATTGGTGTGTTGTTTGGTGCGCGCGGAACAATCACAAATTTCTCATTGTGTATTTTCAAACAGTTTAGGGTCCCTACGAATGTTCTGCAAGATATGTCAACTGCGATTTTGAGAGATTCCCTCCAAATTGTAGTAAATCATCTGTATAACTTAAATTGTCATTGAAATTAAAAGAATACATCAGGGACTAGCTACCCGGAAATAGAGAATATTGCAACATTCTTTAAATTCCAATGAAAATTAGTGAAATGTATTGTCATTTCTATGGTTCTCATAGATTAATCAGTAGGCTGAAACTTCATGGTTTCCTAAGTATTAGGGACCCCGGTCTAGAAAGCCGAGAATAACGGCCGAGAGGATTCGTCGTGCTGACCACACGACACCTCATAATTTTCAGACATTCGGGCTGAGCAGCGTCCGCTTGGTAGTCCATGGCCCTTTGGGATTTTTGCGCCATGGGATTTGGATCAGCTGTATGAATGACTCTTGTATCAAAGTTCTTTAGCACAGTTATTGCAAATCTTTTCTGAATCTGTACAGGTTTCATGTAACCATTTATCACAAACGGTGCACCGAATCCAGTCTACCTGTGGTCCATTTTTTGTCATAATAATTGAGGGCACGTTCAGCACAAAAGTCATTGTCATTCTGTGACCTGCTTAGTTTAACAGATTGACTCGTAGTGGTTTTCATGGTCTTACTTTTGTCTCGTCGAGCTCTTGCATCTTCTATTCCATGTTTTTCTGTGAGAACTGCAGATGATTTCTTTCTGCGCTTAGGTAACGCATCCAAGACAGGTATAGGAGAAATTGCTTCAAAGAATGTACCTGGCTTTGTCTCATTTGCAATCGCTGATTCCACTGGATCTTCAAGTCTGTTGCTGTCTTTCTCTGAGGGATGAGCACATCCTCTGCTATATGAATAATCTCTTTCATTCCCGTCAGCCTCATTTGTCGAAACCAAATCGGACAGTTCAAACGCCTCCTCTGGAATTCTTTCCGGGTTGTATGGGTACAAACCGCACGTCATTCTTCTCCAGACGTCGTTTAGGAGTTCTGTATGGGATTCCATAATCTTGGGAAGCTCTGAAACAATTCATCCCTCCGGTCCGGACGTGTTCCATGGCCATTTGTAGGGTCTCTTCGGACCACTGACACCTGTTTGATGTCCTGATATATGTTCTTGGCATGTTCCTACGAAAAGATGTTATATCTAAAGAATCAAATTCGGCATCTTATCCTGAATAAAAAGTGGCATCTCTACCGAGGGTCGGGGTGAGACGCAACTTTCCGCAACGTGCACATTATGGCAGCTTCGGAGCAAGATAATTTAACAACCTACACTGCAATGTATCCATCATGCCCAACACATAATAATATTTGTATATCCTACTTATTATATAGGCTGATAAGCTCTTTAAAACAACTGTGCGTTATTAACAAGACATCGACCGGGCGAGTTGGCCGTGCGCGTAGAGGCGCTCGGCTGTGAGCTTACATCCGGGAGATAGTAGGTTCAAATCCCACTATCGGCAGCCCTGAAGATGGTTTTCCGTGGTTTCCCATTTTCACACCAGGCAAATGCTGGGGCTGTACCTTAATTAAGGCCACGGCCGCTTCCTTCCAACTCCTAGGCCTTTCCTATCCCCATCGTTGCCATAAGACCTATCTGTGTCGGTGCGACGTAAAGCCCCTAGCAAAAAAAAAACAACAAGACATCGCCTTAAGTTCGTACCTTGAATTTCTTGATACCGAGCTCCTCGATAGCTGCAGTCGCTTAAGTGCGGCCAGTGCCCAGTATTCGGGAGATAGTGGGTTCGAACCCCACTGTCGGCAGCCCTGAAGATGGTTTTCCGTGGTTTCCCATTTTCACACCAGGCAAATGCTGGGGCTGTACCATAATTAAGACCACGGCCGCTTCCTTGCCACTCCTAGCCCCTTCCTGTCCCATCGTCGCCATAAGACCTATCTGTGTCGGTGCGATGTAAAGCAAGTTGCAAAGAATTTCTTGATAACAGAGCGGGAAAACATTTCACACAGCGTTATACGCTTTGGACTCAACGGCCAGCTGAGGCCAACAAGGCCAAGACAAGTTGGTGTTGCGATCTGGTGGTACCCGACGGAACTACGAAGCTATATGCATCTTCCCCCCCCACCCCCCACCCCCCACCCCCCACCCAACGCGATAGGCAACAACCCTCTATCCACTCTACACCGATTTCAACAAGGACGTTTAAGACTGTTGAGGGTATTTCTTAAATGGTTGTCAGTGATTCGGCAAAAGATAATGTTTGGAAAAGGATATAACAGAAGTATTCAATAATATCAACTAAGTGGTTGTCGTAACTCATATTTGTGTAAATTAAGTACATGGAGAATCTAGGTATGCCCTATATTGCCTGAACCGCCTGGCTGTGTGGCTTAGCTTCTTAGTCAGTCGGGTCCCGTGTATTGAATCGGAGCGCAATTGATTGGCATTTAATTCCGTGTAAAATCAAAAGAACAATGCCAGTATGTAAGTCAAGTTAAAAAGCTCCTCTAAGTAGGTGAAGGTTAGGCTTTTTACTATCTCGTAAGAACATTAGCGTTTAAGAAAGATGCCAGGGTTTTATTTTGCAACGGTTTCATTAACGTAGGTGAACATTGAATTCTCTGTTATGCAACCCAGTTTTATCATTGTCTTTCATATCATTAGCACAGTTAAGTCACGTTTAGAGAACACAGGATCCCATATAGGCGACAGTGCAAAGCTTAAAGGAAACAACCCATTTTTATCCTTTTTTCCCTAGTGGTTCAACGACGTACTAACTCAGAAAAGCTTTCGGCGATGACGGGATACGGTAGAGCAAGTCTGGGAAGGAAGTGGCTGCGGCCTTAATTTTAGATACAGAGTGAAAATGGGGAACCTTCCGGGCCGCCGATGGTGGAGTTGAAACTGAATAATAGCCATAAGCCATAAAATACAGTTAGATGCAATACATGTATACAATACGTGCTTGCTACCGTAGACAGCACGATAATGCACAGCATTAGACATGACTCATTCATATAAGTACACGAAGTTGAAGACCACACTATCCCTAGCCTCTAAATTGAACAACAGTTACTATAGTGAAAAAAAAGTTACTTCATCTCCCGAAAGGGCTTATGGAAGATAGACACATTCGTTGTAAAAAGTAATGGTTCTAAATCTCATTTGCACAGATTAGAGGGACATAGTCCCAAGACAGTAGTTACGTACACATGTACGTAGCACGGATCTACAGTGTTTTTCGCCATATTCGGCGACGAAGGACTATAAATCAGGTGCGGAAAGAGAGAGGTCGGAGGGATTGAAATTCCTACTAAATACAACTTACTTTTGTAAAGTTCTCTGCGTCAGCAAACAAAATATTTCATCTAGAGAGAATTAAAAAACATAGGGTGTTGTGCCGAAACTGCATCACGATTACACGTGCACCGAACTGAAAAATAACACGAACACAGTGTAGAATCGATAAAAGCCTAACAGGGCAGTGATTCCAGCTTTAAAGAAGGCACGAGAACCGACTGGCATCGTAGCTGGCTTCTTACTAAGGCGGCCGCGATTCGAATCTCGATCATTGTACGTGGAATGTATAAATGAATGGCACATCACGTCAGATCGATAATGACGCCTTTGTTGGATTTTCTGTCGATGACTACAACGTCCGCTCGTTTAATTGAACTTTCAGTTGACGCGCAGGTTACTTCTTCATATACATCGATCTGTTTTGTATTTCTAAAGCAGTCGGCCATCCTTCTTCTGAGTCTGTTGTGTCTGTTGTTTCTTAAGAGTTCCTCTTTGCGCCAGAAACCAAGAATATGAGGAAGGGTTTCGATCGCGTTGCACTTAAGGCAACGGGTATCTTGACTTCCGTCGGGAACACTTGGAACTGCGAAAATATTGCGGTTCATCTTTACGGCGTTCGTCCATTGAGAAGAATATCGTCCATTCCTTGTCGATATCCAACTGTTAGTTATTTTCATCTTCGAGAAAAGAGATGTACCTTTGCCAGTGTGGGGTAAGATATTCCACGTTCCAAATTCCTAATCATGCAACGTCTAATAATAATAATAATAATAATAATAATAATAATAATAATACATTGAAATCGTACTGACATAGGGCTAATTTCTTGGGTATCAGCGTAGTGGCCTTCGTTTCAGAGGGCTCCGGGTTCGATTCCTAGACGGTCAGAGATTTTAACTGTTTATCGCTAATTCCTGTGGCACGAGGACTGTATGTTCGTGTTCGTCTTAATACTAATTTACATACAACACATCACACTACTAACCACAGAAACACGCAATATTGATTACCTTTCTTAACACGGGGTTGGCGTTAGGAAGGGCATCGGGTCGCAATACTGGGCCAAATCAACACCCGTCTCAACCCGAAGGAATTGGAGAAGAGACCAGGAAAAAGAAAAAGATTATTCACATAGTGCTGAAAGTATAATAAAAACTGATTAGGTATAATAAACATCGACATTCATTTTAACTTGATGTTGGGTAAAGCATAACATAGAAAAGCAAACAAATTTATACTGATTCAGAATCAGAATAATAAAAAGAATTAACTTCAGACATTTTCATGAATCGGTGGCACTGTTGGAGGAAATCATACAACGTACCTGAACATTATGTGCTGTTATTCGTGTTCTATCACCATTAAATTGAATTTTCTGAAAAATTATTCAGCACCTTCAGTCTTGGTGGAGCTGTTTCAGCAAACTCCTGATATTTGAGCTTAACAGCCAACTGCATTTGTAGACAGTCCGAGAGGTGCACGCACAAACTCCTCTTTAAGTTTCCACAAGAAGAATAAAAAACGTAAATAAAGTTGTATTTTAAAATGTCGGTTTCGCATTTGCATCAAATTTTGGTATAAATTTCCGCATTTTATTTCGTTTTCAAAACACATTAAAACGTAGTACACAGGTCGTGAGAAATGAAAATACGAAAGTGCAAATCTTTATAACCATTTCACGTAGCATGGTCGTTGCGGAGAATTATCGTCCCTACTCACTGTCAATACAAGAGCCGATGACGTAGATGTTAGGGGCATTAAAACGACAATGATCACCAACATTATCATTCTCAATATTGTTGCAGTTTAGTATATTATACTGTTATCGTCTAACATAAATGTGAAAACGCTTCTATTCTTCTTCTTCTTCGTGGCCGTTTCCCAATTACTTGGGGTCTTCAGTAATGCGGATTAAGTTCAGTTTTACGGCCGGATGCCTTTCCTGACGCCAAACTAAAGTGGAGGTAGGCCTATGTATTCACTATTGCGTGTCTCTGTGGTTCTTGGTAGTATGATGAACGTAAATGAAGTCGAACGCAAATGTAGTTTCCCAGCTAGAGGAATTTTCGAAGCCATGACCCCCTGAACCAAAGCCAGCTACGTTGACCTTTCAGCCGAAAAGCTGGATAAAAGTCAAAACGCTCCTGATAATTTAGAAGTCACAATTCCTCACGCCTTCCTCCATTCAGGCAGCCTTCTGAAACACAGATGAAGAGACTAATCTTACTCGCTCGTTTGATATCGTGATCCCCTTTACTGTTGATGTCTAAAGTATGGAAATTAAGATCAGCATGGATGGCTATAATGCAGGCGGCGGCCTCTGCGTCATTAGGAACACACAATTATGGTTGACGCCCAAAGTGGGAAAACCCAGATCTCTGCTGTCATATAATTTTGTTTAAACGAATGTACTAGCGTGTTTTCAAAAAATACCGAAGTATTTAAACGCGACAACCCGCATGCATTTGCATGGCATATGTTTCCCTTCTTCTCTTCAGTTGAGTTAGATTAATAATAATAATAATAATAATAATAATAATAATAAAACCGAGCGAGTTGTCCGTGCGATTAAGACCGCGTGGCTGTGAGCTTGCATCCGGAAGATAGTGGGTTCGAATCCCACTGTCGGCAGCCCTGAAGATGATTTTCCGTAGTTTCCCATGTTCACACCAGGCAAGGGCTGTACCTTAATTACGGCCACGGCCGCTTCCTTCCAACTCCTAGGCCTTTCCTATCCCATCGTCGCCATAAGACCTATCTGTGTCGGTGCGGCGTAAAGCCACTAGCAAATTAATAATAATAATAATAATAATAATAATAATAATAATAATAATAATAATAATAATAATAATAATAATAATAAGGCCAACCTGAGTAACGGAGTCGGTTAGTCTGTTCCCAAGATAGCAGTTTGGATCCTGGCTTACGTCAGAGGCGACCGAGCGTGATAGTTGCAGTCGCTTAAGTGTGACCAGTATCCAGTATTCAGGATGTCCTTCCTGACGCCAATCTCACTTGAGGAACTAATGAGTATGAAATGAATGATGGTGAATGAAATTGAGTAAGGGGGTGGAAGGAATCGGATGTGGTCTATGAATAGTAACTGCCCCGGCACTTGCCTGGAAGTGAAAATGGGAAACCACGGAATACCAACTTCAGGGCTGCCGACATTGGGGATCGAACCCACTATTTCCCGAATGCAGGGCTTGGCTCCATAGCCGTAACGCTTCGCGCCGCCGCTCCGTTCGGTCGCAAACAGACAAGAGTATGCTTTCATAATTAATCTTATTACTACATAATGTTATCTGATGTAGGGCCTCAGGGTACCGAGATTCCGACGATAAAATGTTGTTTTGTAACTTGGTATATCAGACTTTTTAAAAGTGTATCTTAAACAAGGCTAAGCTTGATGTGTGTGTGTTCGTGCGCGCGCAACATTCGCATTACGCTGAACGCGCACATACATTGAGAGAGAGAGAGAGAGAGAGATTCACGGGCTTAACTCTCATTTTGATAGCCGGAGAGTAATTCTCCATGACCGCTTCAGTGGATGCGGCTTTGTAATGAGAAGAGAGAATGTCATATATTGAGCGACGGACACCACTCTCGCATTCTCCTGTCGAACCTTTTAACTCATATCACTTCAGCATGAAATGGGATGCGGCCACGATGTTCGGGTCCAGATAAATTATTCTTGGATTCATATGCGAATAGACGATTCATTGTAGTTGTTCCATACTAGCTTATCTGCTTGCCTCTCGTGACTGGGCTTCTACGTAAGATGATACATTTTCAATGAAATATACAGTATATCGGTGTCTAAGACACTACCGAATGGATTTTTATAAACATTTTCATCATCAATTTCTTAAAACAGTTACTAAAACTCACTGATATTAAGTCGTTGTAAAATCCTTCTCATTTTCTGAATTAGAAAGACTTAATATTATCGAATTTTGTACCCTTTAAAACTGGCTTTAAGTAAGAGGAAATCATAACTCTTATTCAGATCGTAAGAATCACTTAATTCTGGTACAATGAACATAAAATACAGCTCTACGAATATAAAAGTCGTTGGTGCAACAATTTCAATGATACTTGGTATGTATGTCTATATCAATTTGACGAACTGAGCGAGTAGGCTGGCGGTTAAGGTCGCATAGCTGTGAGCTTGCATTAGGCAAATATAATCCTACCGTCGGCAGCCCTGAAGATGGTTTTCCGTGATTTCCGATTTTCACACGAAGCAAATGCTGGGGCTGTAGGTACCTTAATTAAGGCCATGGCCTCTTCCTTCCAAATCCTAGTTCATTCCCATCTTTGCGTCGCCGAAAACCTTCAATATGTTAGTGCAACGTTAAACCACTACCTAATTAGGCCTACATTTGACAACTTTAACATCGACGAGATAGGACAAACCTTCTCCACTTAAACTTTCTACAAAACGCCGTAAAGTATTCGATAACCGATATCGTCGGTGTGTTTGGAATAAGATGTAATCATTCTAATCATTGTTCACAGAAGAACTTCAGAGCCTGCCTTGATCTAGCAGTGCTTGTGAATAGCTGATCCTTTCCATGTTAACGGACTGTGTATTGCTTTAACTTATACATTTTATTTTCGTACCGGAAATTCACCCGTATTTTTCTGGACACTATGAACTTCTGATGTAACAGTAGGCTACTTGCATTTCCTAATGAAATGTTATCGTGAATTAACTGTTTCGTAGCGTGCAGTGCCATGGTGTTACTTACATTGACTGGGAGTGGACCTACATAATGGTCGATTTAGAATTATTTCGAAAATCAACAAAGAGCGTTTATGACTGCACCGGCTGTACAGAAGTAATTGTATATGAACATTCCTGGTTACATTGAAAAGGATGGAAAACCGTGTGAATCTGTATGTAACCGAATAAAGTCGTTGTCTTGGCACAGATGTGCGCAGTAGAATAAGCAACCCAGTGTCCAAAACCGTCCTATGACTAAAATCTTCACTCCTTAAAACTATGGTCTTTTATAACGAAGCCAGGAAAGTTCAACACT
Source organism: Anabrus simplex (assembly GCF_040414725.1). Taxonomy (NCBI): domain Eukaryota; kingdom Metazoa; phylum Arthropoda; class Insecta; order Orthoptera; family Tettigoniidae; genus Anabrus; species Anabrus simplex. The sequence goes on along the minus strand of NC_090266.1, from coordinate 469,059,752 downwards.
TATTAATTTTATTTATTAAATGCCCCCTTAGTTGCTATATTTTCTAAGAGACGCCATGATACGGAATTTTGTCCCTCAAATCCCGTTCCATGTCCTGTGCAAGGAACGGAATTTTTTGAAATAATTATAATTGTCGTTTCGTTTTCTGCTTTCCTTCCTGGCATGTTTGATGGTCGATGCAGAAAAAAGAAGAATTTATGAAGAAACGGTTGACTTCTACAAGCGAAAATATAAGCTCTCATCCATCTCTGTAATCGGCTTGATGTTAGGTGCTCGAGGAACAATACCTACATTTTTTGTTAACTTCTGCAATACCTTTGGGCTAAATAGAGATTTTATCTATAACATCGCCATTACCACACTCAAGAAGTCCATCATGATCTTCAAAAAACATGCTTGCGGACATCAAATAAATGTTTGACATGCCTCACTCGACTGCCTACATTTAACATCCATACGATCACATTATCTATTGTATCCACATCCATTATTGTTGTGAAGGTACTCTTTATCTTTGAGCAACCTGCAGCTGTTGCAGGAAGATTGTATAATAAATTGAAAAGTACTTTAAAACTTCGCGAAGGCTAATGTTGCTAGAAAATTAACAAATATTGTAGTATAATTGTTAGGTTCTATAATTTCTAGAAACCTATGATTATGAGAGTTTTTCCTTTAATAAACTTATACATACATCATTATAGACCGTTATACCTTTCATCGTTCAGTCAGCAAGTCTTTGTGAATTAACTAAATGTCGCCACAATCCTCTATTTGCAACTAGTGCTGTGGCCTCGTTTAGTTCTATCCATTTATATTTATATCGTTAGAAACTGAGCCCCTAACCATCGTCGTCTTGGTCTCCCTGTACTTATCTTACCATCCATAACTGCATTATTATCCTAGGATTAGGGGCGGATGACCTCGATATAAGGCCCCTTTAAACAACAAGCATCATCATCATCTATTATCCTAGGTAACATATCCTCCTCCATTCGCCTCACATGACCCCACCACCGAAGCCGGTTTATGCGTACAGCTTCGAGTTAATTCCTAACTTAGCCTTTATCTCCTCATTCCGAGTACCCTCCTGCCATTGTTCCCGCCTGTTATTTCTAGGAACAAATTTATTTTTGTTATTGTACTTTATTTTAAGGTCGTTAGTCATGTTGATTTATATCCATGAGATCAGTATGATATCCTTCTTTAATTTGATGTTTGCAGTAGAGTTTAGAACTAATTATTTCAGCTCAGAATTGGAATAAATATCCCATACTCGAAATAAGATAACGATCTGTGTTTACAGTTCTTTCAACTATTGCCATTTTTTCCTAGAATAGATTATCCCATATGCCGCTACCGCTTTTCCCCACATCTGTGGGGTCGCGGGTGCGAATTGTGTCGCACATGTAGATTTAGTCCTGTTTTACGACCTGATGCCCTTCTTGACACCAACCACTAACTATTTCGTGTTTCTGTGATGGTTGGTAGTGTAATGTGTTGTCTGAATATGAAGAGGAAAGTGTTGGGACGAACAAAAAGACCTAGCCCCCGAACCAGAGGAATTAATTACACGTGATTAAAATCCCCGTCCCGGCCGAGAATCGAACCTGTGGCCCTCTGAACAGAAGGCCTCGACGTTTACCATTCAGTCAATGAGTGGGACTGATGGGAAACGTTTACTGAGTCGCTTAAATAACGTGTGTCATAAAATTAGAACAACAGAAAACTCAGGAAAATTCTCCACCTACTATTACGGAAATTATATTTGTGTATCTCGAAATAATTTAACGCTTTGTCTGATTCGTACAGTATTCTCAGAACCAAATTAAACTACCATTTGTAATGAAAATGCAGTGGAATATTTACCGGATGAATGGTCATTCCTCCGCATTGTGCTATCATTTCATCGTTACATCATTTGTATATTTCTGTACTTTGAAGCTATCTTTACGAGGAATAGTGTGAAGCAACGTGCAGAAAATAGCGCGCTATATTATCCATAAGCTGGCACTGCGTGATCATGACGTGCTGATTTCCTCGATTCTTGTTGGAAACCGACTTCCACATCCGTCCATGAGAACTCGCGTAGAGAGAGAAGATTTCAAGACCACTGTTGAACGTTCTGTCTCGAATCGCGACAGCTTCGGCGTTTTGTCCTAATTAAAGATGTAGTCCGCAGCTTTGGATTAGGAGCTTCACGCTTGATTGGGCCAGGTTTGACTCCTTGCTCTGCTACGAATTTAAGGCAGGTTTTTTGCTAGTTGCTTTACGTCGCACCGACACAGATAGGTCTTATGACGACGATAGGATGGGAGAGGGCTAGGACCGGGATGCAAGTGGCCGTGGTCTTAATTAAGGTACAGCCTGGTGTGAAAATGGTAAACCACGGAAAGCCATCTTCAGGGCTGCCGACAGTGGGGTTCGAACCCACTATCTCCCGGGTGCAAGCTCACAGCTGCGCACCCCTAACCGCACGTCCAACTTGGCCGGTAAGGCAGGTTTTAAGGACCAGAATGAGTGCACTCAGCCTCTGGCAAAACAGTTAGGAAGTTCGAATTTCCGTGAGTACTTTAGATTATCTCTAGACAAGAAGCTGACATGACCCACACTTTTAGTGTGTATGTAAGTACAATTTACTTTACAGGTTTTATGGCGACGACGGTATAGGAAATGACTAGGAGTGCGAGGAAAGCAGCCATGGTCTTAATTAAGGTACAGCCCCAGCACTTGCATGGTGTGAAAATGGGAAACCACGAAAAAAACATCTTCAGGGCTGCGGACAGTGGAGTTGGAAACCGCTATCCCTCGAATGCAATCTCATAGCTACGTGACCCAAGCCGCGTGATCCTATGCCTTTCCTATCCCACCGTCGCATAAGACCTATCTGTGCCGGTGCGACGTAAAACAAATTGTAAACATTTAAACAAATAAAAGGTGTTTTTGGTGTGTGAATCAACGTTATTATAATATCCTGCAAACGAGGCATTCCGGGAGAATATCTAGCCTCGAAACTAATAGAGTGAGCTAAACTGAAAACTGTATTACCGTTTCTTTTAGGTATTTATTCCTGAACCCTTGTTAACTCTTAGTAGCATATGTTGCCACGTACAAAGGAACAATGCACATACAAAGACGAATATAGTTTTGTAAAACCAATTTCACCTGACAGATTGTAAGCTCATGTCCTAACGGTTCTAATATTAATGTCCAATAAAACTCTTTGGTAAGATTTATATCGTCTGGAAAGAAGCACTTGGGAACTTCCCTCTCCTTTTTTTACTTCTGCAAGTTCCTTTCGCAATATTCGCGGGTCGATGTCGAAGAGTACTATGACAAGAGGCCCTTCATCACAGAGAGAAGACGCATTGCAATGATTGGATGGGAATCGCTTCTTCAGAAAAGAGGCTAGTCTTAGATGACGGAATCCGTTGAAAACGAAATAACATTTCCGGGCGCAGAGTTCAGAAATAAACCGGCCCCACACACATTATAAATTGTGTGGCAGTATATTTTATTTTGAGTTTCTCTCTTTACATGTTTGTGAGTCCAACAGTTGTTAGGAATCTGATCTTATTTATAGCAAATTTATACTGAGTGCTAAGTGGAAGACGTGATTTCGACGACATTGTTTTAAAGGAGATATGACAAGGTGAATTATGATATATTTACATGGAGTTTCTTGGGAGTTTTCACCCCATGTTAGTGGTTGTCTAAGAGGTGATTTGCTGCCGATGAGCAAACGTCAACCTTCAGTCGTTATTAGTTCAGACCTCTCGTCTTTCATTGGCGACTCACGAAGCTGATGGTTCACCCTCTGCAAATCACTCATTGTTGTCCTAATCCACAACATAGTCTGACTTCTTGTTAAGAGAGTGAAGAGCGTTACGATTCTGAGTTGAGAAAAGTAATGACGAATGACATAATAATTGCTTGAAGAGGTAATGTAGAAAACTGAGTACGCGCGCGCGCGCTCGCGTGCGTGTGTGTGTGTGTTCGAACCTACTCGTCTCCCGAATACAGAGCTTGGCTCCATAGCTGTAGCGCGTTAACACATGCGGCCCATGCGTTCAATTGTAAATGAAACAATATTAATCTAATTTCAGGAATGGCTCTGATATTTATTCGACCATTCGAAAGCAGAATTATAGTGACTGGTGAGCTTTGCTGGAGAAGAATGTTTTGTTTTTGTTTCATAGGTCAAAAGCCATTGTAATTATACTGCTGTTGTTCGCCGTAAATAAACCTTATTTTCTCCATTCCGTTATGCTAATATAAATTCTATATGAAGGTGTATTTGATCATAAGTCCGCATTCTCCCTTGGAATTAATCATCTGAGCTACTAATAAGTAGGCTAACTAACTTACCACGTTCCAATATATTGTGTCGTGACGTTTAACAAAGAAATATCTCCCCTTAAAAATGTTAAATCTGCATGCACTTGAACAAACGTTTTCAATAAATTCTAGCATGACTTATCACTGAAGAAATGGAGATGCAGTGGTCTTTACCTCATTGGTGTTCCCTCCCTCACATCTGTTGACTATGCCACTGTTCGGAAAGTCCCCAGAGACATGCGACACGAGCGAATGGTTTCTCTAATTGAAGACATCGGTAAACCAATTAATGACAGTTGTTCATCTTAAAGCAGCGTACCCGACAGAGGCTGTTATAAAAGTACAGATACCAAGATAGTACAATAGTTACTTCTTCGCTATACAATTCAACGAAGAGTTCTTGAGGTCAGAGAAAATAATAATTGAATTGCTTCTCTACTCCACTGTCCTTCGGTTAAGGTTCTCCTTTTGACATCGTTTCGTAGTTCATAAGATTTAAGGTAACAAAATCACCAATAAGGTCTGAGGCAATAAAATCACCTTGCATTCTGGAGATTATCCTCGCCGCTAGATTGGTGCTTCATTCATTTCATTCCTGACCCGGTCGAATGACTGGAAACAGGCTGTGGATTTTAATTCTCATTCGAGAGATAGTGGGTTCGGATCCCACTGTCGGCAGCCCTGAAGATGTTTTTCCGTAGATTCCCATTTCACACCACGCAAATGCTGGGGCTGTACTTTAATGAAGGCCACGGCCGCTTCCATCCCATTCCTAGACCTTTCCTCTCCCATCGTCGCCATAAGACCTATCTGTGTCGGTGCGACGTAAAGCAAATAGCGAAAAGCTTTCCAGTCCTAGACCTTTCCCATCCTAGCGTCGCCGAAAACCTTCAATGTGTTAGTGCGACATTATACCACTAGCAAACCAAAAAAAGTCACCAATTACGGGTGTTTGCTTTATTGGCTTCCGTTTTTCTTTCTTAGCTTTGTCAACACATTTGCTCTAAAAATGCTAAAAATCAGGCCATAGGCTGCTCAGCTGGAGGAAGCATGGTTATCGCTTCAGAGGGAAAAATGGAAAGCTATGTTTTGTGACACTTCTTCAGCAGCTGAAGTACTCCCCCACCCAATTATCTATTCACATTGCTTCAGTATTAAAGGTAAGATAGAAAAATGTTAATCTTGAACTGTTTAAAGGACGGCGTGAGGAATCAGTACTAAATTTCGACTGTGTTGCTGCTGTTGCTTGTTTTAGAGAATTTTGAAAAAAAAAATGAAATGGCGTGTGGCTTTTAGTGCAGGGAGTGTCCGAGGACATGTTCGGCTCGCCAGGTGCAGGTCTTTTCATTTGACACCCATAGGCGACCTGCGCGTCATGATGAGGATGAAATGATGAAGAAGGCGACACATACACCCAGCCCCCGTGCCAGCGGACATTATCAGTGATGGTTAAAATTCCCGACGCTGCCAGGAATCGAACCCGGGACCCCTGTGACCAAAGGATAGCACGCTAACCATTTAGCCATGGAGCCGGACAGAGAATTTGGAAAATGCAGTCCACGGAAACATGTACTGTGTGAAAGCATTTTATTGTGATATTTTTATGAGAGTGTGTGATTGATGTGGGACACCCCAAAAAGGCCAATTTCTCGCACTTTGACGCCTCCTAAGAGTGATAGTAGACAAATGAATATTAGCGCATAGGACGAACATAATAAAAGTCCTTAGAATTTGTAGAATACAAAATTAAATATTTTCGTTTCTCGTAAGAAAAGTGTTTTCAGCGAGACATTTCCGAGGCTCTTTCAAAGTTCACATTAGTATCTAATTTATCCATAAACTGTGAACATCAATTGTACGTTTTTGACCATATTTAAATATGTTAAGAAGAAAACCATGATTTCCAATGTGGACTTAGTTAATGTAACTTCTCGAACACACTATTAGTGTGTATTTTAATCGCGTGTATTTTTATGAGTATGTTATATATTATATTACGTTTTGAACTAGCGTGTTAGACTGAAAAGATTCTACGTTACGTATTTAAATACGCCATATAAATGCATTTTTTAGTACTTTTTGGTCGTATTAAGGTAGTGGATTATTATTATTAATTAAAACAACGAATAAATTGCAGTTGGGAGATATCCCGGTGGCAATGCTTACCTACATTAGTATAACAACGATGTAAAATTAAAACATAAACTGCATAACAGCAACAACAGAAACACAACAAACAATTCCATGAAAACCAAATGTTTGAAGAAATGATAGGCTATCGAAACAAGAAATTTCACGATAGAAACAGAAGAATAGAAGGGAAGTAGGCCTACATTAAATCAGGAATTAAAACAAACCTGAAAAATTAAATAAAAATGGCACAAGTAGTGTAATATACGTAATAATTAAAATCAGTCGCAAAGAAATTAATACGAAATTTGCGGAAAATAGCTTAGAATATTCCCTTACAGGTAGCGCAACATAATTAGAATGCAGTCCTTTAGAAATTCGCCCAAGATGTATAAAATGTTCCATTAAAATTAGTGTACCAGAATAATAGTTACAAGGCACTCTCATATGCATTCACACACAACTTATATTGCCAGTGCGTTATATGAACAAGATCGTATGGATGATATGAAGCTATTTTGGATGAGGGTGATCTACAGTATGTTGCATGAACATGAGTCTCTGTAAATACTGTACATAACCCTGACATGTATTCTGTAATACTTAGATTCCCTGTATGTTAAGGATGAGAAAAATAGTTTTATGAAAGTAAGCACAGTTTTTATGAGTGTTTTTCTTTGCAAATATTTGTGTTTATTATCTGTGGATTTTTAAGTTCCAATTTTGTGTTATTAGTTCTTAATGTGGGACATTTCTTTCTGGCTCCTTGGCTGAATGTTGAGCGTACTAGCGATTCGTGACCGGATCGACGATCATACCTGGGCATGGTTAAGTCCTTTGGCTCGAGAACTGGGAGGTTGTGTTCGTCTTAATACATTTTTCGTTATATTCATTCAACACACAGCACACTACCAACCACACCAGAAGTACGTAATAGTGACTACATCCCTCCACATAGGGTTGGCGTCAGGAAGGTCATCCGGTCTTTAAATAGGTCCACCGAACGAGTAGCTGCGCAGTTTGGGTTACGTAGCTGTCAATTTACATTCGGGAGATAGTGGGTTCGAACCCCACTGTCGGCAGCCCTGAATATGGTTTCCCGTTTTCAAACCAGGCGAATGCTTAGGCTGCACCTTAATGAAAGCCTCGGACGATTCCTTCCCACTCCTTGTCCTTCCCTGTCCCATCGTCGCCATAGGACCTGTCTGTGTCGGTGCGACGTTAAATGAATTGCAAGAAAAAATCGGTCCAGATCCGCGTGTTAATATTAACTGCTTATAACATTCCTCAGACCTACTTAATATGTTCGATCTTATTTTCTATTTTTCTTTAATTTAGCTAATTTACTTGCATATTTCAATCTCTTCTACGTCCTGAATGTCGGAACCCTATTAATCATCTTAAAATGTCTAGCGGTTCATACCTCCTTCACAACGTTTCCTCCTAAATTAGTAATAGATTAAGAGTAATTTGACTTATTTCTATTCAGATCACTACACATTCTTTAATTTTGAAAATAGATGTGCCTGTTGGGAGCGAAAGAATTGCCCATTGCCCCGTAGGCGCTGGTGCAGTCTTGTATGACCGAAAGACCCAGGGCAAGGGAGAGCGGGACAGTCATTGCGATAACGTCCATTAGACTGTAAAATAAATCTAGTTGTAACCTCAACGCCCATTGTCGCGCTCACTGGCACTAGCTATGCTGAGACCCTACATCATAAAGCGCCTGATAAAAGTGTGGATGAGGGAAGCTGCCAAGCGACGCTGGGGTAAGTAGCACATCATCTCAGAAATGAAGTCTGTTTAACATAGCTGGGTGAGTGACTGTATAATTTACGTATTCTATTGTTCAGAAAATTTAAGCCAATCTTTGCTGAAAATCGGTATACGGTTGATAAAAAATACCGAACCAAAACCAAACCCCATGGCACTACAGCCCTTGAAGGGCCTTGGCCTACCAAGCGACCGCTGCTCAGCCCGAAGGCCTGCAGATTACGAGGTGTTGTGTGGTCAGCACGACGAATCCTCTCGGCCGTTATTCTTGGCTTTCTAGACCGGGGCCGCCATCTCACCGTCAGATAGCTCCTCAATTCTAATCACGTAGGCTGAGTGGACCTCGAACCAGCCCTCAGGTCCAGGTAAAAATCCCTGACCTGGCCGGGAATCGAACCCGGGGCCTCCGAGTAAGAGGCAGGCACGCTACCCCTACACCACGGATACGGTTGATACGCTGTACATATAAACGTTTTCAGATTCTGGAATAGTTCCAGGACTGTCGTTAGAGAAAACAAAATGACAGACTAGTCAAAAAAGTCACTTCCAGATTGTTCGAAAGGTCTTATATTTACATATTTCATATTCACATGACAAACTCAATCGAGAAACCAAACCTGGCTCAGTGGTTTGGGCGGACTGATATGTAATAGCAACTTCTGGTTCGGTGAGGAAAGCAACGGGAAATTAACTCAGTCCTCATTTCTCTAGTATGCTTCTTCAGTGACACCTAGGTCATCTGTGGCAGTTGATAGTGCAGGTTTGAAGATCAAGCTAGTCTTCAGGATGAATACTCAACATAAAAAAACCATTGATTTCCATTGCCCGATATGGAAATAGATTTGGTTTTGCTTAGTACCGTTAGCTTCCTTTACTCAAGGTTAATCCTTTGAGAGTACTAAAATAAGAGAACCCCTTCTCAGTCGATTTACTGTTACGTGAAAGAACCCGTCTTTGGGCGAAATTACAGCCCGTAAAACCGTTAGCAATTACAGGGACGTTAAACATATGGCTCAGTCTTCATTGCATTTGTGATCATGTCGTCATTGGTTTTATGAGCACGTACACCCCAAATATGATTAACACTTTCCATTCAAAACACGAATTCCAATATAGCCGGTTCTCTGTAGGCCTATGGTATGTATGTATGTATGTATGTATGTATGTATGTATGTATGTATGTATGTATGTATGTAAGTTGACACCTTCGCCCATATTTCGGTTCGATCCCGAAGAGGTCCATCATCACTGAAGAGATGTACTGGGGAAATATTAACTTAATAATAATGTTGGTTTTATGTCCTATTAACTACTTTTATGGTTTTCGAAGACACCGTGGTGCAAGAATTTTGTTCCACAGGAGTTCTCTGTTCTTAGTCAAAATTTATAATGAAGTCCAAAATATACAACTGTATTGTATGTACAAACATATAAATTACCTTAGGTTCTGTTGACAAATTCTGCGTTAAAATAGCAACAGAAAAACTTAACAAATCACAATCAGATACACGTAAACAAATATCAAACTAAAATTATCTGGCCGTGTCTTCATATTAGTCTATTTCACACTGATGTTCATTCTAGAAACCAATTAACTATCATTTATTATGCCACTTATTATTTTTATGCAGAAATAAATACAGTGCTGATTAACTTTTCATCGATTAACATCAGTGGAGAATTTACATTCTTGGAGTATATTTTTATATTAGACTCTTCCCTTTAGATCCGAACATTTATTGCAAAAAATTCTAAGAAATTTCTTCTGAACTACTTCAAGTCTGCCAGTGACACTGAATTGTATACATTAACTAACACTAGAAGACACTTTCGTAGGCCTTTCTCTGCTGGTCAGTGTATGAGATGTTATAACTAAGATAACGGACGATAGCAGCTTAGATAAGTACAGGAAAAAATCTGTAAGCGACAGTGAGGACTACTAAAAAGATTATTTGTTTTTATTTGTTTCTTAATACATCACCATTTCATAATCATTGACAAGTTTACGCACCGTAAACAATATTGTACATATATGCGCGTGTTAAAAAGCACTTGGTAGACTCTGTTGATGTTCTTGTAGAGCGAAACATTTCATTCTTTATTTTATAGTGTGCGTATGTTTTATACGGGTATGTTATAGAGCTATGTGTGTTATAATTGGTGTCAGTTTATCAGTTCTTGCGTTTGAATAAATCTTCGTTCTACTCACATTAGTGCCATTTCTTGGTTGATGGCTTCCCTGTAAGATCAACATTTTCAACTGATCGGGCGACAGATCATTATACTAGTCTTTTCGTGCCATTTATTCATCTTTGCTTGTTGGTATGCCTCATTTTTATTTGTCCTGTATTATTGTCGTCTGATACTAAACTGATACTTTCCTGTAATTCCCCGTGCTGTAGAATTGGAAATAACGTAATGAAACTGTGTATGTATCTTATATGTGCCGTATAAACCTCCCCCTCTCTTTAATCATGGTCCTTGTCATTTAATGAACTGTTAATGGCACGAGCCGCCATATTCTGGGAACACTGCAGTCGATACTAGAGAGTAAAGAGCCAGCTGGCTACGCTTTAATGACATCATCTGACCACTTGCTCGACTTCTCACATAGGCTGCATGACATTAACACGCATGTGGACAATGTTTGTCTCTCTCCCTTCTTAGAAACGGGGTGCCTGTGCTTAGTTATGACAGAATTGCTTTGGAAGCAATCTCTGTTTTCAGAACTGTTTACCTATCCTTGTGGTCAAAGCGTGTAAACAGTGATCGGCGTATTATTATTATTATTATTATTATTATTATTATTATTATTATTATTAACGACCATAATAAATGTAATAATAAATAATGTTATTGGCTTTACGTCCCACTAACTACTCTCTTGCGGTTTACGGAGACGCCGAGGTGCCAGAATTTAATCCCGCAGGAGTTCTTTTACGTGCCAGTAAATCAGCCGACACGAGGCTGACGTATTTGAGCACCTTCAAATCCCATCGAACTGAGCCAGGATCGGACCTGCCAAGTTAGGGTCAGAAGGCCAGCGCCTCAACCGTCTGAGTCACTCAGTCCGGCCATAATAAATATAACCTGGCATAAGGTACTTATGATCATCAGAGACGCAAGGATGTTTGAAAATCCTTTACTATGGGTTTTTTATCAGTGGTATAATAATTATAATTGCGTATGGCCTCCGGAGAGGCCTGGTGCAGGTCTTTTTCTAGTAGACGGTCTATTGGCGACCTGCATGTCTGTGAAGTTGAGGGCCCTACCTAGGATGATTTCTAATGTTGAATACGCCACACACACACAGCCCCCGAGCCATTGGAATTAACCAATTAAGGTTAAAATCCCCGGCCCGGCCGGGAATCGAACCCGGGTCCCTCTGAATCGAAGGCCAGGACGCTGACCATTCAGCCAAGGAGTCGGACATTGTCAGTGCTGATCAAACACTTAAATGCCATCCGTTTTGGGGCGGGACTACATCGTTCACATTTCTTTGCATTGAAATTACAGGTAATTAATTGTTTCCCTTGGTTTGGAAACGGCAGTAAAACCAGAAACATCATAATCAGTTCCCGAGAAGATGCCAATCGAGCTGGAGTGAATTATGCCTGCGTCACGTCACATACCACCTCTGGAAGACGTACATATGTGACGTTGCCCTGCTTCTCTCTTCTCCATGCCCAGAGTTGACCAAAATCTATGTCCAGATGTTTCCTGATTCCCTTTCAATGTGAAATTCTAAAGATCGTTAGTGAACCACCCCTAAATTGACGTGTTTTTCATCAGTAAGAACCAAGAAACCAAAGTAAGAATAATGAAATTTATATTGAAGTTGGGAAGTTTTCAATTGAAGGCGTGGTGTATTATATCTTAATATTCGTGTAAAGTTAATTATCGACAGTTATCACTAACGATGCGGGCCGGGACTGTTAACGCTATCGTCAGTCCAGCGCCCTCTCCACAATACCGGGCGACAAGGCACCCCGTATGACATCATTGGACATTGAGTTAAGGCTACCTGCCTTACTGTATATTCCAATGGAAACAGGACTAAGTGAAGAAAATAACTGCATACCTGCCAACCCTTCCGATTTACCCGGAAACTTTCCGGTTTTTAACTCGTCTTCCGATTTTCCGATTTATTTTTACTTCTTCCGATTTTTGACTAAAATAACCTCTAGTACGGCCAATACTCTTCCCCTAGGATAAAGGATAAATTCTTATGCGCTTATGTAATTTACGAAACCTCATTTTCAAGCTATTTATTTGATACTTTATTTCGTGAGTGTTTCGTCCGGCGCCTTCGTGTATCGTGTTTCCCGCTCACCACAGCAGCGTGTGCGCTTGATACAGCTGGGGATTCGGGGCGGCGATCGTCCTGCAAGCAAGATGCTAGCGCGCGCTAACGACTCAGTTAATCGGGACGAAAGAATGAGTTTGTTATTGTGTTGTTCGCGCGCTGTTAACATCGTTTCTGTGCGTAGTTTCGTCGGAGTTGTAGGCCACTATTTTCCCTTGCATTTCTGTGCTTTCCCCCTCTGTCAAAGTCGCATGTTAATAATGTATGGGACATATTGAATTGTTTAGTATGTGGTAGTTTCGCGTATTTTAATGAGTTGAATGTTTTTAAGGGTGTTGTATCGGTGACAGTTTCTGGCATTTTTTTTCTCGTTATAGCCAAAAAATATAACAAACGTCATCTCCAAGTGTTCAGAGATACCTATAAATTTCCGTTTATTTTACCGTCTGTTTAAGGAAACTACCGTATTTTCTCGCGTAATTAACGCCCTTGCATAATTTACGCATCCCAATATTTTTTGGGTCCAAAGTGGAGAAAAAGAAATGTTCACGTATTTGACGCTCCCGCAACTTCGAACATCCATCACTCAGCTCCGGATGCGTTTCGAAATAAAGATGTCAGTACTCAAGTAGCAGACTTCCTATTGCGAAAGCGTGCATTCCAAACACAGGGCAACGTGCTGTTATTAGCCGGCAGGAAATCCCACTGCACTAGTTTTACGAGTGTTTCGGGTACGGGACATTCTGTGATCTCATAATTGTCAGTCCACAGTATTGGAGTAATACTGCATCATACAAACTCGCGGTGATCAGTTACGCCGAAACATACGGGAATAGAGCAGTGGGCAGCAAGTATTCAGTGTCCAAATCAAACTTGCACTACCGCGGTAACAGAAGCGGCCAACAAGTCTCGAAAAGCATTTCGCGGACCAAAAAGCGGCAAGTTTCCACAAGTAGAGTATCTGCTCAAACATATGATTTTGTTACGCAATATTGGGTAAGCCGTTTCTCACGAAATGCTGTATTTTAAAGAATGAGAAATAGCAGCGGCACATGGAATCAGTGTCTCGGATTTGAAGGTTAGTCGAGGCTTGATTAATTTTATGAAGAGAAATGGACTTTCTCGTCGACGAAGAACAACATTATGCCAAAAAATGACGAATGATTTCAACCATTTTTATCGCTTTGTGATTGAGAAGCGTAAAGTGAAGGAATATTTGATCTCCCTTACAGGAACCGCAGGTCAGACTCCAATCAGTTTCCATATGCCACAAAATCGAACAATCGATAAGAAAGGAATATGCAGCGTTATCGTACGCGCTCCGGAAGCAAGAAACAACGATGTACCGGTACTGCAATGCTTGCTGCAACAGCTGATGGCAGAAAGCTTGCACCTTACATTGTTCTAAAATGAAAAACAATGCTTAAAGTTAAATTTCCGCGAGTGATCCACGTTTGTACTGTATTCAAGAAAAAGGATGGATGGACACGTCACTCGTACAAGATTGGATACGAACGGTTTGGGGCAATGTAGCAGGGTCCCTCCTTCGATGCCCGGCCCATCTCGTGTTGGACAGTTTTCTTTTTTTGCCGGTATGTCATTCAGGTCGTATTGTCAGCTCGTAATGAGAAGAATATTTTCTAGTGTTGGTACTTCATACCCACCTGTCTAACTTTCCTGATGTACCCTATTTGACTTTTCAGAAAAAATCTCACGTCGGAATTTTACGCCAAATGACGATAACCGCAAATGAGTTGAACCAATTGTGCTTATATTATATTTGATGTATCCTTTAAATGTAAATAATTGTAAGTAATTTGTAAAGATCTGAAGTCCTTGAATAATTTACGCATCCGAAGTTTTCGCCTGTATTTTTCTTCAAAAATGTGCGTTAATTACGCGAGAAAATACGGTATTATGCATTTTGTTGCGTGTGTCGGTGTGACATAAATATTATTATCCGTGTGTAAGTGTAAAAAATGAGAGTTATTAGGTAAATTTTTTTTGACCATTTTTATGTTTTCTTAGTTGAAGTTTTTAAATTTAATGGTCAATTCGCATTGTAACTGTAGATATGTATGCCTTTTATCCTGACCTTTTTTCACATAGTCTGTGGTGGAATATATGTGATGAAATCCAAGAATTAAAAAATCTTCCTATTTTTTGTTTCTAAAAGTTGGCAGGTATGTAACTGGCATATCTTCATATTAGGATGCCAATAAATTCCTTATCAAGCCTCCTCCACATTAGAAATCATCATTCTTGTCGCCCTAGGTGAATGTTGTAATAATGTTTGTGTTGTGAGGAAGTGTCATAATTCATTTTACAAACAAACAGAAGGACATAAGCTAATGATAGAAGGATTTCTAACCCATAAGACACGAGTTTACGTGCACAGGGAGAGAAAGGAAGAGAGAGAGAGAGAGAGAGAGGAAGAGACAGACAGACAGACAGACAGACAGACGCGCGTGTCCTCTGTAGTCAGCTGGGAGGTCTCCTGTTTGTTTTCTAATGTAAGTGTTTTGTAAAATGTTATGTATGAAAAACATTGAGCTTGAGCTTCTACTTTCGTATATCCTCGCGTGACGTCGGCTAGACTCGACTTGCCGCGCCACAAGGTCAGCCCTAATGAGATGTACAAGCCGTTGATGACCTGGAGGGAGCTGTCTTCTCTTTTCCCATAGCACGCACATGCAGCCCAGGCCAACTCTGTGCTATTACATTTTTATGGTACACTGGCAGCCAAAATCATGACCATTAGTGTTTTGAAACAGCTTTGTTCCAGCTTACCCTGCAGGAAGAGAAATGGACGCAACTTTCTTTTCTCGGGAATATCGACAATTATTCTTGACTTGGTGATCCATACTCAAACATTGTGAACCCTTTCGACATCATAAACATAATCTTAAATGTCTCCGTTCAGTATTAATATTCTTCCTGTTAATTGTCTACATGTCTGTGCTTGGTTATTACTGTATCAAATGGAAAACCACGGAAAACCATCTTGAGGGTTGCCGACAGCGCGGTTTGAACCCACTATCTCACGAATGCAAACTGATAGTTACGTGACCCAAACAGCGGAGCCACTTGCTCATTTACATTGTTGATTACCTAATCTAATTTATGATTATAATACTTTTATTTCTTTGTAATGTCTCCGTTACGTGATCATTGGCAACGTCCATGACTAACAAAACGCACACAGAATACAACAGGAAATGAATGAAACATTCTACGATGCGTCTGCTTACCAGCGTTCAAAAATACTTAGTGAGCTTCGAATCGTCTCATTTCAGATAAACAATTTTTTAGAGTGCGTTCCGCTGATTCCCCACTGGGATAACATCCCTAGTGGATCATTCGAGGCTCTTCTGTATTACCATAGTAGCACAACTATGTACAGTTGAACAATCAAAAATTGATGCATGAAAAAATGTTAAAAATTATGTATAGGATATCGTAGTCCTCGGGTGAGGCGGTACAGCTGCAGCAAAAAGTGTTACAACTCGCTCGTTCTTAAACGACACGTTCCTGACGAAATACGTCTGTCTGTACACAATGCAACTTAAAGGAATACAATGAAATGGACGAGAAACTGTGAAAAATGAAAATCCTCAGCCTGTTTCCATTCGACCGGATCAGGAATGGAATGAATGAAGCCCCATCTAGCGGCGAGGATAGGAATTACACCGGTTGCCGAAGCCTGTCGCACTCCTCTAGGGCAATGATTAATGACTGACAGATGAAATGATGTTGGAGAGTGTTGCTGTAATGTAAGATGACAGGGAAAACCGGAGTACCCAGAGAAAAACCTGTGCCACCTCCGGTTGTCTATCACAAAATTAATCTCACGTGGAGTGACTGGGTTTTGAAACACGGAACCCAGCGGTGAGAGGCCGATGCGCTGTCCCTGAGCCACGGAGGCTCACGAGGAACTGTCGTAATGGTAAATAAATATGTGAAGTGCCCGGCTCCATGGCTAAATGGTTAGCATGCTGACCCGGTAGGGTCGGGGGTTTTAACCTTCATTGGTTGATTCCACTGCCCGGGGACTGGGTGTTTGTGCTGTCCCCAACATCCCTGCAACTCACACACGACATATAACACTATCCTCCACCATATTAATACGCAGTTACCTACACATGGCAGATGCCGCCCACCGTCATCGGAGGGTCTGCCTTACAAGGGCTGCACTCGGCTAGAAATAGCCACACGAAATTATTATTATTAGTGTTAGTGTAGGTATCAACCAGGAGATCCGGGTTTCGAATACTGAAATCGGCATTTTTGAAAAGTGGATTCCGTTATTCTATTACGTAAATGCACCATACTAGCAGTCCTTGCATTTCCACTATGAATGCTTGCAATGAATGCGTAGTTTATCATCACTGGCCCTTGGAAGGACTGTTATTCTTATTCCTATTATTATTATTATTATTATTATTATTATTATTATACAGCTTTTCCCACGTTTATGGTGTCGTGAGTACGAACCGGGGCGCATTTGTGGATTTGGCTTTCTTTTACGTCCGGATGCCCTTCCTGACGCCAACCCTGTACGAGTATGGAGGGTTGTATTCACTATTACGTGTTTTTGTGCTGTCTGAATATGAAGAAGAGCGTTTTGGGACAAACACCCAGTTCCCAGGCTAGAAGAATTAATCATACACTATTAAAATACCCGACCCAGCCGGGAATCGAACCCGGGACCCCCTGAAACGAAGGCGTCAACGCTGACCATTCAGCCAAGGGGTCGGATCTTGGAAAGACTGTTCTAGAAGCGTTTTATGCTACGTGCCATGCACAGCGAGGAATACCCTTATAATATTAAGCTTGCTCATGCGAGCGCCGGTTAGCTCCGAGGAAACGTACAAACCTGTCAGTGTGAGAACCAGGGATTGAGTGGCTCAGACGGTTGAGGCGCTGGTCTTCTGACCCCAACTTGACAGATTAGATCCTGGCTCACTCCGGTGGTATTCGAAGGTGCTCATATACGTCAGCCTCGTTTGGTAGATTTACTGGCACGTAAAAGAACTCCTGCAGGACTAAATTCCGGTACCTCGGTGTCTCCGAAAACCGTAAAAGTAGTTAGTGGGACGAAAAGCCAATAACATTATTATTATTATTATTATTATTATTATTATTATTATTATTATTATTATTATTATTAATCCTAATCTACGCGTTAACTTTTACAGTATTATGTGTTAACCAAATACGTGCGTATTACTGTTCATTGCGAAATCTGACCTTGTGCTTTTAATTATGTTAGTCCTGAAAAGTACTGTTAGACGTGACTTAATACCTCGTCCAGCATTCATCGGCGTGAACAGCTTGTCGGAGCCGACGTGTCATTGACTCAGGAGCAACCTTCCTAAGTATTCCACGTCGAGGGTGATCTCCACACAAAGCATCATGCGAACGCTGGAGAGGGTGAGGCCAGTGTTTCTTTCTATGGAGCTGCAATCTTGCCCACACATGTTCAGTCGGGTTCAAGTCTGGAACTCAACTGCCGCCCGAAACCTCTATTTATACAGCGGAAATTTTAGCTATATGTGCTGCACTTCGTTTTTGTCAAAACAAGCGATTCAGTTCCGCTCTCATCATTACGGGCTCCCAAATTGTTATGAAGAAATTACAAAATCTCCAGTGGAATGTCCAAACGCATGGTTACTTGTATGACATGACATCCCGGATTGAGCTTTTAACATCTACTCTTCAGTTTGCTCCATAGCATTCTTTGGGTCAAAGGACATAGTGGAATTTTTGGCAATGAAAAAGCTGACGTACTAGCCAGACGTGATGCATCGGAAGGGCTACTTATAGCGCTGCAACTCCCAGGGATGGATTTTATTCCCACTATTCGACAACAAATTCGTCACAAATGGTCCACGGAATGGGAAACATATCAACTGCATAAAGGTAGAGCTTATGCACTCGTACAACCCAACATCCTTCCTAAGTCATGGTATCACAAGTTTCATCAGTCACGAGGTCTAACGGTTTCAGTAATCCGAAGGCGGCTCAATCATGGATCATTCCCTTCACATATCCATCGCATAGGAGTTTTAGCTTCACCGCGCTGTCGATGTCAGTATGCAGAGGATGGAGGTCTCAACCACATTTTCCTTAAGTGTGGCCTTTATGATGCTTCTCGAAGCTGCTTTTTATCTGAACTGTCTGATCTACAAGTGCCGTTCCCGACTAGCTCTGCATTGGTGTTGCACGGTGAAAACAATTCAGTTCTCAATGCTGTGATGGACTTTTGGAGAACCGCGGAAATAAGAATTTGACTTTGTGCTCTTCGCATGGTTGCCAGTGTTTTGTGTTCTGTGTTGTGTTTTATATTTTTTTGTTCTCCCCCTCTTCTCCCGGCAGGAAGATTCAGTGTAGTGTTCTCTGCTTGAAGACTGTGGACGATTTGGTTTTCATTCTTATATGTACTTTGCACTGGCTATTTATATTTTTGTATGTGTGCTGTGCTGTGAGTGTTCCCTGTACATGGAGGATGACCAAATGTTGTTCCAACAAAGGTCAATTAAATACATAAATAAATAAAATACAAAGTCTGGTCCATTCTCAAATTCAAGCCCCCTCCTGGTACCGGTGCATTACTATGCTCTGGAGAGCGACGTGTATGGAGAAAGAAGAACGCCGTGCTCCAAAGTAAAAATCTGCAAGCAACCTTAAAATTTGGAGGAGGTTCCATAATGGTGTGGGGGTGTAAGTCGGCGGCTGGGGTAGGCAACTGCCATATAATACCTGAAGGGATGGATAAGATGGTGTATTTGAATATATTAAAGCAACACTTAACACCCAGCGTAGCAAAATTAGGTCTCGGTAGTGGGTACTTCTTCCAGCAAGATAATGACCCTAAGCACACTGCTCGGGTTGTTAGAGAATGGCTACTCTACAATACACCTCATGTGCTGCAGACACCACCCCAGTCCCCAGACTTAAACCCCATAGAGCATTTATGGGCGGAATTAAAGTGTAAAATGAGCAAGCAGCGTATTCCCAATAAAGAAGCTCTGAACCAATACTTCATGGAAGAATGGCACAAAATAGCCCCGGAAGTGACACAAAACTGGTGACATCCATGCCGAAACTCCTTCAAGCCGCTATTGATTCCGAAGGACGTTCTTCGTGCTACTGATACTTAGGAAATGACTGAACATTCCTTGAGTTCTTACTGTGGACGAATACTTTTGCAACGTGACTTTCCTGCAAGCAGTGGGACTGTTTTTTATTTGTTCCACATGTCAGTGCTGAGGGTGCTATTAATTATGTCCTCAGCTGTTCAGATGGCAAATAAAACATACTATTACTTGTTTACAATTAACTTCTCTATTGTATTGGTGCTGTTGGCTATTGTCCTCACATGAGCGCGGACGAATATTTTTGCGAGCGGCTATATATCAGGCATAATTCAATAACATTCCAGATGTTGTTGTTTGAGTCATCATTCCATAGACTGGTTTGATGCAGCTCTCCATGCCACCCTATCCTGCGCTAACCTTTTCATTTCGACGTAACTATTGCATCCTACATCTGCTCTAATCTGCTTGTCATATTCATACCTTGGTCTACCCCTACCGTTCTTACCACCTACACTTCCTTCAAAAACCAACTGAACAAGTCCTGGGTGTCTCAAGATGTGTCCTATCATTCTATCTCTTCTTCTCGTCAAATTTAGCCAAATCGATCTCCTCTCACCAATTCGTTTCAGTATCTCTTCATTCGTGATTCGATCTATCCATCTCACCTTCAGCATTCTTCTGTAACACCACATTTCAAAAGCTTCTATTCTCTTTCTTTCTGAACTAGTTATCGTCCATGTTTCACTTCCATACAATGCCACGCTCCACACGAAAGTCTTCAAAAACATCTTTCTAATTCCTATATCAATGTTTGAAGTGAGCAAATTTCTTTTCTTAAGAAAGGTCCTCCTTGCTTGTGCTAGTCTGCATTTTATGTCCTCCTTACTTCTGCCATCGTCATCTACTTCCTTTAAGACTTCATTTCCTAATCTAATATTTCCTACATCACCTGCCTTCGTTCGACTGCAGTCCATTACTTTTGTTTTGGACATTTATTTTCATCTTGTACTCCGTACCCAAGACTTCATCCATACCATTCAGCAACTTTTCGAGATCTTCTGCAGTCAAAGTATCATCGGCAAATCTCAAGGTTTTGATTTCCTCTCCTTGGACTGTGATTCCCTTTCCAAATTTCTCTTTGATTACTGCCTGTTCTACATAAACATTGAAAAGGAGAGGGGGCAAACTGCAGCCTTGCCTCACTCCTTTCTGGATTGCTGCTTCTTTTTCAAAGCCCTCGATTCTTATCACTGCAGACTAAGTTTTATACAGATTGTAGATGATTCTTCGTTCTCGGTATCTGACCCCTATCATCTTCAGAATCATAAATAGCTTGGTCCAATCAACATTATCGAATGCCTTTTCTAGATCTACGAATGCCATGTACGTGGGCTTGTCCTTCTTGATTCGATCCTCTAAGAGCAGACGTAAAGTCAGGATTGCTTCACGTGTTCCTACATTTATTCTGAAGCCAAATTGATCTTCTCCCAACTCAGCTTCAACTTGTTTTTCCATTCTTCTGTAAATAATACGTGTTAAAATTTTGCAGGCATGAGATACTAAACTAATGGTGCGGTAGTTTTCACACCTGTCAGCACCGGCTTTCTTGGGAATAGGTATAACAACATTCTGCCGAAAATCGGATGGGACTTCACCTGACTCATACATCTTGCACACTAAATGAAATAACCTTGCCATGCTGGTTTCTCCTAAGGCAGTCAGTAATTCAGAGGGAATGTCATCAATTCCAGGCGCCTTGTTCCTATTTAGGTCACTCACAGCTCTCCAGATAGCCGCTGAAATTTTCCTTAGTCTGGGATCGAACCGACGAAAATGAATTCATTTCTTTCACACCAGCAAATGCTGGGGCTGTACCTTAATTAAGGCCACGGCCGCCTCCTTCCCACTCCTAGGCCTATCCTATCGTCGCCATAAGACCTGTCTGTGTCGGTGCGACGTAAAGCAAGTTGTAAAAAAAAGATTAATTCCTTTTTTCGTAGAAATTTCTAACAATATCCTTTTAACGCCCCTTTAATTGACGTAAGTTTTAACAGATGTCAGGATGTTGACATTTCGTTCTGCAACAGCTTCTTAACGTGCTGAAAGCCAACAATGCGGAGTTGTTGCATGCAAACACCATCAAATGCCACTTATCTCTGTTGGGGTCAAATACGCTATCTTAGGAATAAGAAGACGCCTAACCGACTGCACGACTGAGGTCGGCTAATTTCTAACACGAGTAGCTAATGAAGAATGTTAAATGAATTGGTAATTAAGAGTTAACTCGTGTGGAAATAACTGCGAAGCAGTGCACATTTTTCAGGAAATAGTTTTGCGCCGATCGCAGTTATATAATGGTAGCTTTTGAAGCACGTTCTCATAGTTGTTGGCTTGGAGAATCCACCTACATAGATCTACAGCTGTCGACTGAACTCTCGCTGTGAATTGTATTTCACGCTTCAGCTGTCTTCGTTTATTCTCTTGAATCCCGTACTGAGCTGATAATAATCACATAAAATCCACAACACACGTCAGCAAAGGTTATTTATACAACCTTCTGCTGTGTTGAAAGTTCACCGATGTGCATATACAGTAAGATCTGCTTCTTCTGTCCCACGATAGATCCAGCAGATTTTAAGTGAAATACTAGTAACTACAAAATGTACTGTAATTTGTGTGTAGATATTTTACCTGCTACGCTAAAGTTTATTTATAACTAGCGAATGTACCCGTGCTTCGCTACGGTATTCTACATTGTATTCGGTTATCGAAGTAAATAGTGTACATGCAGTAAATAAGATTGTTTTAAAATTGCATGTCTCTTAGCGTTATCCGAGAAAGAGCATGGGGAGTTCCCCGTACGTTGTTTCCAATGTAAAGTGTTTGTTTCGGATTTGTGATATAGCGGCAGACTCACTTGCCTACTGCCATTCACAATCGAGTTTTTTTTTTTTATTTTTTTTTTTTTTTATCGTATGGCCTCAGCTACCGTTTGCAGACATTTCGATTTGACGCCATCTGGCTGTCTGCTCGTCAATTTCGACGTTCCGGTTTACTCTGTCTGCCATCTAGCGGACCTAGAGTAAACCGGATCTCTCTTGGGCGTCTATGGCTGAGATTTGTTTAATTAATTTTGTCGGGTAAATACCAAATGTATCACCAGAGATCTTTTACATGCCGACATCGTACGACATGGAGTGTCGATTGGACTTTTTTCCGCCCTTCAAAAATCCGACTACCTCTGCCGGGTTTGAACCCGCTATCTTGGGATCCGGAGGCCGACACTCTACCACGGATCCAAAAAAAAAAAAAAAAAAAAACAATCGAGTTGGGATGATTACGTAATAATTGCAGGCCCCATTGCCTACTACGCGGACAAAATCGATTTGGGGAGTTTTCGTTAATATGGCAGCCCCCTTCCTACTTCCAGACAGATTTCAGTTGAGGAGTTTTTATTATAATGGCAGGCAATTACCCTACTATCACTCGAAATTGAGTTGTGCAGTTATCATTATAATGCCAGGCCCATTTTCCTACTGCCAGCCAGCTTACTGCCAGTCACACCAAGTTGGTGAGTTTCCATCAAAATAGCAGGCCACTATGCCTAATGCCAGTCACATTTTAGATGAGGACATTTCTTTATAATGATAGGCACCCTTGCCTACTGCCAAACACAATCGGGTAGGGGAGTTTTAAACAAAACTGCATGCTCACTTGCCTTCTGCAAGTCAAATCGAGAAGGGAACTATTCATTATAATTGTAGGCTTTCCTTACTAATGACAGTTACACAGGAGTTGGAGAAGGAACCCTTTCCTACTGCCAGTCAAAGTCGGTGTGGGGAGTACTTATTACAATAGCAGACCCACCCTTTCTCGATCGCTAAAAATCGACATCAGTGAATATATATAGATCGACATACGAAAGTATATGCGTATTTACAATATTGAAGACCTTCATTTACAGATTAACTGCTACTAAACGTACGTCATATCGACAAAGGATTATACCATAAGACACGCCGGATTTAGTGGCCTAAATGGCTGGTCCTATGATATGTCATCTATTCTTGGGTCAGATTGAATTAGAAACGTGGAACAGGGTAAAGGTTTTGTAAGATTATCTCACATTACATTACTTTTCGGATACATACATAGCATTTGGCTCATATATGGCTACTGGGTGGGCCAATTTTCGTGAAGAGTTTAATGATTCTGTATTTCATATAAGTAATTGAAAGTATGAATTATGCATGTGAAAATTCCAAATTGACTTAACATCGATTAAAGAGAAAAATCAAACGTAAAAGGGATACAGATACGGCAAAAAGTCATAAGACCACGGTTGTAGATCATTCCAAATTGAACGGAGATTGTGCAATCCGTTATGTGATAGGAATTTCCGAAGGTCTGCACCATCATTAAAATTGCCTGCGTATTTCGATATTCTTCGGGGATTCAAAGTGAAAAATTTAATGATCTAGGAAGTTTTCCGTTCGTTACAGGCTTAAACGTATAATTTTGTCAAATTTCAATTATCTTCTTTTTCTTCTGGCAGATTATGGCGCAATTTGGATTTTGGGCGAGGCGGGTAAAAATTAGTACTTTCAGGAAACTAAACCAAAAATTATGGAGATGGTCATTATTACCCCTTAAACGGAAAGCTGTACGAAAATTTCGCCAAAATAGTCAGTGTAGAGGCACACAGTCGTTACGATTTGATTTATATAGATAAGGAATCTGCTCCATGTAAAACACCTTTTGGGCTATGTCCGCTGGACTTAACCTGCAAAAGTGACCATTCATGATATCTCCCTTAGGGCCTGTACTACGACAGCCAGATAAAAGTGCGGTATAAATTTATTTGCCAGTTTGGACATTTATCTGGAAGTTCGGTTGAAACCGCGTACTACGACTTTCGTTTATGTGCAATCTGGGAAAATATTCCCGAGTATAGCTATGCCGAAGTTGGAGAGGCTGTTAACGCTCTTATCTGGGACTTAGCTCTCATCGGGGACGCTACCGTAAAGAATCAAGATGGCTACTCATGAAGATTAATCTACATCTGCATGATGCTATGCGAAATTAAGTTGTTACAATGTAATTTATGTATATATTTATGAAGTATGTCATGCTTCCTGTCCAGCTATCACAGAATTCTAAAAGATTTCCCAAGCTAGAAAGTTGTTGCTACTGATTATATCAGTAGTACACACGGAGTTCATCGCACCCTTCATGGGTAGCCGTGGTCGTTAGGGCAGCAAAGTTTGCTGATAAGCATTTCTTCGTGGGTTCGAGTCCCAATAGTTTAACATTTTTTTACCTTGTAAATTGTAGCCGGTTGGGTACTAGAGGCGATAGCACACATTTCCTAATCATTAAAATGCGTGTCAAAAAGTGTGGGTTCTATTCCAAATCTATCCGCGACGCACATATGGAGTAAAGGTATACGACGTTGTTCATGGCGATTCGTCCGTCGAATGAGGATGTTAAGGAGGTTATATTTCTTTTACTTCATAACAACTTGCTACAAAAGTATTTACGCTAAAGTGAGATAAATGCTTGCCAGTTACTATTCCCACGTTGTATTGAAAAGAAAGAAACTAACTACTTATTCAATGAGCAAACAATTTTTGAATTAATAATAAAATTAATGATCCCACGCTGCATCAATGGCATTAATTGCGAATATAAACTTTACTTTCGACGTAACGCGCAGCCTCGTAAATAGTACTAGACAAAAAAGATACATAACCTGAATCTTAACTTTTGCGTCCAGGTTACATTTATTTTCTATAACAGTTTCAGTTTCGTTATACAGTTAATTAATTTTAACATTTCTTCGTATGTGTATATTTCAGTCCTAATTCTGTTTTTGACCTGGACTTCCACATTATAGCTTAATAAAAGTCTGATATTGGACTATAGTAATACAATTTCAAAAGGAATAGAGCTAAACAAGCGAAAACACAAGGGAACACGTGTACCACCGCGCTAAATTTCACTATATTTTCAGTAACCTTATTACCAACCCAATAAAAATGTTACTACATCTTCCGCATTACAATACCGTAGTTAAAATCCGTTGGTAGTACGCAAGAAAATATTTAACTTCTAGTTTGCAAAACTGCAGCCTACGTATCTGGCTGTTTATCTGACAGTCGTAGTACAGGCCCTTAGTAATCCTCCTGACGAAAGAATGCACATGAAAAAAAGGTTTAGAGGTGGAATTCCATCACGTTTGGTCGATTTCCAGTCAGGTTGGTCTTGTTCTGTATATGTTGTGGAAGAGTAAAATCACCATTTCGGTTCCCTATAAACCGCCAGTCCATTCCGGAACATGAAATGTTATTTACGTTTAAAACCTACCTTTGGACAGGTGGATGCTAAATATAAATTTTGGTTCGAATGTCTTCAGTAGTTTTCAAATTGTAAGGAGTACGCTTTACACGCACCCGCTCGGGAGTTAAGTCCGATGGGACTTGTACAGAAAAACGGTCCGTTAATGATATCTCCCTTATTAATCCTCGTATCGAAATGATGCACATGAGAAAAAAGGTTTAGAAATTATTATCTACCAAGGTAGGTAGATTTCCATTAAGTTTGGTTGTGTATATTTTGTGGAAGTGCAAAATCACTGTTTCGGTTTCGTATAAACCCCCAGTCAGTTCAGGGATTTAGAAACAATATTTGCCCAAAACCTATCAAGGACAGGTGTATTCTAAATATGAGTCTTGGTGGAAATACATCCAGTAGTTTGTAGCACTCGCGTACATACGGCGTAATTAAGGAAGAAATAATACAGTTAAGAAAGTTGAAAGTAATAGAAAATGGATTATAACTGCGGACAGCCGGATAACGACAAATATGTAAATGCCAAGTGAATGTATTGGAAAATCAAATGCCCCTCAATAAATTATGCTAGTGTGAGTAATGGATATAATAAAGCGGTAACAGAGGAGAAATTTAGGTCAGTGATTCTTAGGTAAACAAATAATAAGAAGATGACTAATGGTGTTATTACTTAATCTATTCGAGGGCGGTTATAATATCCAACGATATTCCGCCAATATCCCGCAGATAGGCCGATTGACGCCTCTCTTGCCTTCTACCCAAGGAACAACCACGAATTTAAAAGCATGATGAGGAAAATGGCAATACGTTACTTCCCTGCTGGCATGCAGTCAGAGACGTTGCCATGGTAACCTGTAGTTTCGTTGTCGGTCTGTCGGTCACTCAATGCAGAGCATGATACCAGCGGAAAATTGTAAATTTCTCCGTCATGTGAAGAGTAAAGTAAATTATGAACATAACGAAAGTTGTTTATAATGAAGAGACGTTTCACGTACGGTAAACGAAGTTTACAGAAAATCAATAGTATAAGAGAAAATGGAGGAAACCCATTCTGGTTTTCCTATAAACCACCCGTCTATTCAACGATTGTAAAATAATATGCATATAGAAACCTTCCCCGAGATGAGTATTCTCTAAATATGAAGTTTGGTTGAGATCTATCCAGCCGTTTCGAAGTGATGGTGGAAAAACCATTCAGGTTTTCCTATAAACCCCCGTCTATTGAAAGATTTTAAAATGATATGCATATCGAAACCTTCCCCGGGATGAGTATACTCTAAATATGAAGTTTGGTTGAGATCTATCCAGCCGTTTCGAAGTGATGGTGGAAAAACCATTCTGGTTTTCCTATAAACCCCCGGTCTATTCAAAGATTTTAAAATAATATGCATATCGAAACCTTCCCCGAGATGAGTATACTCTAGATATGAAGTTTAGTTGAGATCTATCCAGCCGTTTCAACGTGATGGTGGAAAAACCATTCTGGTTTTCCTATAAACCCCCCGAGTATTGAAAGATTTTAAAATGATATGCATATCGAAACCATCCCCGGGATGAGTTTACTCTAAATATGAAGTTTGGTTGAGATCTATCCAGCCGTTTCGACGTGATGGTGGAACAGACAAACAGACAAACAGACAAACAAACAGACACGAAACGTAAAAACCACCGATTCGGTCTTGAGTTGACCTAAAACGGATAAATATCTGAAAAATTGGCAAAACAAAAGAAATTACAGACAGCGGACCCCCTACAATTTTATTTATATAGACTTATTTAGTAGTGGTCGGATACAGGTATGAAGTACTGCATTTTGCGCTGACTGTATCTATATATATAAAATAAGAGTTTTGTCTGTACATTGCTCAGAATTTGAAAACAATGCCATTTCTGTATCGGTCATGTCCACAGTAACGAGAAAATGCATTTTTTATTTTTCCGTAATTTCTGTCTGTCTGTCTGTCTGTCTGTCTGTCTGTCTGTCTGTCTGTCTGTCTGTCTGTCTGTCTGTACACGCATCACGAGAAAACGGCTGAAGAGAATTTAATGAAAATCGGAATGTAAAGTCGGGTGATAAACCGCTACAATCTAGGCTATAAATTGTTTTAATCACGCCGTGTGAAATGGTAGTTTAGGGGAAGGCTTTAAATTTAATTCTCAAATATTTATGTTATTAGTGGTCGTGTCTTAGTGAAAATCGCTAGACAAAGATGGGAAATAAGTCGCTACAATATAGGCTATACACGCTGAGAAAAATGGTAGTTTAGGGTAAGGCCTAAAATTTAATTGTCATATATTTATTTTATTAGTGGTCGTATCTTCACGAAAATTGGTATGCAAAGTCGGGGAATAGGTCGCTATAATCTAGGCTATCAATAATGTTATTCACACTGAGTGAAATGGTAGTTTAGGGGAAGGCCTCAAGTGTAATCTATATATATAAAATAAGAGTTTTGTCTGTACATTGCACAGAATTTGAAAAGAATGGTATTTCTGTATCCGTCATGTCCACAATAACAAGAAAATGCATTTTTTACTTTTCCGTAATTTGTCTGTCTGTCTGTCTGTCTGTCTGTCTGTCTGTCTGTCTGTCTGTCTGTCTGTCTGTCTGTCTGTCTGTCTGTATGTACACGCATCACGAGAAAGCGGCTGAAGAGAATTTTATGAAAATCGGAATGTAAAGTCGGGTCGTGAACCGCTACAATCTAGGCTATAAATTATTTTAATCACGCTGAGTGAAATGGTAGTTTAGGGGAAGGCCTGAAATTTAATTCTCAAATATTTATGTTATTAGTGGTCGTGTCTTAATGAAAATCGCTAGACAAAGATGGAAAATAACTCGCTACAATATAGGCTATACACGCTGAGAAAAATGGTAGTTTAGGGGAAGGCCTAAAATTTAATTGTCAAATATTTATTTTATTAGTGGTCGTATCTTCACGAAAATTGGTATGCAAAGTCGGGGAATAGGTCGTTATAATCTAGGCTATCAATAATGTTATTCGCACTGAGTGAAATGGTAGTTTAGGGGAAGGCCTGAAATGTAATCTATATACATAGAATAAGAGTTTTGTCTGTACATTGCTCAGAATTTGAAAAGAATGGTATTTCTGCATCGGTCATGTCCACAATAACAAGAAAATGCATTTTTTTCTTTTCCGTAATTTCTGTCTGTCTGTCTGTCTGTCTGTCTGTCTGTCTGTCTGTCTGTCTGTCTGTCTGTCTGTCTGTCTGTCTGTCTGTCTGTCTGTCTGTCTGTCTGTCTGTATGATTGTACACGCATCAATAGAAAACGGCTAAAGAGAATTTAATGAAAATCGGTATGTAATGTCGGGTGATAAACCACTACAAGCTCGGCTATAAATTATTTTATTCACGCTGAGTGAAATGGTAGTTTAGGGGAAGGCCTGAAATGTAATTCTCAAATAAGTTATTTATGTTATAAGTGGTCGTATCGATAAATCTATGTATATAAAAATAAGAGTTTTGTCTGTAAATTACTCAGAATTTGAAAAGAATGGTATTTCTGTGTCGGTTATGTCCACAGTGACAACGAAATGCATTTTTTTACTTTTCCGTAATTTCTGTCTGTCTGTCTGTCTGTCTGTCTGTCTGCCTGTATGTATGTATGTATATAAACGCATCACTATAAAACGGCTGAAGAGAATTTAATGAAAATCGGTATGTCATGACGGGTGATGAACCACTGCAATCTAGGCTACAAATAATTCTATTCACGCTGAGTTAAATGGTAGTTTAGGGGAAGGTCTGAAATGTAATTCTCAAATAAGTTATTTATGTTATTAGTGGTCGTATCGATAAATACTACATAACTAACATAACTTTAGTTATGTCGTAAGTTAGTAGTAGTTATGTAAGATGTTATTAAATTTCCGATCACTTATGTCTTATAGATTGTTACCGTACCGCATATAATCGGAGATATTCATGAATTTGGATTTTTGTTACTACGGCCATATCAGCGCCGAGTCACGAGAGAATGGGTAAACAGAATTTAGTGAAAATCGGTATGTAAAGTCTGAGAATAAGGAACTACAGTCTACGATATAAATAATTTTGTAAGACACCCTAATATCACAGAGTCGAAAGAAAATTAATGTGAAGGCCTGCAATATAGAAAGCTTATAAACTTTATCAACAACTAGCAAGATACCCGTGCTTCGCTACGGTATTATACTGAAATTTATAATTAAATGCTTATTGTTTTAGATATATAATCCGCGAAATTCGCGATCTGACTCGTTTTCTGCGAGAATCCACCAACATTCCCGATCTGACTCGTTTTCTATTAGATTACGGCACGTTTCCTCCCATTTTTCAATCTTCCTTTCCAGCAATCGATTTCGTACTTCCCGGTCTAGTCTCAGGTATTCCTCCCGGTCAGTTGGGTCCGTAAATCTTTGCCATCTTTTCCTATAATCATTTTAATATGTATAAATTCCATCAGGAGATCCGGCGTGGTGTCATATTGGGTGCTTTGGCGGCACTGAACCCGCAGCCGGACTGCATTCTTAGTCATTACCCGTCCAGGAGCCTTTTCCAGCGCGATCCGCACATTTGACGACGGTCCGGAACATTATTATTATTATTATTATTATTATTATTACTATTATGTGTTGCTGGAATGGCTGATGACAGGGAAAACCGGAGTATCCGGAGAAAAACCTGTCCCGCCTCCGTTTTTTCCAGCACGAATGTCACATGGAGTGACCGGGATTTGAACCACGGAACCCAGTTGTGAGAGGCCGGCGCGCTGCCGCCTGAGCAACGGAGGATACTTATAAGTACATTAAGAACAGTAAAATCAATTGGTCTCACCTCCTTCTACACCCCACCGCCGTTAAGTTTATTTACCGCCACCCCCGCCCCCCCAAAAAAAATTTTTTTTTTGTTATTGGCTTTACGTCGCACCGACACAGATAGGTCTTATGGCGACGATGGGATAGGAAAGGCTTAGGAGTTGGAAGGAAGCGGCCGTGACCTTAATTAAGGTACAGCCCCAGCATTTGCCTGGTGTGAAAATGGGAAACCACGGAAAACCATTTTCAGGGCTGCCGATAGTGGGATTCGAACCTACTATCTCCCGGATGCAAGCTCACAGCCGCGCGCCTCTACGCGCACGGCCAACTCGCCCGATAAAAAAAAATTAAAAGAAGGCTTGTTTCTTTATGTTTAAAGGAGATTCCAAACACCATTGTTCACGTCTATTGCCTTCAGTTTTGAGATATAAGTATCCCCATAAAAATAATTTATTTTTTTCACTTCATTTCACACTACTCTTCCCCCCCACCCCCAAGTGAATTTTCCCGCAAGAAATACTTGTTTCTTTAACAGTAAAAGATCTTCTAAATACCAATTATCACGACTCTAACTTCTTCAGTTTTTGATTTATGTGTCCCCATGAAAGAAACTCAATTCCTTTACACTCCCACCCTCCAAGATGGTTTCCCCACCGAAACGCGTTTATCTTTGTTTTTAAAGGAGATCCAAATACGAATTTTCACGTCAGTAACAACTTTAGTTTTTATTAGATGTATGCATTCTCATACAATTAAGTCAATTAAATTTTCAATTCTTTCACCCCCCCCCCCCCCCCCCTTCATTGGATTTTTCGAGAATACGTCTTTCTTTACTTTTAAAGCAGATTGCAAATATCAAATTTCACGTCTGTAACATCTTCATTCTTGAGATATCAGTAGCCTAATTAAAATAATTCAACACCATTTTCAGTCACTTTTACCCACCCCCCACCACCCAAGTGGTATTTCCGAAAACTAAAAATACACGATTCGTTATGTATAATAGAGATAAAAAATACCACTTTCACTTCTGTAACATGTTAAGTTTTTTTAGATATACTGTAAAAATTCTCATTTTAAAATTTCACCTCTTTTGAGTTCCCCTTAAGAGGAGTTTCCAAAAACAAATCACCTATGTTTCTTTACATTTACAGGAGATTCCAAACACCCACTTTTTACGTCTGTAACATTTTACGCTTCCAAGATATTCTGTAGATATAGCCTTTCAAAAAATTCACCCCAATTTGTCACTCCTGTTTAACCGCCATTAATTGGATTTTCCAAAAACTAAAAAATACGTGTTTCTTTATTTTTAAAAGAGGTCACATATACAAATTTTCAGTTCTGTATTATCTTAAGGTTCTGAAATATAAGTATCCTCATTAAAGGCATTCAACCCATTTTTCACCCTTACAGGAAACAAAAGAATACGTGTTCCTTTATTTTTAGAGGAGATTCTAACTACCAAATTTTACATCTGTAAATTTTAAAGTTTTAAGATGTAGACACTCTCATTTTTAAAAAGTCACCCCCCTTTTCACCCCCCAATATTTGAATTTTCTAAAAACGAAAAAATTCGTGTTTCTTTACTTTTAAAGTAGATCCCAAATACCAATTTTCAGGTCTGTAATATCTTCAGCTTCTGAAATATAAGTAGCCTCATTAAAGGCATTCAACCCATTATTCACCCTTTTACACCCTTCCTATTGGGATTTTCCGAAAACAAAAGAATACGTGTTTCTTTATATTTAAAGGAGATTCTAAATACCAATTTTTATATCAATACACTTTAAAAGTTTTGAGATATAGATACACTCATTTTTAAAAATCACCCACTTCTCACCCCCCGTTAATTGGATTTTCCAAAAACAAAAAAATACGTGTTTCTTTATTTTTAAAAGAGATCCCAAACACCAATTTTCAGGTCTGTAATATCTTCAGGTTCTGAGATATAAGTAGCCTCATTAAAGGAATTCAACCCCTATTTCACCCGTTTCACGATTCCTATTGCGATTTTCCGAAAACAAAAAAATGCGTGTTTCTTTATTTTTAATGAAGATTCTAAATACCAATTTTTACATCTGCAAACTTTAAAAGTTTGGAGATGTAGATTCACTCGTTTTTAAAATTCACCCCCTTTTCACCCTCCCATTAATTGGATTTTCCAAAAACAAAAAAATACGTGTTTCTTTATTTTTAAAAGAGATCAAAAGTACCAATTTTCAGGTCTGTAATATCTTCAGTTTCTGAGATATAAGCACCGGTATCCTGATTAGGCATTCAACCCCTTTTTCACCCTTTTTCACCCCTCCTATTGGGATTGTCTGAAAACAAAAAAATACGTGTTTCCTTATTTTTAAAGAAGATTCTAAATACCAATTTTCACATCTCTAAACTTTTAAAGTTTTGAGATATAAACACACTCATTTTAAAATTTCACCCCCCTTTTCGCCCCCTTAGCGACGGAATATCCGCAAATCCTCTCTTAGCGAGCACCTACATCTTAATATGAATATATCCCCAAAATTTCATTTCTTTATGTCCAGTAGTTTTGGCTCGGCGATGATGAATCAGTCAGTCAGTCAGTCAGTCAGTCAGGACAAGCTACTTTATATATATAGATAACACTACATTGACCATTGTTTGTTGTGATGTGCTTTTTGTCTTCTCTTCCCTCTCATCCCCGATAGATAGGATTACTGCAGCGTTAGGAGTTTTTTTAAATTTGCTTAAAGTCGCACCGACACAGGTAGGTCTTATGGCGACGATGGGATAGGAAATGAATAGTGGCGTGAAGGAAGCGGCCTTGGCTTTAAGGTACAGCCTGGTGTGACTGGTGTGAAAATGGGAAACCACGGAGTACCATCTTTTTTTTTTTTGCTTAACGTCGCACCGACACAGATATGTCTTATGGGGCGATGGGATAGGAAAGGTCTAGGAAGTGGAAGGAAGCGGCCGTGGCTTTAATTAAGGTACAATCCCGGCATTTGCCTGGTGTGAAAGTGGGGAAACCACGGAGAACCATCGTCAGGGCTGCCGACAGTGGGGCTCGAACTCACCATCTCCCGAATACCATCTTCAGGGTTGCCGGCAGTGGGGTTCGAATCCACTATCTCCCGGATGCAATCTCACAGCTGGGCGCCCCTAACCACACGGCCAACTCTCTTGGTCGTACTGACTGTAACAGCGTGCCTGTATATTGGTGGGAAGTAGCTGGGGTGTAAGATAACGTTCTTCTTTAGCATGCCATTCCTCTGGTTCATACATTTTCTGATATATCTGGTACGTAAAACACTGGTTCATCATAGTATTCGAGTTATTCAATCCCTACTCTGAGGCACTGATTGGAATGAGTAGTGTGCATATTTAACGGAATAATGACAGAGGAGTGTTCACGGCAGTCTGCGACCTGGTTATTCCAGCTCTGGAACTTTGGACTCTTAGATCGGCACCGTAGTACTGTTCGTTGAAAGTGTGCGGTTTTTCATTTGATGGAATATTTATATGATAACATTGCTTTCAATCGCTACATTCCTACTGACGTCTTTGTAATGTCCTATGTTGAATTCAGTTAGGAAAACCACGAAGTCAGTCTTTCTGAGAATCCCGTAGCGAAGCACGGGTACATCAGCTAGTCTATATATATAAAACAAGGAAATGCATTTTTTCTTTTCCGTAATTTCTGTCTGTCTGTCTGTCTGTCTGTCTGTCTGTCTGTCTGTCTGTCTGTCTGTCTGTCTGTCTGTCTGTCTGTCTGTCTGTCTGTCTGTCTGTCTGTCTGTCTGTCTGTCTGTCTGTCTGTCTGTCTGTCTGTCTGTCTGTCTGTCTGTCTGTCTGTCTGTCTGTACACGCATCAATAGAAAATGGCTGAAGAGATTTTAATGAAAATCGGTATGTAATGTCGGGTGATGAACCACTGCAATCTAGGCTACAAATTATTTTATTCACGTTGAGTGGAATGGTAGTTTAGGGGAAGGCCTGAAATGTAATTCTGAAATAAGTTATTTATGTTATTAGTGGTCGTATCGATAAATACTACATAACTAACATAACTTTAGTTATGTCGTAAATTAGTAGTAGTTATGTAAGAAGTTATTAATTTTCCTATCACTTATGTCTCATACATTGTTACCGTACCGCATATAATCAGAGATACAGTATACATGAATGTGGATCTTTGTTATTAAGTCCATATCAGCGCCGAGTCACGAGAAAATTGGTAAACAGAATTTAGTGAAAATCGGTATGTAAAGTCTGAGAATAAGGAACTACAGTCTACGATATAAATAATTTTGTAAGACACCCTAATATCACAGAGTCGAAAGAAAACTAATGTGAAGGCCTGCAATATAGAAAGCTCATAAACTTTATCAACAATAACATTACATTAACCATTGTTTGTAGTGATGTGCTTTTTGTCTTCTGTTTCCTCTCATCCCCGATAGATAGGATTACTGCAGCGCACCGAGGTTTTTTAATTTGCTTGACGTCGCACCGACACAGGTAGGTCTTATGGCGACGATGGGATAGGAAATGAATAGTGGTGTGAAGGAAGCGGCCTTGGCTTTAAGGTACAGCCTGGAGAAACTGGTGTGAAAATGGGAAACCACGGAATACCATCTTCAGGGTTGCCGGCAGTGGGGTTCGAATCCACTATCTCCCGGGTGCAAGCTCACAGCGGCGCGCCCCTAACCACACGGGCAACTCGCCTGGTCGTACCGACTGTAACAGTCTGCGTGTATATTGGCGGGAAGTAGCTTGGGAGTTAGATAACTTTCTTCTTTAGCATGCCATTCCTCTGGTTCATACATTTTCTGATATTACTGGTACGTAACACACTGGTTCATCATAGTATTCGAGCTATTCAATCCCTACTCTGAGGCACTGATTGAAATGAGTAGTGTGCATATTTAACGGAATGACAGAGGAGTGTTCACGGCAGTCTGCGACCTGGTTATTCCATCTCTGGAACTTTGGACTGTTGGATCGGCACCGCAGTACTGTTCGTTGAAAGTGAGAAAGTGTGCGGTTTTTAATTTGATCGAGTTATTTATATGATAACATTGCTTTCAGTCGCTACATTCCTACTGACGTTTTTGTAATGACCTATGTTGAATTCAGTTAGGAAAACCACCACGTCAGTCTTTCTGAGAATCCCGTAGCGAAGCACGGGTACATCAGCTAGTAATAGTATAAACTATTAACAATGAGAAAACAAACAATGAGGGGACTTTATAGTAACGACTTCATCAGAAATTAGATAAGATGAAAGGAACCAGGAAAAAAAACACAAATATATTCATATTATTATTATTTTACATTTTGCTTTACGTCGCACCGTCTTATGGCGACGATGGGATAAGAAAGGGCTAGGAGTCGGAAGGAAGCGACCATGGCCTTAATTGAGGTACCGGTACATCCCCAGCATTTGCCTGGTGTGAAAATGGGAAATCACGGAAAACCATCTTGAGGACTGCCGACAGTGTGATTCGAATCCACTATCTCCCGAATGCAAGCTCACAGCTGCGCGCCCCTAACCGCACGGCCAACTCGCTTGGTATTATTATTATTATTATTATTATTATTATTATTATTATTATTATTATTATTACTATTGTTTGCGTGCCACTGGTAATGTTCTGGCCAAGTTGTCAAAAGAGACTCGAGAGCATACTCCTTTAATACATAATATATCAGTTTGGTTTTGAAGAGATGATAGGCATTGAAGATGTCTTGGACTTGAAGAACACGTTTAGTGTACTTCCCCGTTCTTGTGCTTGAAAGAATATATTTGATACTTTCAGTATGGATAATGGTAGATAGCTTGCGGAATTTACTGAATACTCAAGGTGTTCATGTTGATTGAGGGCATATGACGCTGTTTGATGGTGATTCGTCCGACGGATGTACCTACTGGGTGAGCCGACCATGTCCTTGGTCACTCCCGGCAATAAAAGCCATACGGTAAATGAATTAATTTATTGTTTATGCTCATAATTTTCTGCCGAGCTCCTGAGTTATTCGAGCCTTAAAATCGATTAGGATCTATTATATCAAACCTATCATGTGCCTTTTTTTAGAAAGCAAAATGTTGAGGGTTTTTTACCGAAGAGCTATTTTGAATGACCTAAAGACGAAAGCTGTTGTAGCTTTGCAAGCTGTATAAAACTGTGTGATATTTCATGCCGTCGTTCTTGTATGGACTTGATTTTAAAGGAAATTACTTTCATCCCTCTTATTATGGTGCTCTCGTACGAGAAGTAATAAAGAAGTAAACGACTTGAAGGGATGAGATGTGCACGCGTTCTCTCAATACAAAAATTCCTTCTTTAGAAGAGGATGAAATGTAGGCCACGCTAGTACTAACTTAGCAGCTCCTACGTACAGACAAGAGACGAGTCGGAGCAGACAGAACCTTCAGTGTAAAGGGTAGCTTGGAATTAGATCTCAGACGGAGATACGTATTCCTTAACCATTTCTGGGACGATTAAGCACTGCTATCTATTTAACCCACCAAAACATTAAACCGCCTCTAAAAGGCTTCAACCGAGCTCGATAGCTGCAGTCGCTTAAGTGCGGCCAGTATCCAGTATTCGGGAGATAGTGGGTTCGAAACCCACTGTCGGCAGCCCTGAAGATGGTTTTGCGTGGTTTCCCATTTTCACACCAGGCAAATGCTGGGGCTGTTAAGGCCACGGACCCTTCCTTCCCATTCCTAGGCCTTTCCTATTCCATCATCTCCATAAGACCTATCTGTGTCGGTGCGACGTAAAGCAACCTGTAAAAAAAAAAATAATGGCTTCAACAGTTTGATCTCAGGAGTTTCACTGCTGTATAACCTACGGATAGCGAAAGTTTGGGATCGCACTGACTGAATTCACTTTATGCAAATCTGTTCACTTCTGCCCTGTTTGTCTCTCAGATAGTCTGAAATGACTAAGGTTCCTTCTCAAAGATCCGTGGGACGTAGTGCCAAAATTAAGAAAATCATTGTTGTCTGTCAATAGCAGTGACTTGTGAGTGGCCCATGATTTTCTTAATTCAGTACCTGAAAAGTGAATTTACATATTGATGAAGCTACAGCACACAACACAGTATTATTTGTATTACGGAGGGTCATTCCAAACTTAGGCCGTCGTAGTGCAGAGCTTCTTTCGTTAGTAGGAGTACGGTAGTTATGTCTGAAAGAATGGGGGTTTCCCAACCTGTTCCAATAATAACAATCGCTTGCTGCCGTTCACAACAATGAACAAAGGTTTTGAAGTAATTAGCCAGTTCTGAGAACCCAGTAGTCAGCGAAGATGCGATAACAAAGACATCCTCCTTATCCAAACTCTAAATACTGAAGTTTCGAGCCGGTTTATAACTCTCGGCAGTCAGTGTAGCTAAGAAGGCCTACGATGGACGGTTGAGTTGTACATTGTTTGGTCCTAGGAACGAGATTTTTTCTTGATAGTGTGACGGTCAGGGTGGTTTGGTTACTATAATTGGAATATGCATTTCTTGTGTGTGTGTTCGTACCATAGAAGTGTATTATTTTAATTTCTTCGGATTTGAAAACCAAATTATGTAATTATTATTAATTTATTATTATTATTATCGTTGCGTGGTTGTTGTTCATTATAATGATATACAACACTGTTCTACGAAATAAACTTGTAACTTTCCTTATCAGGAAACGAGGGTCCCTTTTTCAATTATTGCAGGTGGGGCGAGCTTCTTAGCGCCGTTACTGGTCAATAGAGTAGGCCTATTTTAAGAAAATGATGCCCCTAATTCCTGAAATGATATTAAAAGTTTTAACACGTTCCATGATAAAGGGCGGTCACATTATTGGTTTTTCAAGGCACAGGAGTCCCAGCTACCAGAGAGTGCTGATCCTCTTTCCGATAAAGTTGTTATGGTCAATTGGGAACATGCATCATTTTCAAAAATATTTTTTTTGAAAAGTACACCAATGAAATAGTACGTAAACGTATTACATTGTGGTATGTTGCCTTGTTTTCTACCATTAAAAAAATATTTAATAGTGCCTTTCCGCAAGGCGAGTGAAACGGCCTCTGACGTAAGCGGCGCGCTGTGACGTCACGATCCAGTACCGCATGGAGCTCTATCAGCCGTTGTGCATCAGCCGTTGCTAAAAGCAGATTGTTTATTATTCACGATCGCGAATAACTTCGAAATGACAGAAGAAAGGTTCGAAACAGCACAGTCAGACAATCTACCATGTGTAGATGTCATCATTCTTGAAAAATGTGACTTTTGTGGCCGAAGAAATTCGCGGATAACAAGCAAGTTTGTAAGTGGCGTCTTTTATATACGTGCAATGTACTGTAACCCATAGTATTAGGATAACAACGAACCTGGATAGATATCACATCACTTTCAACATTTCCTTCTAGACTGATTCCCCTATTAAAGAAGAACATTACATTTTCGGGCTTTCAGCATTAGTAAAGTAAGAAATCGGATTTCAGCACTAACATAAACATATAGGTAGCATTATAGTACTAGTCCGCTTCTGTGGTGTAGTGGTTAATGTGTGCCACTCCCGGAGGCCCGGTTTCGATTCCCGGCTCTGCCATGAAAGTTGAAAACAAATAGTACGAGGACTGGAACGGGGTCTACTCAGCCTCGGGAGGTCAACTGAGTAGAAGGGTTTCGAATCCCACCTCAGCCATCCTCGAAGTGGTTTTTCGTATTTTCCTACTTCTCCTCCAGGCACCTAAGGCCACGGCCGTTTCCTTCCCTCTTCCTTGTCTATCCCTTCCTATCCTCCCATCCTCCAACAAGGCCCCTGTTGAGCATAACAGGTGAGGCCGCCTGGGCGAGGTAATGGCCCTCCTCACCAGTTCCATCCCATACTCAAAGTCTCACGTTCCAGGACACTGCCCTTGAAGTGGTAGAGGTGAAATCCCTCGCTGAGTCCGAGAGAAAACCAACCCTGAAGGATACACTGATTAAGAAAGAAAGAAAGAAAGACAGAAAGAAAGAAGGAAAGAAAGATCATAGTACTATAGGGCTATAATCTATCATTCCCCAAAAAATATATAATTATGGTTGGGACAACTGGCCTACCCACTTCCAGGGCCCATGAAAGAGAATTAAATATCTTTGTGGAGGGAAAAAGTTAAACATGATAAAGATAAATATGACTTCATCTAGTTTTCACAAGTCGGGCTGAGTGGTTCAGACTGTTGAGGTGCTGGCTTTCTGACCCCAACTTGGCAGGTTCGATCCTGGTTCAGTCCGGTGGTAGTTGAAGGTGCTCAAATACGTCAGCCTCGTGTCGGTAGATTTACTGGCACGTAAAAGAACTCCTGCAGGACTAAATTCCTGCACATCGGCGTCTCCGAAAATCGTAGAAGTAGTTAGCGGGGCGTGAAGCCAATAACATTAATTACATTTGGCTTTTAACAAGCTGAGCTTATCAGGAAAGAAAAGTGTCCCGGTGACATTTTAGTCGCTCAATACAGGAATGTCTTTGGGTGCTGTGACTTTTACTTTTTTTTTTTTTTTACGTTACACCGTCACATATAGGTCTTATGGCGACGATGGGACAGGAAAGGCCTAGGAATGGGAACAAAGCGGCCGTGGCCTTAGGTACAGCCTCAGCACTTGCCTGGTGTGAAAATGGGAAACCACGAAAAATCATCTTCAGGGCTGCCGGCAGTGGGGTTCAAAACCCACTATCTCCAGGATGCGAGCTCACAGCTGCGCGCTCCTAACCGCACGGCCAACTCGCGCGGTATTTTTACCCTTCGGTTTATTGACTTGGCTTGTATAACCTAAAACTTAGGCTAAGTTGGATAATATTTTAAACACCTACATCACTATTTTCACCTGTGTGCAATTATGTTATTTATTTCATTAATATTATGATAATTATTATAATTGAGTATTGTTAACTTATAAGACCCCAACAGACAAGCATTGGTTTTGTGTAGAGTTATACATTTGTTAAATTCACGTTGTTTCCTTTCATGATGTACACGCCTATTCTTTGTTACATTATAGAGTATTTAGATATAGCCTAAATTTCTTTACCAATTAAGCTCTTCAATAAAGACATACATAACTGTCCCATGCCAAGATATATTGGTAGAATTAGAGCTGTCAAAATGGTTCATAACCCCTTTGATTTATTATCTTGACATGGATCACCCAAAACATAGGTTAGGTTTGGAGAATACTTTAATAATCAGCATTATTTAATGCACTGTTTTTTACTTTCATATTCCAAGATGTAATTGAAGCACTTAAATAAAGCATCATACATTAAAATTTAAAGTTGTACCACTAGAACAGCTGACATGGAAAAGTGATTTGAAAATTCAAACAAATTCATCTTACGTTAAAAATCTTCAAAAAAAATAAACTGTAGACTTTTCCGATATATCACCAGCATTTCTCCGGCTCGCCAAAATCCATTTCTCCCTAGTTTTAGCGTCTTTGGAACATTTATAAACAATTTGTTTGGTATGGTATGCGATGTGCTATTGCACATCGGAACTCTACACCATTTATAAGTTTTCTGCCTCACTGTCTGTGCAGGATTCATTTTAAGTCTAAAATATACCACTCAGATTATTATCCAATGTATAGACCTCGAATTTAACCATACTAGACACTAACGCAAAGTAGAAATACGCGAAGTGTATCCTGCTTCTCACAGCACACTATGTGTTACTTCGTCTGCTAATTCAGTCAACCTGTACGATGACGTCAGACCAATGAGATCGCGTGCTTGCGTGACGTGACATTTTCGTAGATTTTTATCACGTTTGGAGTTATTATTTGTACATTCTGATCACATTTTTGAATTCTGCATGAAATTTTGAATCAGATTAGCATATTTTTAATTAAAACCCCGGATCATGCATGTTCCCTATTGACTAACGTGTTCTGTATCTTCCTTAAACGCCGTTGAATTATTTCTTTTACTTTACATTTTGAAAGTACAAAATTTACGAAATAGAGGAAATGTCAATAATCTGATTATGTGCAAGAATGGGATAGGATGGACAGTGAATTATAGTACATGTTACTAAGCTACATGCATCATCCATTCTTGCTTCTTCTTTCCTTCTCAGAGTATCCCGTAAAAAGGCAAATGTTACTGATGTGTGTACTAAATGGAAAACAGTTGCAGAAGTCTTGCTGTCGTAGATCAACCATGGGAACTTTTTTCTCAGCCAGTTGCCGGTTTACACTAAACTTCCTACCACAATGAAATACACAGAAGTCTCATGTGCTGGTCTAGACCGAAGGAACGTTTACAGTATTCCAATTTTTCATTCTCTAATCTTTGTAGTGATCATCCCTGTGGGGTAGAAGAGTAATATTAACTACGGACAGACTGAGGCTTCAGATTCAATTCCCTGTTCTACTAAGGGTACGGACGGCTGCGAGGTTATCGAGTCCCATGAGGACTATCGAGATCCTGCTTTTTTGGGCCGATGACCTAGACCTAGATGTTAGGCCCCATTAAATAACAAACATACCAAGTGAGTTGGCCATGCGGTTAGGGACACGCAGCTGTAAGCTTGCATTCAGGAGGTAGTGGGTTCGAACCCCACTGTCGGCAGCCCTGAAGATGGTTTTCCGTAGTTTCCCATTTTCATACCAGGCAAATGCTGGAGCTGTACCTTAATCAAGGCTACTGCCGTTTTCTTCCAACTCATAGCTCCTTCCTATCCCATCGTTGCCATAAATAACTATCTCTGTCGGTGCGACGTAAGGCTAATTGCCAAAAGAAAAAAACAAGTATAATTTTGTTTCTTGCTGTGTGTTTTACCTCGATCGGACACAGTCAGGCCTTATGGCGACGATGGGATAGGACAGGGCTAGGAATGGAAAGGAAGGTACCGTGGCCTTAATTGCGGTACAGCCCCAAAATTTTCCTGTTTGAAAATTGGAAACCATCGAAAATCATCTTCAGGGCTGCCGACAGTGGGGCACGAACCCACCATCTTCCGACTGCAAACTCGCAGTTACGTAACTCGAGACGCTTAGCCAGCTCGCTCGGTGGAATCCTGCCTGATACTGTGGAGAAAAGGGGTGCCAAAGGACCAACCTCCCTACTCTCCGAAACTTCCAGCACAGATCTCATATCGAATGCCCTGATCAGTCCTCCTCAGGCCTCCAACGCTCGGTCATGCGTATTCCTAAATTTCTGTCCGGACTTTATTAATGAAGGCCATAATGGCCCACAGTCTCGTAACTCTCTTCTGGTGACCACTATATATGTATTTCAATAGTAGGAGGTTCAGAATTCCGTAAGCCGTATTTGAAGAAGTTCGGCGTAGTTTCCGGTTTCATTTCCACGCCACTACTGAAGCATGTGCAATGTTTCGCGTCTGGTAATGATAGATTCGTATTGATAATAATTATCAATAATTATCGAGCTTTGTTGAATGTGTAGCGGTTTGAACCACTTACTCTTAAACTTGAGAGGATCATAGAATCGTCTAAAACAAGAACGCTTCATTTGGCATAATCACCGCCTTCTACATGAATTCAAAGTTCTACGAATCTAAATTACGGATCAACTTTCATTCTGGGCGCTAAAGGTAGTCTTAACGCCCTGACCAGTTGCTGTAGATTTTTCTTTAGGAGTTTCTTGTGACCAGACGACATGATTCAGGAGCCAGTGTAGCAGAACAATTGCAGTCAGCTATTAGATACGAAACATTTAGGCCTTGGTATTTGTAATTCTGCACTCGATCGAGTTTTTACTTATTGACTCGATAGTATGCGTTTTATCTCTTTTTACCACATCTTGACGGAGTGCAATTATACATGAGGTTTCTTCAAGATATCAGTGTATAAAACA
The DNA here is from genome assembly GCF_040414725.1 of Anabrus simplex. Classification (NCBI taxonomy): domain Eukaryota; kingdom Metazoa; phylum Arthropoda; class Insecta; order Orthoptera; family Tettigoniidae; genus Anabrus; species Anabrus simplex. Next base: position 469,016,102 of record NC_090266.1, on the reverse strand, counting down.
GGCAGGTGAAAGACTTCCAGCTATGCCGCTTGAGCTATTGTTTCATTCGTCGGCCCACCATGTTGGCAATCTCATATTTTCCACCTGTGTACCTGAGTGTGTGCGTGTGCTTTTTGTATATTGGATTGGGATGGACTTTGTGTTGTCTCAAACTGACGAGGAATCGCTTCATATAAATTGAGTGTTACTGGAATCACAGCTTCAACGGATGTCATTATGTTTTCAACCGGAAGGCTCGGGCTCAGTGCCCGATCGTGCCAGGGATTCAAGAACTGTACATCACGTTCTAGGAGAGTTTTGATCGATTTTTGTTTGTTTGCAATTTTGTTTTACTTCGCACCAACTCAGACAGTTCTTATGGCGACGATGGGATAGGGCTAGGACTGAGAAGGAAGTGACCGTGCCTTAATTAACGAAGCTACAGCCCTAGCATTTGCCTGGTGTGAATCACAGAAAACCAACTTCAGGGCTGCCAACTTTGGGGTGCGACCCCGCTATCTCCCAAATGCAAGCTAACAGCTACACGCCTCGAACCGCGTAGCCAACTCGCTGAGTGATAGACTTCATCAGCTGTCGGAATGAATACTGGAGGGATATCCTCCATCACTGCATGGAGCCTTATCTGTGTCGCTTGCCGTAGGCCAGTAAGTCAAAAGGAGCAATTTAATTTATCTATACTCTTATTAACAAGATATGTTCAGGTTGCTGCTTCAAGTTGTATTTGATCAGTTTGACAGATATTGTTGCGCTTACAACTGAATATCCCCGATACTCGCCCAGACTCTTCACAATAATGATTGCCATACTTTGCGGCCTATTTTTTTACGTCGCATTGACACACATTGGTCTTGTGGTGACGATGGGGTAGGAAAGCGATAGGAGTGGGAAGGAAGCGGCCGTGGCCATAATTAAGGTACAGTCCCAGCCACCATTTGCCTTGTGTGAAAATGGGAAACCACGGAAAACCATTTTCAGTGCTGCCGACGGTGGTGTTCGAATCCACTACCTTCCGAACGCAAGCTCACAGCTGCGCGACCCTAACCGCGCGGCCAACACACTCAGTACTGCGGCCTATTGTCGAATTACGTGTTCGTTCATTTTAATTCAGCACTGCTGGGTTAATGACCTTTATTATTTTTTTTGTTTGCTAGGGGCTTTACGTCGCATCGACACAGATAGGTCTTATGGCGACGATGGGATAGGAAAGACCTAGGAGTTGGAAGGAAGCGGCCGTGGCCTTAATTAAGGTACAGCCCCAGCATTTGCCTGGTGTGAAAATGGGAAACTACGGAAAACCATCATCAGGGCTGCCGATAGTGGGATTCGAACCTACTATCTCCCGGATGCAAGCTCACAGCCGCGCGCCTCTACGCGCATGGCCAACTCGCCCGGTATGACGTTTATTTTAAAGAAGTTAGGCCAGTGAGTTCGATAGTCTGATTGCCCGCTTCCTTTAAAATAATGATCACATCATAATCACCAACCTTGACATCCGCCCAAGAATTCTAATTCTGTAGATGATGCCAATTTTTTGGTAGGTTACTATGTTTGTACTTCGGTCAGAAGGGAAATTTGTTACATTATCTAAGTTGAAGAATTCTTAGATAAGTATGAAATATAAAACATTAGATGACTGTTATCTTTGTCGTTTCTTATTATATTATTACTGTATTAGTTCGTTGCTTGTACACAAGGGTGGTTATAGTGGGTTAGGAATCTAGAGGCAGGTAACAGACATCATTTAACTGTTCGGGGCTAAGTTTTGAAATTTTTCTTCAGTTCGACCAACTTACCAAATCACACCTCCGCAACGTATCAAACTAAGTACCTGCCTACTGTGATGAATGGGTATGTTCTGTTACCATTTTTTAGCAGGTGTTGGTAGGTAGTGCTTGGTGGTAGCTAGGTAATGCTTTGTTATTCGTCATAGTAATGTCAAGAACATGTAAGGCTAGTTTTATATCTGACATCTTAGTTAACTTATGTTTCTGTATGTATTTTAGTAAAATACAATCTTAAAATATTATCCGTTTCCATAAAACCTATCTGTGTCGGTGCGACGTAAAGCCAATTGTATAAATATAGATATGTATATATTATATAGCTAAGCTACACCTCAAACTACCTCATTCCTCATCTTGCCTAGTATGCCTCTTTTTGCTGCCGTCATCGGTTATTGCGGTTTCCCGACAATCGCATAAGCTTTGGTGGTGCTGTTTGATGATCCAACCAGCCTCTGGGCTGATGACTAATAGATAAAAAGCCACACCTATCGGTAGCGCTGGGAAACCCGAGTAGACAGATCGGACTACTGACCCGGAGGTTTTCGGAGGTTTTTCTGTTTGAGATTTACCCGATATGTCTCACTTATACTCGTGGGAAATATTTTTCGTAGTAGTACGTTTGACGTCCTGGGGCACCTGTTCTAATGCAAGACCAAAGTAATTAGTTAATTATGATTATGCACGTTCTAATTGCACTACAATAACACATGTATCTTCGCACTGGAGTATAACGATGTTTCTGGCCTGTAAATTAAATGCACTAAACAAGGCTTTCAGCAATAATACTGTGTTTGGTTTTCACAAACTTATTGCGTGGAAAGCTGACTCGAAATTGCTTTACGGATTTTCCAAAGCCAGTTTTTCATAAAGGATTATGTATGTCTTAATTTCCGGTGTAAACGGAAGTTTCTACAAGGGTCCAAAAACCTACGAATAATAATAATAATAATGATGATGGAGCCTCCGTGACTCAGACGGCAGTGCATCGACCTCTCACCGCTGGATACTGTGGTTCAGATCCCGGTCACTCCATGTGAGATTTGTGCTGGACAAAGCGGAGGCGGGACAGGTTTTTCTCCGGGTACTCCGGTTTTTCCCTGTCATCTTTCATTCCAGCTACACTCTCTCTTGTCATTTTCAATAATGATGATGATGATGATGTTATTGGCCGTACATCCCATTAGCTGTTTTTACGGGTTTCGAAGCCGGCGAGGTGCAAGCAGTTTTGTCTCTCAAGAGTTCTTTTATCTGCCGATAAATCTAGCAACACGGAGCTGACGTATTTTAAGCACCTTCAAATACCACCCGGACTGAGTCTGGTTCGAACCTGCCAACTTGGGCTCGGATGGTGAGAAGTCTTAACGTCCGAGCCACTCAGCCCGCTAATTAGAACCCTTTCAAACGGATTTGAGTGGAACTAGTGGATAACCTAAGCTGGATAAAAACACAATTTTTTACAATATCAGTCCGTGTGGTGATTGGAGGGAAAGTGTGGACCATAGGGTTGGTGGTCCGGCTCCATGGGTAAATGGTTAGCGTGCTGGCCTTTGGTCACAGGCGTCCCGGGTTCGATTCCCGGCAGGGTCGGGAATTTTAACCATCATTGGTTAATTTCGCTGGCACGGGGGCTGGGTGTATGTCTCGTCTTCATCATCATTTCATCCTCATCACAACGCGCAGGTTGCCTACGGCCGTCAAATCAAAAGACCTACACCTAGCGAGCCGAACATGTCCTCGGACACTCCCGGCACTAAAAGCCATACACCATTTTTATAGGGTTGGTTCATAGGTGCGCTTCAGTGGATTTCGCAGACTGATGTAATGTAATCACATATTCTGGCTGAGACAAGAAAGCAACAGTAAACTATCTCACTCATCTATTCTTTGGCTCGTCTTCTTAATGATGCCCGGGCTTTCTGGAACAGCTTGGGTAGTCTTTTTAACATCCAGTTGGAATTATTATGATGATGATGACGATGATGATGATGATGATGATGCTTGTTGTTTTAAGGGGCCTAACATCGAAGGTCATCGGCCCCTAGAATTATTATTATTATTATTATTATTATTATTATTATTATTATTATTATTATTATCGTCATCGTCATCATCGGGAATCTTGCACCAATTTTGCCTTATTTTTGTCAGACTGCCGCTTAGTCGTTCACCGAATTGTCAGTGTACATCAGTATTTCGTGTATTCCGTTGCAGTCTTTAAAATGTTTCGGCTGATATATATGCCTGTATCAAGATATCTTTTTCTACAGTTCTGCCATTCCAGATATATGTTGAACAGAAGATGTAGCATTTTGTACAGGTATTGCTGCAGGCGTATTGTTTTATGGATGGCGCCATGTTAAAAATGGAATACGCCAAGCGCCATCACCCCGCTTCCCTGCTCCCAAGCCAGATTATTGCTATTTATCACCAGGAATGAGGACTATGCGTCACATATTAAAAATTTCTCGCTTTCACGTCTAAAAAGAAACGTTCAATGCCGCAGTGCAAGCATTGTCATGATTTTCATTACAAAAATTCCTAAGTCCCTCTCGATACCTGCTCCATTATGCGGATGCCTGTGTATTGTGGGAGTTTTGTTGAGCATGTTAGATATTTCACAGAAAATTGTCAACAAGTGAATATTTTCAAAGGTTTATTATTTCCCCCTTCGATGCATGACATCCCAGTTGGTTCCAGTTCTTGCAGTGGGCAGATAAAAATATCGATTTGGTAAAGTAAGACATCAGCCATCTCAGAGAGTAAACGCAGTGCGATAAATTTATATCGATGGTTTGTTTACTTCTGCTGTAAAGAAAGATAAGAGTATAAGAGATTGACCTCACAGTATACGGATTTACTTTTTTCCTCCTGTTTTGGTTTCAAATATTGTACTTGTCCGCGTTGAATAGTGTATTTAAAACATGCAGTGCCATATTTACCTTCTCGTTTTGTCAGCCGAAATAACTGGAAGCTTCTTTAAATACTCTGAGATTAATTACCAGTTTACGGTTTTATTACGTGTCATGGTTTGTATAATTTGATTGACTATTGGGTCTGATTCTGGAGAAAGCAATAGTAGTAAATATCAAAGAAGTGAGGACGGCATTCATTTTATTTCAGGTGGTTGTTTTCAGGCGCATACAAGAACAGTCTGTTGAATTATAAAATCGAAAGCACGTGTTTGAAATTTATCTATGGACGACAGATATCGAAAAATATCGTGGGGTTGGTAGTTCCTCGATTACAGCCTGTTATTAACGATCGGATTTGTGTTGTACTATTTTGTTTCACGTCGCACCGACACAGGTCTTTTGGCGACGATGGGATAGGAAAGGCCTAGGAATGGGAAGGAGGCGGCCGTGGCCTTAATTAAGGTATAACTCCAGCATTTGCCTGGTGTGAAAATGGGAATCCACGGAACACCATATTCAGGGCTGCCGACAGTGGAATTCGAACCCACTATCTCCCGGATGCAAGCTCGATGCTGCGCGCCCCTAACCGCAAGACCAAGATTTGTATTTGATGTACTTTAGATCTATGGTATTTATAAGCGAAATGCGTTGAGGTTCTTGGAGGTCATTGCTCATCTACATTAATTCAGTGCACACCATTAAGTTGAAAAGATTGGTCAGTTCTATGCCCAGTTGGTCGAACTGATTGGCCCTGGCTTTCTAATCCTAAGTTGACGGTGAATTATTTCCTATATAACAATTAATGACCATTGCCCCACTTGGGCGCCAAATGAAATATATCTAAATGAAAATTAATAAACCTTGCCCCACTGTTGGTTGCCAATGAAATATGATTAAACGTAATAAAATATGAATAAAATAAAATACTTGATTGCCTCACGCTTGGGCGTCATTTGTAATATATATATATAAGACATCTGAATAAATTAAACAACTCAAATAACTTAATAAAATAATTGAAATAAAATAAATGAATAAAAGTAATTATTCTAAATATTCGTAATATGAGCGTTAGAGTTCACCTAAATGGATCCTTCGAATTTTAATTGAGCACGATAATTCTCTCACCCCGGGCGTGTACATAAATCTGCGTACTGGTAGATCTGCTTCAGGCCTTACTTAACCTACTGAAAACTTGTAGGAACTGCATCTGGGTTCATCAGTAACTCCACTGATTCTAAAATAATTCACTATATTTCTGAATATCATCCGTGCATGAGCACCTCATCAACACGCCAAAATATACATAGAATACCCTCACAAAATACTGCTGGAAGACTCCATATTTACACAATCATCCAAGAACAACAACACCAACAAAAACAGTGGAGACCAAAAGCGAGGACCAAGCTACCATTTGTAGTTAGTCCGATGAGCACTAATTACAAAACATATATATGTGCATAAATACCCTTCACTGTCTCTGTGTATCAACACGACTAGCGTCCGGTTACATGGCTAAACGGTTAGCGTGCTGGCCTTTGGTCACAGGGGCCCGGGTTCGATTCCCGGCAGGATCGGGAATTTTAACCATCATTGGTTAAATTCGCTGGCATGGGGGCTGGGTGTATGTGTCGTCTTCATCATCATTTCATCCTCATCACAACGCGCAGGTCGTCTACGAGCTTCAAATCCAAAGACCTGCACCTGGCTAGCCGAACATGTCCTCGGACATTCCCGGTAGTAATGCCATACGCCATTGAACACAACTGGCAGATTCTCACTATCGGCAGTTGTTATATAACATTGATACTGTACCTTTATAATTCTGTGTTCACTGATTCTAACACTTGGTTTAATGATCACTTGAGCAACACACGCTTGTTGTTTCAGGCCAAAAATTATGGAAAGTCTGAAATACAGTACCCCTATAGCATTAACCATCATATAAGACACCAAGCTGCCACAAGTGATATAATACCAAGTGCCTAAGCACCACACAGTTTGTATGTCAGTACCACACTTCACATTTCGCAAAAATTTCAAGTCAACCATGTTCCACGAAAGTTTTAAGACAACTACGTTCCACAAAAGTTTTAAGGCCAGTCACTCACTGTTTTCTCACATACCTATATAAACCTAAGCTTCCCCCCTACTCTTTCATGGTACGTCTAGATTGGTCCTAATTGCCATCCAGTCACTAGTGGAAGATACTCTTGCCATTCCAAGACCACGCCTCAACCTCTTCCGGGTCCCAAGACAATATCAACATGGCCACGTCATCGGACTCTGGGCTGTTCCACATCACTCACGGAAACTTTCCGAGTTGTAAATAGCACTGTTTTCCCATCCGCTTGTACAAAACAAATTACTCATATCACATGCGGAGACTTTCCAGCTTAAAATATTAAGAATATATATACAAATGAAATAATAACATTAATACGAATAATGGCAATAATAATAATAATAATAATAATAATAATAATAATAATAATAATAATAATAATAGTAGTGGTAGTGTTTCGTAGTTGTGAATACAGTGCGAGGGTGTGATATATGTACTATCACAACGGGTTCTACCCCGGCTCCGTCCACTGTTACTTGAAGTCATGTGGGACAAAATTTCCAGCATCTCCGTGTCTCCTAAAACCGTTAAAGTAGTTACTGAGGCGTAAAACCAGCAACTTCGTTATTATTTGTACCCAGGCACCTTCGCACCCAGTTTTTAACCTTTTTCTCGTTTCTGGCACAAGCTGAGTGAACTCAGGACCATATGCCACTCCAGGAGGGGAAGAATTATTCCTACATTTTCTGAGTTCTTGATGGAGAATTCAATCTCAGGCTTTCAAGTGAGCCAAGAATACATTTACGCATTCGACTAAGCACGCCCCTTTTAACATGTTCATACCGGAATTTATTTCCAGATCACGCATAAATTTGGCTGTTCGAATTTGGGTTGTAGAATATTTTGCGTATAAAAACTACTCTTCTTCATTGAAGCTGTCTTGTGAACCCCTGGTGAACGTCATCTATATTAGGAGGATCAGGAAAAGTTCAGACCCATTAAGACTGTTATTCTCTTATTTCGCACCGCGTTGTCCTTACGTTTTCTACTGCAGTAAAAACATTCAATAGTGTAGGGTAAAGTTAATGATCTCCAGAACCCAGTGAACTGCTTTAGGAACATCATGCTTATGCGCAAAACAGCTTCATCCTTCGCGACCGTTCTATGTCATTTCATCGGTATCGTAAACGTTTTCTCTGTAGCTGTTAATTTATTTTGGATTCACCCCAGGTTGTCTTTCTGAGAACTTGTATCATAACGACCGAAGAGCATAGGTGAGGATAGCGGCCTGTAGAAAACAAGGAGACTATCCACGAGTTTGAAAAGGGCCGTCTGATGTCTCTTAGAAAACCAGAGAAAGTACGTTATATTTCCATAAATAACATATTTAAGTCTTTAACAGTAAGAAATCATAATCTTGTATGTGTGGTGTTATTACTTTGCAATGTTTTTAAAGTCATAATTATTGGTTAGTAAGTGACGACACCAATGTTGAACCTGGCATTTACGCAAACCCGCCTGCAGTCGCACACCTCTTACAGCTATTCAGGAATATGACGATCTGAACCAATGGTGCTTTAAAGACCACTGCTATACTAATTACATAAATTAAACGACCAATTCCTGAAAGTTGATGACATAATATGAGTCTTCCAAGCGATTAATCAACCGGCATCCTGGCTCAAAGTTTACCTGCAATTCGTTGACCAGTCAGCTCCTTTCTGCTCCTTCACCAGCGAACATTTCGCGGTAAACATTCCAAGCACTGGCTACGCGCATACAGTAACTTCGGAAATCTCCTGGGATTTGCTATTTGAATACGTTTACAATGTTGAGCAACTAATGACTGACATAGCTGCCGATAACTATTAGAGCCATCATTATGAGTTTATGAGGAAAGTGATGAAAGAAGTAGGAAGTGATATCTAATATACACTCATTACGGAGAGTTAAGCATATATCAGATTCTGTTATGTTTGGGTGGAACCCATTTTATTCTATTTAATGTGGAACTCAGAATACTAAATACAACGGAAATGTACACTTCTCGTTAACTTTGGACGCAGTATGCAAAGAAAAACGTTCATTAAGTGACGAAACCAAACAAATTAAGGTACCTCCTCGGTTAGAACATCACAAAAAAAAGACAGTTTTCAATGCAGTCAGATGATTCAATAACATGTTGGTCACCCTCGAACTCTTAGGCACTCTTGAATGCGAAAAGGCATTCTCAGTACCAAATCACTGAGCATTTCTTGAGGAAAAATGTCCCACTCATCGATGGCAGCATCTTTTAGAGCCTGAATCATTAATGGTGGGTGTTGACGGTTGGAAATTACTCTTTTAAGAAAGGACAACCCATGCTCTATGCTGGTCATGTCTGTAGAAGGCGATGACCAGTCCATTCTGCGGATCCTTCGTGCCTCTAGGAATCTATTCACAGTTACTGCATGATGTGGACAAGCGTTATCGTCGTGTAGATTAAACTCCTATTTCCTACTGTCTTTGCAAAACCAATTAATCTGGGTCGGAGGATGTTGTGTTCGAACACTTCGAACGTGATGTTTCCTTGAATGTGGACCAGTGGTGTTCGGCGGCCGAACAGGATACATGCCTAGAATAGGGCTGAACGTCCAAGCTGTTGATGTCCTACTGAGAATAATTCATTGTAACTTTCTCCTCTTGAACTCCATGTGAACAGGGAGTTGTCATCAGGGTGTAAACCAATTCGTACTTACCTGGCCCAGGACCCGTTATTTTACCCTTCTAGAGACGTAAAACATTACATTGCATTCTTAATAACATTATTATTATTACTTCCTCGTGACAGAACCATAGTGCGGATAGAAGTACACTTAGCAGAAGAACGAAAGATGGCAGTTTAACCTGCACCATGTATGGGTAAATCCCGAACCACTCGATAAGGAACCCTCAAAGCCAGCAAACACCATGTAGTTCGGAACGAACTGGTAGATGGGGTCACAAACGGACAATCGGTGCAGTCGCGGTTGCTGATTCTAAAACAAAATACTGATTAAGGTTTATATCGTCATTGCGCTTGCGAAAACCGCTATGTTATGATATTTTTGTAGAAATACTGATCCGCAGCTCATACTGTATACTGTAGTATGAAGAGCGAGAATTCCTTGACAATGTTCGCACAGTATTGAACCTTAGATAACAGAACCATACCGGCCAAAGTTCTTTCTGGCGCAAAGACGATATATGTTTTAATGTATAGTAGACAAAGAGTAAAGTGCACTATGTCACTTGTAATTACTGTATATTTCTTTTACATCTGAAATTATAGCCTGAGTTTATTTCAGTCAAAGTTATTTTCAGGTGTGCCAGAAAATGTTCGTAAGGCAAATGGTGTTTGTATTTTGGCTTGATATAGTTCATTTGTGAAAACAATTCCTTACACAGATACGTAGAAGCAAACATTGCCAGAAGTTTAGCTGCAAATCATTTTCAAATAATGCTTAAGTAAATTGCCTTTACAGGAACCCATTAGCACTTTTGAACATAAAAGGAAAAGTACATTGTCTCCTTCGCGAACGCAGAAGAACTCTTCTCCCCGGCGATCATATTTGCGTTTAGGCGCTGATTTTCTTGGCTTCGAATTTGCCGTGACAACTTTCTAACTGGAAATGAGCTCTTGCCCTCCACTGACTGTTCAGATTTGCGAAACGAAAGAGTGACGAACGAATGAACATCTCCTGTAGTTTTGCGTGAAGGTCAAGAACATGGGATTAGCATGTAGAATAGAAGAGGAAAGCCGAGCGAGTGGCTGCGCGGTTTGGGTCACGTAGCTGTCTGCTTGCATTCGGGAGATAGTGGGTTCGAACCCCACTGTCGGCAGCCATGAAGATGGTTTTCCGTCGCCTTCTATTATCCCACCAGGCAAATGCTGGGGCTGTACCTTAATTAAGGCCCGGTCGCCTCCTTCCCACTCCTAGCCTTTCCCTGTCCCATCGTCACCATAAGACATATCTATGTCGGTGCAACGTAAAGCAAACTGTGAATAAATAAATAGAAGGGGAAAAGCAACATACAGACGTAATTGAAGAAGTAGCTCACTTTGTAGAATAATTACATCTTTAATCTGCATGTGAAAATGAAAATCCACAGCCTGTTTCCAGTCATTCTACCGGGTGAGGAATGGAATGAATGAAGCCCCTATCTAGCGGCGGGGATAGGAATTGTGCCGGCTGCCAAAGCCTGAGCCTGAGCCTCGCGGAGCGACTGCTGCCGCTCTGTGGAATTGATTGATATCCCTGACCTCATTGAGTCCTTTATCTCAACTTGACATGGGGCTCTTAAGAGCGTCGACTGTTGGTTTAATGAAAAAATGAAAACCTACAACCTGTTTTCCAGTCTTTGACCGGGTCAGGGATGAGATGAATGAAGCATATATAGGCTATTGGTACGATGGGGTCGCCACTCCCAAACTGATTTATGAATGACTGATAAATGCTATGAAATGATAATGGAGAGTGTTGCTGGAATGAAAGATGACAGGACCGGGCGAGTTGGCCGTGCGCGTAGAGGCACGCGGCTGTGAGCTTGCATCCGGGAGATAGATGGGTTCGAATCCCACTGTCGGCAGCCCTGAAGATGGTTTTCCGTGGTTTCCCATTTTCACACCAGGCAAATGCTGGGGCTGTACCTTAATTAAGGCCACGGCCGCTTCCTTCCAACTCCTAGACCTATCCTATCCCATCGTCGCCATAAGACCTATCTGTGTCGGCGCGACGTAAAGCCACTAGCAAAAAAATAAAAGAAAGGTGACAGGGAAAACCGGAGTACCCGGAGAAAAACCTGTCCCGCCTCCGCTTTGTCCAGCACAAATCTCACATGGAGTAACCGGGATTTGAACCATGGTATCCAGCGGTGAGAGACCGACGAGCTGCCGTCTGAGCCACGGAGGCTGCTGTTGGTTTAATATGATAATTAATTCCAGTTTTCGGAGCGTAAGGAGAGGCGAAAGTGGGGCGTTTGAAATGTGGTGGTGGCTTTGGTTTGAGACTTCGGTAAGGAGGTTTGTCAGTGCTTAGGGAGATACTAGTAATGTGGGATGCAACGTGGAGTGCTGGGGCATGCAGTATAACTGGGTGGAGAGGTCTTGATTTGGGGTGGGGTAGTGCTTGGGTTATATGGTAGTGGTTAGTAGGAAGAGTAGTTTCTGAGAAGTTTTGTGGTGGGGTTGGGTTGTGATGTGCGACTTTGGTTGTACGCAGGAGGGTGATTTTTATTGAGATCCAGGAGTGGGGGAATATGCAGGTTTCTTGGGTGTGGTTGTGGTTGTCGGAGGTGTTTGCTGGCTATGTGGTGAGCTTTAATAGCTTTTCTGAAGAATGGGCAACCTGGATAAGATACGCGTGCTTGCCGCTGCAGTATGCACATTTAGGCTGGTTTCGGGGGATGGGCAGACGCAGTGGTGGTGATAGTCACCACAACGGTTACAGCGAGTTTGGCTTTTTGTCGCACTCCTCTGGGTTTAATCTGCATGTAAACAAATTAATTTCTTACTCTAGATCAATATTGAAAGCTATAGTCTACAAATTATTGAATTGTTTTGAAATTGTAAATGTATAGTCACCTTGACTGTTCGTAATTGTGATAGACGATACCATGAAGGGCAGCACGAGGAAATCACGGATGTACAAGAATGTTTGAACATTGGAGAATTAGAAACGTTGTGGAGAAAAACAAGATAATTGTGATAGTTAGAGGAGAGGGAGAAAAGAAATTTACAAAAGAAGTTGGACATAACTATGTGAACTTGTGGAGACCCTCAAGTATTTAGTTTGAAATAAAGGTGAATAGAAATCTACTCCATCAGAAATAGTATCTCTGCACAATTGAATGGAGTTAATGACGATGGATATCCTATATCCCTACTAGAAGACAACATTTCGAGTGAAAATGAAATGTCGTATGGCTTTTAGTGCCGGGATATCCCAGGACGGGTTCGGCTCGCCAGGTGCAGGTCTTTCTATTTGACTCCCGTAGGCGACCTGCGCGTCGTGATGAGGATGAAATGGTGATGAAGACAACACATACAACCAGGCCCCGTGCCATTGGAATTAACCAATTAAGGTTAAAATCCCCGACCCGGCCGGGAATCGAACCCCGGAACCCTCTGAACCGAAGGCCAGTACGCTGACCGTTCAGCCAACGAGTCGGACAACATTTCAAGTAGAATAGCTTGACAAATATGTGAATATGTATTTCGTCTAATCGTTTGCCGCGATATGCGGTTGCAAATATAGGAATATTAAAGGAAGAGATGACTTTTATTAGGCAGTCAGTAATTTCCGGGCTTATTAAATTCGTCTTAGGGTAACTAGAGTAAGTACTTTAAAGACAAAATGGCCATGATAGCGTTCCAAACGGATCCGTCAAATTTTCCAGTAATTTCAATTGCTGTTAAGCTGATGCACGCAAACTTCCTGTCATGCTTAGCATTACTGCTGTTGAGTTCTTTTTTTTTTTTTTTCCTTTTCTCCCGTTTTCTCCCTCTCCAATCTGATTAACGGTGTGAGGACGGAATGGGAGAGACAATGTCGCTAGTAAAATGAATTGTCAGTTGGTTCGTAAATCCAATATTCGCCCTGCTCCCTCCGCATTTCGCACATCCAACAGGCGACCTTCTGGCAATGATACTGGTACTGAAGGTTTGTTTAAATCGGGGGTGGTCAGCTGGTAGCTACTCAACTCTAAAACCTCATCTAGACTCAAGGTTTAGTATAATGTTTTACCTGCGGAGGCAAAACCATGTAGAATGATTCGCTGCAATTCAATAGGGGAATTATAGTTACAAAATGATGAAAGAACATAGTAGAGAGAGAGAGAGAGAGAGAGGGAGAGTGAGAGTGTGTGTGCGTGTGTGCTTCACAATTATGTATTTGTGATTGTTCAAAAGAGCCAACGCACTGAGTCGACTTTCACTTGTTTATTGACATTTTCTGTTTATTTTCCTTTGTTAAAATACCATGGGGGTTGGTGAGGTCTAACCCCGTCGTAAAATTACAAACTTTCTTTCTTTCTTTCTTTCTTTCTTTCTTGTCACAGATTTCTTAGCCAAGGCTGTAAAGTAGAGGTGTGACAATCGGTTATTTTTGTGTAACTACAAGAGTTGTCACTGTTACAATAAAGTAACTGTGAAAAGTAACAGTTACAAAATAACGTCTAACATTACTCACCTTTTATTGGTCACAGCCTGGTCACGGCTTCAAGCTTTTCTCGTTACAGCTGTGTTGCGAAGTCCCATTCATTCACTCGCACATGCGCGCACGCATCACTACACTGTTGAAAGTCGGTGTAGCAAAACACGCATTCCTATTTGCTAAAAAGTTAATGAAAGGCAGACAACGGATGCAATGAGAAGACAATATAGTGTCTTTTCTGAAATCTAGAGGAGTGAGTTTGACAATGCTCCGATCAAGGATAGAGATGATCTGTCAGCCAAACCTGGACACAAACCGGTACAGAGGATCGATGAAGTAAAATGAAGTAATGTTATCTATAATATGTTATCCATAATATCAATATGGAAATCTATCATACTAATTTACTTATGGTACAAGAAAAATTATGCGGGTGAAACTTACAATAATATTATAATGCAGGTAGCCCTGCACAATGTCTTGAATCAACGATTACCATATGACAGCAGCAACTTAACCCTCGAGTGGTCGCTAGCCGAATTGTAACACGAGTGGTCGCACGTGAGACTTTCTCTCACATTAAACTTCATTTAAAATAAATATATCTTCTATAATTTTGCAGGGCGTAAGAGTGAAACGAATTGCGGAAATGAGACGTAAATACTGCGTTATACAGTTTAGATTTAAAAAAATGATTATCCGTATATTACAGATACAAATTATCCGTTGATGGAAATTAGTCATCAGTTCAGTCACGTGTAAGTACGTACTATTCAAAAGAGTGACGGGCTGAATGGCTCAGGCGGTTAAGGCGCTGGCTTTCTGAGCCCTAGTTGGCAGGTTCGATCCAGGCTCGGTCAGGTGGTATTCGAAGGTACTCAGATATGTCAACCGTAGCTTTACTGGCATATAAAAGAACTCTTGTTGGACAAAATTTCGGCACCTCAGCATCTGCGAAAACCGTAAAAATTAGTTATTGCGACGTTAAACCAATAATATTGTTATTTATATAAAACCTTCTGACAGTCGCAGTACAAAAGCAGGAATAAAGTACAATAGGTATTCTCTCTAACATTTAAGTTAGCTGGAGTTTGTAACGGCGTTTATTTCCCAGCATTCTTCCTCGACTCATAATTTTTGAAGACTCATTTATCAGGAATTGCAAATAGAGAACGTTACGCGCACGACTTAAGTCAAATACTAACGCCTACAACAGGAGAAAATTTCCCTCTCGACTTCAACATAACACCAACGCCACTGGTCGCGCAATGAGAGAACCTCGCACACAGGACGCACGAACTCGTACAAATCTTTGTTCCGACTAGAGCAGGGCATGCTTACCCTTCAAATGTGAATCGCCTTACTCAAGACAGTTATAAACTTAGCTAGAAGAGGGAACAGACACCTCCCTTGTATCGCTGAGAAGTAAACTCACAGTACAAAATAATGTGAGAGAAAATCTCATATAGCGACCACTCGCGGGTTAAACAAATACACTATAGAATATATTATACACTATAGTGTATTTGACTTAGAGCAATCTCCTACGAAAGCGCTCACACTTGGAAGACATGCGTACTATCTGAACTCTGAAGGTCACATTCTGTCTGTAAGCTGCTACTAGTGACAGTTACCACTTACCAGTTACTATTTTCACTAGTACATTATTCTGTTGTTACTCGGTAACCTGTTATTTTTTGCCCTCGTTACGTTTGTAACAGCGACAGGCATGTAACTGTGACAAAGTAACTGCTACGTTATTTTTCAGCCATCTCTACTGTAAAGGCATACAGTCTTGTTTCATCAGAAGGTTGAGGATTCTGTTCCCTGATTAGGCCCTGAATAATTTAGAAAACGTTGACTGCACTTTTACCGCATACCTCTGGATTTCAATTAATCCCCAACAGAAATGAGGATCAAGTTAATTCGTGGTGACAAATGTGGTCGGGTATAAAACTCTACTCCAGGTCCAGAACAGCAACATATCTGCTGATATTACATAATAATGATGAAATTGTTAAGGGTCCTAACACTGAGGGCATCGTGATATATAATAATAGTAATAATAATAATAATAATAATAATAATAATAATAATAATAATAATAATAATAATAATAATAAAACAATATTATGTATTATTACATTAAATTATTATTATTAGGTTTTATGAAACGCCGAAGTTGCGGAATTTTGTCCTGCGGGAGTTCGTTAACGCGCCAGTAAATTTACTGACTCGAAGCTGTCATACTTGAGCATCTTCAGTTACCACAGTTGTAAGCTACCCAGACCAGCGCCTAGATTAGAATGGTGGAAACCTAACCCATGGTCTACGCCATTGGTTTTCATGACCTATTGTGAAATTAAATCGCTGCTCAGTTGTGTTACCTGAGGATGTGCATACCCTATCTCAGACCCTCAGAACAGACTTTGATTTGTCCCGGACCTCAGGTGGGCAAGCTGTGAAAAACTACGAAAACTCGTTCTTTAAAAATGCAGCGGTCTGACCTAGATGATTAAGCTCCTAATGAAACAACTACAAATTGAATTTGATACAAAGAGTATTAGAGGAGAAAATCCATCGCTGCTTCTCACCAAGGCATTCATTCACGGTTCGAATTCCGGTCAATGCATGTGGGCTTTTTGAAATGAAAATTCACATCCCTGCGGTTCGGAATCCACGTAAAACTGGAGGTTCTGTGCCTATGATCTTGATATTTACAGTCTTTTAAAAAACGAGATGCTACCTTACTTCCATCCCCACTACTAAATTGTTAGTTAGGAACCGATGGTCTCTGTTGTTAACTGCCATACCTCTCAAAGTAGACTGAGTAATGAAAGGTGAAGATTGGAGTCCTTCCGAAAAACAGCTTACAACGTTGAACCCAAAACATTCTGATTTATTTCCTTCAAAGAAATTTCCGATTCAGTTAAGCTACTTCTTCTCAGGCGCCATTTAACATTTAGGGGTGTGGTGCCTGTAATTCTTCTTAAATTCTGCCTTTGATCATGGAATCTGATATGCTGAACGACAATCTCAAAAAACAAAATATTCGAGGCAGGAATCAGGTACTCTTGTTTTGCATGAACGGCTTGCATTAGGATGGAGTAAAAACTAAACCGAAACACGCCAGGAATTGCACCTACAAAATCGGAAATAAAATGGTGACACCAAGTTTTATCCGTGCTAAAATGTCGCTGTTACGTTTTAGAAGTCCATGGTAGAAGACACGTTTCTTGCGGCAGAAAAAGACTGAGACACAGAGAGCGGTGTTAACAGTTGTATGTCTTCACTTTGAAATGAATGAGAACTGTTGAGCGCTTACGAGCTATGTGTCCGCGAAACTCCTAGGTAGTTCGGCGTGCTCTTTTTCATCGGTGGACAGTTGGTCGCTGGTACGTGAGTAGCAGCCAGTAGACACTTCCGTGGTATTTATTTGGTACTCATTTTCATTTTTCGATTCACTAGACACTTTCATACCACGAATAACCTTTCTCTATTTTGTTCGCAAAGGCCATGAATGTAATTTTTGAACACGACTGAAATTTCAACTTTTAACACGTGCTTCAGTATAATCAGGCCGAATAGTTACAGATAACCTCCAACGTTGACTGATTTCCATTCCATTGCTTGGCTTCGATAACTTCGATAAGGTAAGGAAGAAATAAATAAGGAAACGGAAGAAAGCGTTTTTTATTCACTAATGAATAAATTCAATAGTTTAGAATCAGATTTTGAGTCATATTTTTCTCCTACTAATCTCCCCCCGCCTCTCTGTCTGTCTATCTGTCTCTCTCTCTCTCTGTCTCTCTCTCTCTCTCTCTCTCTCTCTCTCTCTCTGTCTCTCTGTCTCTCTCGCTGTGCTTGTGTGTGAGAGAGATTGTAAGTGGGGTAGTTGCGTATGGGGGTGCTTGACAGCCGTGCTGAAGGACTCCATACTGTGGAATTTCACAACGTAAACTACATGGCGTGTTCAAATCAAAACTTGACTTGGTGACCGCTCGTTCTCGCCAATAGAAGAGAAGAAATGAATCGATCGTCCTACTGCAAGGAAACTTGCGGCTCTGCAAATTTTGTTCGGAAGTCCTAGAGAGTGTTGTGAGATGGAGAGCAGACAATGGTATGATGGGCGAAGAGTCAGGTTGTAAGTTTCACCACGTAAGTTTCCTCTCACTTCTAATTTCTGTGTTGATGGTGTGAAAGTACCTCATGGGGATCAGTGTAAGTACACAGGTGTTAATATAAGGAAAGGTCTTCATTGGGGTCATCACATTTATGAGGTTGTAAATAAAGGTGTCAGAGCACGTTATATAGTTATGGGGGCATTTTGGGGTTGTAGTTGATCTTATAGTAACGGTGTAAAGGATATGGCATGTACGTTAATGGTAAGACCCTAATTAGAGTATGGGTGAAGTGGATGGGACCCTCACCAGAATTACTTGTTTCGAGAACTTGAAACGATCCCAAGTAAAGCAATACGGGTTGTTCTGGGTGATTTACGACAAAGAGAAGTGTTACGAAAATGTTGGAAACTTTGGGCTGGGAAGATTTGCAAGTAAGGAGACGAGCTGCTCGACTAAGCGGTATGTTCCGAGCTGTCAGTGTAAAGATGGCGTTGTATGACATCAGTAGACAAAAGCTTGAATGGAGTTTTTAAAAGTAGGTAAGATCATAATATGAAGATGAAGTTCAAGAAGAAAAATTCATTAATAGGAAGAGGAATTAGGGATTGGAATAATTTACCAAGGGAGATGTTCGGTAAGTTTCCATCTTCTTTGTAATCATTTAAGAAAAGAGTATATAGGCAATTGATTGGAAATCTGACACCTGGGCGACATCAGATCGGTGGTGATAGAAAGTAATTTATGGATGGGTATCGGTACTGATGATGAGTGCGAAAATAATAATGAAATACCTCTTTAAACTGTGTAATCGGTTGTCTTCCCGGGATTATTAACCCTGCTAACATATTCCAACTTTATCCAATTTCTTTGAAGTTTCCTTTCATAGTCATTGGTAAGTAATCTGTTACTCAGAGACCAATGACCTAGATGTTACGTCCCTTAAGACAGAAATAATGATTGTCAATACCTTATTTGGTGAAACGTTGATTTTGATGCCCAATGAGATAAAAAAATTCAACGAGCATGTGGCTGGATGGTTTGAGCCTCGAAGCTGTCAGCTTGCATTCGGGAGATAGTGGGTTCGAACCCCACTGTCGGCAGCCCTGTCTATGGTTTTGCCATGATTTCTCATTTTTACACCAGGCAAATTCTGGGGTTGTACCTTAATTAAAGCCACGGTAGCTTCCTTCAGACTTCGAACACATTGTTGCTAGACCTATCTGTGTTGGTACAACGTAAAGCAATTTGTAAATGAGATAATATCTCATCTTGACGTGTTCTTCAAAATTCCATAGTTGTGGTTGGTTTGGTATGCATAGCATTAGTTTTAGTTACGTATATTGCTAAAAGCTCAGTGTGTTCTAATAGTGTGGTATGAAGATCACTGGGAATACTCGATACGTAGACTACCCTCGAAAGTGATTACGGTTCTGGATCAAATGATTCAACTTGAACTCGCAGGTCCCTCACATGTGCAGTCGCTCAAAAAACAGAATGAGCGCATGTATTGCATGTAGAAGTTCCTCGCAGGTACACTTTTCTCATAAACAATTGAACCTGTTGGTGGAATGTTTGTTGTGGATGTCCATGGGGTTTGTTTCTACATGGGAGGTGAATTATATTTTGATAATAGGCCTAATTAAAATTAAGTGTGATAAAATACCATGCGCTCATTCTTTATTTTGAGCGACTTTACATCCTTGTATCGTTCCTCTCCCGGTCTAGAAAGCCAAGAATAACGGCCGAGAGGTCTCGTCGTGCCGACCACACGACACCTCGTAATCTGCAGGCCTTCGGCTGAGCAGCGGTCGGTTGGTAGACCAAGGCCCTTTCGGTCTGTTGCGCCATGGGGAGAAACGTTCCTCTAATAGATATTGTTCTGAAATTCAATCTGTTCAAAAGAGGGCGAGATAGTTCAGTAATATTGTCGCTAGCTTCTCGCCTTAGGAACGAAGAGTTTTCTATGTGCTTGGATAATACATTGAGTCTTTACGGTCTCCATCACCGTAAGATGGTAGCCAGGGCGTTTTAACTATAAGACAGAGATTTTTTTGTTACTGGATTAAGTGTTGCTATCGGAACCAGTGTGGCGTTCCAAAATAAGTAGTTGAAAACGATATATCTGCTGCCGAACGGACCAATTCTGATCACACCTTCCTAGGATGGAACTACTCCAATATATCTGTTATTAGCAATCTGTACGATATAGCATTATGGTAGCAATGTTTTCCATACCATATCACACTTCTATTTCCTAACTTCAAATGTTGGGGCTATACGCTATGTAACTGTGGTAGTTTAGTCGGTCGCTGGTTAGACTCATTCATTGCCCTTCGATAATTCACATGACCTCACCCACAATAGCTGGTGGATACGTGGCGATCTCTCTCTCTCTCTCTCTCTCTCTCTCTCTCTCTCTCTCTCTCTCTCTCTCTCTCTCTCTCTCAGATTAGTTAACGAGGAACCTTGCTTCGAAGTGTCTTCTCTCTCAGCTAGCTTCCGTGTTTGAGATTCTGTACGGCGTATAATGCTCTGCTCGAGCTGAGACATAATGTTGGGCACGCTCTGTCCATACTTGTAGGGGTAATCTGAAGAACATAAATTCGGGGTCCTCGAAGTAATACGTCACGAACTCGTTCGGAGGTGTAATGTATTCTAATGAAATGACTGAAATGAAATTCATCCTTGTTTCGGACCTTCGTAGATAGATAATACATTGTTATTTTTCTTTCGGTACATTAGGCGATTTGATGTTAAAACTCGTTAAGTGATTGAGAGGAATTTCTGATAATATTAAATAAACTGCTTAAAGTTTAAATTGCGACTGGGTATTGTGGTCAGTTTTACGGAATATAATCACAAGGCAAGCTGTAATTTAAGAATTCTTAAATACGAGAAAATTTTGTCATTAAATTTACTGGATCGTTGAAAACTCACGTTATGCCAGTTAATAGGCCTACTAACACTTCATATCGTTACCTCATTACGTCTCTACGTACCGTAATGTCAGCGTCCTGTCCTTTTCTTTGTGAACCTTCGATTTTCACACTGATAAGGTGAGTTAGTCAACAGAACAGCACATACTGCCCATTTGAGACCCTGCTCTGCCATGATCAGACGACCTGTAGGTGTTGTAGAGTACCACTTCGTAAACGTGACCTCATCCCTTGCCGTACTGCTAGGATTTTGTGACGAGTCCACTGCCTCGTATGTCAGATAACTTCTGTTATCTTACGAGACTGAATTAACACGTTCCAGCCATCAGTCCAGGATAAGAATCCTTGAACGAGCTGGAGGTCGAACCAAGGACGTTCGGGTAAAAGCCAAAGAGCCTATCCCAATAGACATGTAGATATATTAATAGGCTACAACTAACTTGAAAGTAATTTGTTATAGAAACTACCAAGAAGGTACGAGATATGATATAGGGTTATTCTTGTAATAATAATAATAATAATAATAATAATAATAATAATAATAATAATAATAATAATAATAATAATAATAATAATAATCATGATGCAGCACAGACTTATGGCGACGATGGCATGGGAAAGGCCTAGGGTGGGAGGGAAGCGGCCGTGACCTTAATTAATGTACATCCCCAGCATTTGCCTGGTGTGAAAATGGGTAACCACGGAAAACCATATTCAGGGCTACCGACAGTAGGGTTCAAACCCACCATCTCCCGGATGCAAGCTCAGAATTTGATGTATTCACAAAGACGCACACAAAATGCTGTCAGTTGGTACACTTATTTATTTAGAACTACTTATCCACACATTGCACATTAAACACGCATATAACCTAATTAACTGCCGTCACAACAAAACACCATATCAACAAACCACCATTTTAACAACTGCCTATCACTAAGCACATGGAGATTGCAACCTTGAAACCGTTGACTGCTTACAAGCATGTCGTCCACAACACGAGACCACAAGTACAATTCCTATTAAACCATAACTTTTACTAAATAATAACTCGGCTCCACGATCAAGACTACCTCCCAATGCATGTGCCTGGCCAGGCTTCTAGAAAGACATGCCATACCATAACATACCTTCTCGTAAATTCTAGAGTGCTTAAAGCCCAGATATAATGTAAAGAATATTCTCCACAGTTCTCGTCTACCTAGTGCCAATGTGTTTCACAATACTGTAGTGGATTACAAATCATATATACAGGTAACAATAATTATATATTATTAATGGTTCTTACATCAACTAAAGTATATACATGTACAGCACATGTTTCATGACATATCCTCCCAAATAATCCGATCTATCGTCTGTACATATGACGTAAATAATAATAATAATAATAATAATAATAATAATAATAATAATAATATTAATAATACTAAATGGATGTAAACACTTCATAGCCATACATTACAAGTAATAATAATAATAATAATAATAATAATAATAATAATAATAATTGTACCGGGCGGTACACCACCGCGCCGCTAATTCAAACATTGCGCCAGTTGAAACTCCTCTACTGGAGGAAGCCTGAACTTTAACAACCATGTTAATTCTACAGTTTCTCAGAAGATGTCTCTACTGTAAATTTTGTAGTGTTCTGAACTATGTCAATTTCGAGTCGTGTTTGTCTGCTCCATAGCAAGTTCTTTGAACATTCTCTAACAGATGTCTCTACCAAAACTGATAACGCTCTCTGGTGTAAAGGAATGAATTGTCCGGAAGAAATTTAACATTCATAAGTTTTGTTTTTGCTAAATTTTGTTGTGTGGTTTGAGAGTTGGCAATATAATCCTTTCTTTCCGCCTGTTTTGAATGTAGCCAATCAGGAATTTCTGTAATTAATTTTCCACCAATAAGGTGTTTCTTCTTCGTCTGGTGTATTAGTTTTTGCTGTTATCCAATAAAATTTTGTGGGCGGGTTGTAATCATTCATGAAACGTCTCGAATTTTCCGCGAGGGTATATAAACTGCTGATTTTCTGGTCTCCTGGCCACTTCAGTAACATCTCTCCTAGTGTGATTATGTAGCAGGGGGCGGGAAGCGCCTCTTTCTTCGGGCAGCAGTTCATCCATAAGGTAATGGCCATTTTATAACTTCATTTCTTGCTAGCTCCGCAGTTTAACCCTCGGGGCAGGTTCGAAAACTTTCCTCATGTAACCTATTTTTAAAATGTAAAAGACACTTGGTATAAATTCCGTCTCTTTAACTACAAATCGGGATAGAGTGTGCCTAACCCTCTCGAGCTCCCTCTCATATGGTTTTTGAGGTAACTGTTTTTCTTCGCTTCAAAATGTAATTAATTTTCCTATCGTGTCACCTCCGTAGTATGGGATTAGCCCTTGCATAAACGGCCTAAAAGCCAAATAGGTTTTAAAAAGGTGTATTAGGAGTGCAAGTTACGCCTCCTCTCAAGTTGGTATTTTGGGGCCATGTTATTGTCCTGTTTCTTTAATGAATAGGCCTCAGAAGGTTGGGTAATTTTACCCCTGTTCTTGTGTGCCTGAAGGGAAGCTTGAAGGTGGAGTTTGGTGTGGCCTTTGATGGGCCTGAACTTTGAGAGCGGGTTTGCTCTTTCTTAAAAGTAGATTTTCTGTGTGCCTCGAGGAGGCTTTACTGGGTAAATAATAATAGGCCTAATAATAATAATAATAATAATAATAATAATAGTAATCGTAAAATAATAATAATTCGAGCTCGATACTTGCATTATTTACCCATGGGTGATAGAAGATTGTTTTCAAGTTACATCAGTTTATCACACTTGCGTCAAGTTGCGCGGCCCTAACCGCACGGTCATAACCGTACGGCCATCTAGCCCGGTGAATTATTATAATTATAATAATTATTATCATCATCTGCTTCCACACACATGTTCTATACCGGAGATTGTTCGTTTTCATCCCAGTCATCCTTACATTTATTTGGACTATACCTTATCGACAGAAAGTAAATTCATTGGCATCTATAGCCGCAGTCATAACAATAGCATATTAGGGAAAGAAGAAAAGGTTTGCTTCTTAACGAACATTGTCGTACGCTAACAATAAATATGTCTTAGTTACAGTAATGCGTGTCTGGTGATCTGCTGCTGTCTAGTGATAAGCTACTAATGGTTATAGTTACTTCTTGTATACAGAATGCTTCAAATGTGAGGGACAAAAGAATGTTGTAATAGATCTCTTGGTGGTGAGAAATGCTTCCTTCTTTCTCTTCTTTTTAATATGTAGCCAGGTCACAAGGTGGTCATAATTGCCACCATAGTACGAAGGTTGATTAAATATAAACAGGATTTTTGTTCCTGAACATCAACAGCTGATAGGACTGGCCCCGCGCTCTGATATTCTTAGGCGGGATCGTTAGGAGTGGGGGGAGCGTGCTGTTAGATTTTTCACGCCGTTTCGTCAGTAACCCTCACGATGTCGGAGCAACAGGCGCACCCCTCCACTGCGCAACGCATAATTATAAAATTTCTTGCTTGTCAAGGAGTTACAATGGCGGAAATTTGCTAGAGATTGGCTGCACAGTCCGGTGATCAAACATTGTGAAGGACGCGTGTGTGTAAGGCGAGGCGGAGGAAAGGGGATGCAGCACCAGTGAAAGCCAAGACTCGACTGTCAGCTGGCAAGGTTCTTGCAACGGTTTTTTTTCGATCGCGAGGCATTTTGCTGGTGTTTTTTTTTTTTTTTGAATGAGCGACGCACAATCAATGCTGCTTTCTACTGCGAGCTGTTGATCAAGGCGAGGGTTGCATATCGCCGCAAAAGACGAGACCAACCGATTCGACAATGCGCGGCCCCATACTGCAGCTTTGTCTCCAAGCGACAGGAAATGCACTGGACTGCACTTGATCATCCTCCCTACAGTCCGGACTTACCGCCCTGCGATTTCCATTTGTTCGGACCACTCAAAGAAGCTCTAGGAGGGCAACGATTTGAAAATTGCGAGAGTGTGGAAGACTTCGTGAGCAACTGGCTGGTTAGACGACCCTGTTCTTTTTGATGCCCTCATCGTAAAAAGCTGCTCATACGCTGGAAAAAATGAATTTCCAAAGCAGGAAACTATGCGGAAAACCAAATTGTAATTGCCTTGTGTTTTTCAATAAATGAATTTAAATAAAAAAATAAAATCTCGTTTATATTTGAACCCCGTCGTAAATAGGTTGCTTGTCTGTAGTAAAAATCAGCTGCAGTTTAATTTTTTTACATTATCTGCAAATGTGCATTTTGTATCTTCAGAATAACACTGCATTACTTCACTGTTGCTGTCGTAAATTATACTCAGCTCAGAGTTCTCAGTAACAGATCACGTTCGTTGTTATGTGTGGTTCTCTCCAGATTATACATCTAAACAAGACGAGTCAGTCCAGTCAGCATACAGGATTTTTTTCTTTTGCATTACAGCGTACACGTAATAATTCTCTAAATATTTAGAAATGCACAGCCAAGGAAGAAGACAGTTGTTTTCAAGGTAAACTGGCTTTTCTAACCTTAGACCAATATAGCAACTCATATAAGCAGCCTCGATGCATTTACTATAGATATCCCTTTGTCGTGTGACACTAAATAGGCTTGTTGATGGCTTCTGTGAATATATCATCCGTCGCACATGGAGAATTCTTCTGACTAATATATGCCTCAACTTTTATTTTGACTACGTATCTCACTTTAAGTCATTAGTATTTATTACTATGTTCTTAATATTTCTAATATACAAATGCATTTAAAAGAAGCTTATTCTTGAGTGATTAGTTTAGCTTTGGTGGACCCCAAATCCGACTCGCTCATGAGGAGACCTGTTATGTAATTCTGCGTAGTTCAGTATAAGTTCCCCGTGGCCAGTCATAACAACTTTTAAGAACATCTACATGCATCTTTACAGCCACGTGCAATATGTCGACTCACAGTCCACAACAAAACTGGGAAGCTGCACTGATAAAAATTCCAAGGTTCGAATCTTGTCACTGACAGCCTCTACGCTGATAAGTTATCCCTCGAGCTTTCCCCTCTCATTTATTCGGATAAAATGGAAACATACTACCTTATTTGAAGTAGGTCCTACTAGGACTCTATCCCTATCATATTCCATACAGTGACACACGCAATAGACGTCCAACGAAAATCCAAGGTCCTGTTAAGAAAACAAAATATAATATATTAGGTGTAAATATATATGTGGATAATAGGGGCTGGTTTGGGGTTTGGTACAACAATACTTCACGTAGATATATTTCTCTGGAGTGAATGTGGGAAAACCAAGAAGGAAATTAGACATTTGCCGTTCCAGGCTTCGACTCAAGTGGCTAGCTTGGAAACTCGTCACAGTATAGTATACAATAAAGTCTTCGAACTGATGTCTACTGTACAGTAGTTTTTTCTTCGGCGTAGGAAAATGCCTGACTACGTATACAATTGCATTTTCCATGTTGCTGTAGTAGTAGTTAATCGGCTAACTAGGGATCACGTTAAGTGCCATTGTACAATCCGGCGTTTATTTAATTTTTGTTTGATCCAGCTCGCTGTGTCGAGTACGGAGTTCATCCGACCACTTCGCACTACTAATTGTCCATTTCTCATCTGGGGAAGTCCCAAAAGTCATGATGCTTGTTCTGAAATATCTCATTTGTGCCTGTCTTTTGGTCGTAGGCCAATTTCTTCTAGATTTTTCTTGATACTAACGCACCACGGAATTACTTTTTTGGTTTTAAGTCAAAATGGTCAAAAATGCGTTTTGTCCATCGAAAGTGCTCCATCCATCATAGTTAACCGTCGAAGCAAGCTCTGTGTTTGTGCATTTTGTCTGTGATCTCTATATTAGAGTAGATTTCCTGTCTGGATTTTCTTATGTATTTCTTATGTATTTCCCATTTTTGTAGTTTGGGTCAAGTGTGTTATGGAGAATCGTCCCCTTTTTTATTGCTCTAATTTACCGGCAGCGCTTTGCTGAGAGAGAATATGCCATTCTGACGTATAGAGAGATAACGGCTTGACGACAGTGCTGTAATGATAAAGTTTGTTGTGTATAGATTATTATCATTATTATTATTATTATTATTATTATTATTATTATTATTATTATTATTATTATCCGACTCCGTGGCTTAATGGTCAGCGTTGGACCCTCGGTTTAGAGGGTCCCGGGTTCGATTCCCGGCCGGTTTGGAGAATTTAATCGCGTCTGATTAATTATTCCAGCTTGAAGACTGCCTGTTTGTGTTCGCCCCAACACACTCTTCTTCATTTTCAGACAAAACACCACACTACCAACCACCACAGAAACACGCAATAGTGATTATCCCTCCGCATAGAGTTGGCGTCAGGAAGAGTATCCGACCGTACAACAGGGCCAAATCAACATGATCGACACAGTTCGCACCCGCGATCCCAGAGGTGAGGGCAAAGTGGTAGGAGAAAAAATTATTCTTATTCTTATTTTATTTTATTTTTTATGCCCTGCTTCATGGCTAAATTGTTTGCGTGCTGGCCTTTGAACCAGAGGTTCCCGGATTCGATTTCCGGCAGGGTCGGGGATTTTAACCTTAATTGGTCAATTCCGATGGCTCGGGGCTTCAGCATTAGAACTCATCATTACTAGGGCCCCGTCCTCATAGACCCGCAGGTCACGTATACGCCGTCAACTTGAAAGATTTGCACCAGGCCTCTTTGAAGGCCAAACACCATTAAAATTATTATTATTATTATTATTATTATTATTATTATTATTATTATTATTATTATTATTATTATTATTATTATGACAATAATATGGCCTCTCCCTGAGTTTGAATTCCCGCTTGATCGACTGCCAGGAAAGTAATCTAACGAAGACTGCTTAAACTCAACCATACGTTTTATTTATCTTCACAAGATGTCATCAGTGTTGATTTTAGTGCCACCTAGTGTATATAACTGTAATTAATTTAGTCGGGAATTGCTCCTGTTTTGTGGCTAACTAGACTGAATTACCGTCAACTATTTTTGAGTTGCCACTACTGCCTAATACGTAATGATCCACCAGTCAGCTCTCTGCCATATGGTGTGATATTCCACCAGTCAGACTGCTTAATTACGTCATTTTCTATATTCGTATCCTGTCTGACCTTATATATAGTTGTGAGTTTGAGCCTTAAGTGACATTTCGGATCGGGACTTCGAGAGTGCTGCATTTAGTGAGGTCTCCCTCAGAGGGCCGGATGTCGAGGCTGGGGCTAACTACGGCGTAGCAGTGACAGTGTAAGGTAAAACAGAACTATCGCCTAACAATGTGAATTTTATCTACTTGTGACAAAGGCAAGATTCCAGCGTTCCCCTTAGCAGGAAACTGTTAGGCCGCGTTGCGTTTTCTTTAAACTTTAATGCAGGTTTTTCTTCTTTCTGTTAGGACTTAGAATGTAGGTTTTCTAGGCAGTATATGGAATATCTCCCCATGGGGATTATGTAATGTAAGGACGCACGAGTGTGCACCCTCGTTTCCCTTATTAACTTTGCTTTCTGGTGACTTAAGTTTTCTAACTCTAAATTTCCTATCCGGGTTTCGATCTTTAGCCTTATTTTTTATCTTAGTCACCACGCAATATGGCTTATGCTCTGCGTCACGGGACTTCAGCCCTGTTATGTTTTATTTAGAAGTCCTGTTACGGAATTGCTTAAGGTGTTCAGCATCCCATTCGTTTTATTCTCGGCCTTTCTATTTACCTTTTATTTTTCCCTTATGTGGCCGCGGAGCTTTGGCTACTATATGTAATGTTCTGGATCTTTCGATCCGCCTTTTTGTGTGGCTTCCATATCTTGAATAAGGGTAACGAGTGTAAAGGCCGGATGAGCTTTTAAATATGAAAAAGGTGTTCCAAATGAAATCTCTAGTCAGGTACTTGAAATTTGTGATTGTAGTCCAGGATTCGATACCATTCCATTGTGTTTGAAATTAAACTGAGGGTTTGTACTTCCTCTGGAAGTGTAACTGTTCTCTAACTCAGGGTTTGATTTCCTTCCTCCAAAATTTATTTGGGAAGCTCTAGCTTCTTGTTAACATGTTTATGTTTAGGTTGACCTATTCGTCTGATGAAGACTTTAAGTCCTTCCTAATATAAATGGGAGCTTCTCTCCCCTGGTGAAACTTATGCTCCAGAGCTTGGCTTCATTGTTTCTGAAGTTTCTATCTTGATAAGACATTGTGTTAAATATATGGTGGTTGTTGTTATTATTAGTTGAAGAGATTACCCAGCTAAGAAAATAATTCCAGCAAATATATATATTTTTTAAATGTAATCTTTGGTTCATGCCTTCTCCAGCCATTTATCCCCTAGGCTTCTTTCCCTTTCTGATCCACTAAACACAACGTAACATTATTATTATTATTATTATTATTATTATTATTATTATTATTATTATTATTATTATTATTATTATTATTAACGAGTTATTGTATGAGAATTAGAAAATATCTGAAATCATATTTCCAGTTGTTTACCGTATTTGATGAATTACATAAGTAGCTCTTTGCTACAAAATAGAATGAGTTCTACATTTCACCAGCGTTGTCAGCTGGAGTATGAACGAGTCACCTACATGAGTTTCTAAATACGATCCCACATGTAACCGGTAAAGGCACTGTTCAATCTTTCTGTACATCTGAGCGTTGTTATTCATTTATTAACTATCATTCAATAAGATACATTTTCGGTACTCTGTTTCAACGCCTCTAGAAATTGCTATGTTATTTTCTCTGTTTCAGTCGACTGGCAATATCCTGAGTTTCTGTGATGTGGGTTTGAAAATCTCCGGGGTGGTACCTATCAGCAGCCAGGCTGCGCTTCATTTCCCCAACTCGTCTTTAACATCTGTATCCTTGGCAACCACTGAGAAACATACGGTCGTTTTCCTTGGCACAAGTGATGGTAGCATCAAGAAGGTAAGTCCACACATACCGTACAACCTCAGCATTGTCCATTACTGTAGTCCCTGCTTTTGTAACTACATAAAGCGCAGACTACATTATAATTTCAACACATGAATGCACAGTGTATACGCACGTGTTTCAGTTGTTGACTACGATAATCGTCTGTATGTATACCTACCATGTATAACTAAATAGTATGCCTCCGTTTTTTTTCTTTGCGCATGTCTTCAAATTCCAGTGAGTGTGATATTTTAACATCCTCCATCCTTATACACCACTTATTATCAGATGAGAGTTAATGATGATACATCAAATATCTTGTATTGGTATATCTACCCCTTAGATTCGTTTCCTGATACGGAGTAGGGGATGAGGTGAGATGCAAATTATATGGCGTGCTTTTTTACGGCTGGATACCCTTCCTGGCGCAAACCTCAGTTGAGGAGCTAATGAAGATGAAGTGAATGATCATAAATATGACAGATTTGGCTGATTTGATACCATAAATTCGATCGTGCTTGAGGACAATGCTACCTTTCTTCGTCCATGAGACTTCAACATTTATACTCTTGTTTGTGTCCAGCAGTATACAGTTTATCATCTAGATTGTGTTGTGAATTTAACATTAACCATTTCGATAAAGGCGCCTTTGGTTAACTCGGAAGGACGTTGGTTCGATAACCGCCTTGAAAGTTCAGAAATTTGGGAATGGGGCCTGCGTTTGGAGAGCTAGATACCAGTGCAATCGCAGAAATATTAGTATCGGTTAGATTCGTGGGGTGGGGAGAGCATCCACTCTATTTCTCTTAATGCCGAGTTTACAGATAGTAGTAGTTTTTACCGTCTTCTCTTTGTGGGTCATCCGTAGCATGAAACATAGATGGCTTTGGTTTTACTTATTGTCAATCCCCTGTAAGATTAACGTTTTACGTGTTGCACAGTATTTTTAATTGAACAAAGGTGTATTTTCTACTTGGTGAGGAGCAGGACTTTCAATAAAGAAAACCCTATTAAAAATTAGACTTTGTAGTCCTATGGTATGGTGACAGCTCAGGCGCTTATAGAATTGAATATAAGAAACAAATTTATTTTCATGTATACCTGTTCTTCTGAGCCTCGTGGAGGTAGTACGATAAAGTTAACTTGGAGGTCATCTGTGGGTTTAAAGTTCTACCATTGCAGCATTCTGGTAGATCCCAGCAGTGGTGATGCGTTCCCGTTAGAGGGAAATCAGCTCTGACATGCCCACTCTAACACATTGAGTGATTTTGTTGATTGTGTTTTTTAATTGCTTGATGTGTGCAATTATAACTCGACATAGTGAAGTTTCTCTTTCAGATTAATAGAACTAGCTAAGTAATGGCCTAATAAAACAATTACTTATCTGCTTTACTGCGCTAACGCTGGGACGAATTTCCTTTTTACATGTTCTTTGTTATTTTCGCCCCATGTTGAGCAGCATGCTGTGCGTTGTTGGACATGGGTTAGGGAATGTAGGAAGAAGGATATGCAACTGCGGTGGCCGGTGACCGGTCGAAATGGGAATAAAGGCGCTAAGCTTCTAGGCTACAATGAAGAGCCTTGAAGGTGAAGGTTATTTTCTGTAAGTTAAATGCCATTGTAGTTCCGTTCTAACAACCACTCCTCAACCAGAGAGCCTCGCTGACTTCACAGTTAACATTAAGTTGCAGGTACACGTGAGATATGAAACAAGAATTATTCTCCCTGCAAGCACTATTGGGAGGGAAAGTGATTCTTTCTTTTAACAGTCTACTTTACGTCGCACCGACACAGATAGGTCTTATGGCGAGGACGAGATAGGAAAAGGCTTGGAGTGGAAAGGAAGCGGCCGTGGCCTTAATTAAGGTACAGCCCAAGCATTTACTTGGTTTAAAAATCCGATTTCACGGAAACCATCTTCAGGGCTGCCGACAGTGGGGTTCGAACCCACTATCTTCAGATTTCAAGCTCACAGCTGCGTGCGCCTAACCGCACGGCCAACTCGCTCGGTAGGGCAAGTGATTGATAAGGCCTATTCTTCTTCCATCGCTAGTGAAGCCTACATTAGGTCACCGATATGATGGAATATCACGAATGAGTGATTTTTCCGTTTTGTTAACTGGCGAATTATTCTCCGCTGTCATTGTTGCGTCATTCTAAGGGTTAGAAACAACTTGGCCGTCCACTTCGTGTGGTTGATTGTAAGTAAATATTGGAAAATACTGTCTCTGGGTGGCCGTTAAAATTCACTCAGAATGGCCGTCAAAGTTGACTGTACAAAATTCGAATGACTTAATTCTGGCTTCCAAGCCTTTCCAGGGTACATGACTAAATACTTTTAAAACTTGCGTATGTTATCAGATTCTCTGTCTAAATAAGTTCTTCGTTTATGTCAGTTCTCAGTCCTAAACTAGAGCATTCTATTTGTATCGAGTAATGTTTGTAAGACCTTATCAACATTCATGTATCGAGCCCTGAGGACCAGCTGTTTTTTTGTCCTGTCAATTTTCTTACTAGTCCCAGAATATCAGTACTATAGTATCAATAAAAGTTTTCTACGCCCAATAACAGTAGCATTCAGATCGTGGTTTCAGTGTCTGTATATAGAGAATGTGTACTAGTTCAATCATTCTTTCAAAACTTTTTGGAACAGTTTATTGAACTTGTATAGCAAGGTTTAATATTTTTTTAACGCTGCATTTAAATTTCGAAGGCTTCTCAACAATATATTTTTTGTAACATTAGGTTGTCAACCCCATGCTCAAACCCCAACCTAGATGACTAGTGCTGAAAATAGATAGCCAAGAATTTGAGGATACAATTAGCCAAGGATAACGATATAACAGCAGAGATGTTGAGAATAGTACTGTAATGGCTAACAAAAACAGCTATCAATCAATCACTACTGATCTGCATTTGGGCAGTCGCCCAGGTGGCAGATTCCCTATTTGTTGTCTTCCTAGGCTTCTTTTAAACGATTGCAAAGAAATTGGAAATTTATTGCACATCTCCCTTCGTAGTTATTCCTATCCCTAACTCCCCTTCCTATAAACGAATATTTGCCCCAATTTGTCCTCTAGAATTCCAGCTCTATTGTGATCGTTCCTACTTTTAAAGATACCACTCAAATTTATTCGTCTACTGATGTCATTCCACGCTATCTCTCCACTGACAGCTCGGAACTTACCACTTAGTCGAGCAGATCGTTCTCTTTCTCCCAAGTCTTTCCAGCCCAAACTTTGCAATATTTTTGTAACGCTACTCTTTTGTCGGAAATCACCCAAAACAAATCGAGCTGCTTTTCTTTGGATTTGTTTTCCAGTTCTTGAATCAAGTAATCCTGGTGAGGGTCCCATACACTGGAACCATACTCTAGTTGGGGTCTTACCAGAGCCTTATACGCCCTCCTCTTTACATCTTTACTACAACCCCTAAATACCCTAAATACCCTCATAACCATGTGCAGAGATCTGTACCCTTTATTTACAATCATATTTGTGTGATTACCTCAATGCAGATCTTTCCTAATGAAGAACTTTCCTTATATTAACACCTAGATAGTACTTACAATCCCGGTCTAGAAAGCCAAGAATAACGGCCTAGAGGACTCGTCGTGTTGACCACACGACACCTCGTAATCTGCAGGCCTTCGGGCTGAGCAGCGGTCGCTTGGTAGGCCAAGGCCCTTCAAGGGCTGTAGTGCCATGGGGTTTGGTTTTTTAGTACTTACAATGATCCCCAAAAGGAACGTTCACCCCTTCAACGCAGTAATTAAAACTGAGAGGACTTTTCCTACTTGTGAAGCTCACAACCTGACTTTTAACCCCGTTTATCATCATGCCATTGCCTACTGTCCATCTCATAACTTTATCGAGGTCATTTTGAAGTTATTCACAATCTTGTAACTTATTTATTACTCTGTACAGAAAAACATCATCTGCAAAAAGTCATATCTGATTCCACTTCTTTACTCATATCATTGATATATATATATATATAAGAAAACATAAAGGTCCAATAAGAATACTGCCTTGAGGAATTCTCCTCTTGATTAATACAGGGACAGATAAAGCATCGCCTACTCTAATTCTCTGAGTTCTATTTTCTAGAAATATAACCATCCATTGTCACTCTTTCTTCTAGTCCAAATGCACTCACTTTTTCCAGTAGTCTCCCACGATCTAACCTATCAAATGCCTTAGATATGTCATTCGCAATACAGTCCATTTGACCTCCTAATCCCAGGATATCTGCTATAGCATATCTTGCTGGAATCCTACACGTTGAGCTTCAGTGGAATAATCCAAACTGCCTTCTATCAAACCATGTATTAATTTCGCAAACATGTCTAATATAATCAGAAAGAATGCTTTCCCAAAGCTTACATGCAATGCATGTCAAACTGACTGGCCTGTAATTTTCAGCTTTATATCTATCACCCTTTCCTTTATACACAGGGGCTTCTATAACAACTCTCCTTCATGCAAACAATAATCAAATAAGTACTTCAGATATGGTACTATATCCCAACCCATTGTCTTTAGTATATCCCCCGAAACATCATCAATTCCACCTGCTTTTCTAGTTTTCAACTTTTGTATCTTACTGTTAATGTCATTATTATCATAGGTAAATTTTATTACCTTTTTAGCATTAGTCACCTCCTCTACATGGACATTATCCTTGTAACCAACAATCTTTATATACTTCTTACTGAATACTTCTGCCTTCACAAACCAAACCCAAACCTCATGGCACTACAGCCCTTGAAGGGCCTTGGCCTGACAAGCGACCACTGCTCATCCCGAAGGCCTGCAGATTACGAGGTGTCGTGTGGTCAGCACGACGAATCCTCTCGGCCGTTATTCTTGGCCTCCTAGACCGGGGCCGCTATCTCACCGTCAGATAGCTCTTCAATTCTAATCACGTAAGCTGAGTGGACCTCGAACCAGCCCTCAGGTCTAGATAAAAATCCCTGACCTGGCCGGGAATGGAACCCGGGGCCTTCGGGTAAGAGGCAGTCCCGGCTCTGCCTTCATAAATGACTCATAATTCAGGTGAAATCATATTTATGATGAGAGAGAAAATGTATTTCTTATGAATCCTTTGTAAGACCTCTACTGAGAGGCAGCATAGTTGGCCCCTTAAAAACAACAGGGGTTTAGAAGGAAGAATTCTAAGAAAAGTATAGGGAACAATGAAGGAAAATGGTGTATGGAGAGCATGGCATAATCATGAATTACATAACCTCTTGAAGGAACTATATGTTATAAATCCAGTTACGATGTCATTAAGCTAACACGCCCCATTAGTGCGATATCATCAAGATGGTGTCTGGATCCATGGCTGGGTGGTCCTCAGGACCCCGCGTTCGATTTCCGGCCGAGCTGAGGGTTTTAATCTTAAGTGGTTGATTCCCTTTGTTCGTGGCTGAGTGTTTGCACTGTCCCTAACATTCCTGTAACTCACACAGCACACACCACACTAACAAGGAGTTTCCTCGCTCTTGTCGGAGGGTCTTCCTTACATTGGCTGCACTAGGCCATCTATAACCACACAAAATAAAAAATAATCAAGACGACGCGATACAAATCCTGATCAGTGCAGATGGGATTTCCGTAATGAAGAGTCACGTCCTTGTGGTTCGAAATCTTCGTGAA
Organism: Anabrus simplex; assembly: GCF_040414725.1. NCBI lineage: Eukaryota > Metazoa > Arthropoda > Insecta > Orthoptera > Tettigoniidae > Anabrus > Anabrus simplex. The sequence continues at coordinate 468,980,494 of NC_090266.1, read as the reverse complement.
ACTGGAGATCCCGTGACTTTGATCACTATAAATCACTTAAAACTACCAATTAGCTTGCGTGCTTTATCCCTCGTATCCACTGAGAACCTGATCTTCATAATTAAGGACAGAAAATTCGAAGAAGTTTCAGTTTCATGAACTCTTGAAGTCATGTCTACTTTCACTGATCTTGGAATGAAAATAAATATATTGATATTGAAAACTCTCTCTCTCTCTCTCTCTCAGGATAGTTTCGGGACATTTGACAAAGTCTCTAAAACTTGCCAAGGCTTTATTTTTATTTTTTGGCTAGTTGCTTTACGTCGCACCGACACAGATAGGTCTTATGGCGACGATGGGACAGGAAAGGGCTAGAAGTGGGAAGGAAGCGGCCGTGGCCTTAATTAAGGTACAGCCCCAGGATTTGCCTGGTGTGAAAATGGGAAACCACGGAAAACCATTTTCAGGGCTGCCGACGGTGGGGTTCGAACCTACTATCTCCTGAATACTGGATACTGGCCGCACTTAAGGGACTGCAGCTATCGAGGTCAAGGCTTTAAGAAGTCTTACATGCATCTTCCTCTTCTTCTACCACTTTTCCCCCACCTGTGGGATGGCGGGTGCGAGCTGTGTCGCACATGTGGGTTTGGCCCTGGTTTTCGGCCGGATGCCCTTTCTGACACAAACCCTATATGGAGGGATGAAGAAGTCTTATATGCATAAGGTGTTGAAAGTCTTAGTGTTCAATGTATCTCGGCAAGTTTCTCACAAAATAACTGAATATGTATTTGGTGGCAGCTGCAATGATCCCAGACGTGTTTAACAGTGGAAGGATAAGTTCAAAATTATCTGTTTCTCAAAAAATACTTCCTAGTTTTTTAAACCTAGAATATTTCGTAAGTCGGAATTGTAGTGAAGATTGGCTTGTAAAAGAAGAAACAGTAAATTACTATTATGGGTATGATTATATAATATTTCTTCTGAACTAACAATAACGGTACAAATTTTATGGAAAGTTCAGGTATTAAAATGTTCTTACCGAAGTTGTTGCAGTGGGTTCTCGCTATTTCGAATTGGGATTTGCTGCTTGCGTTTACGCACTCACTCTTAGCATAGTACCTTAAAATATGACACTGTAATTGGGGTACAGCGTGTGTGATAGAAATTGGTGTGGAGTGTCCCTCAGTGACCATAGAAATTTATCCCCTGCTACCTTCTACTGACCCTTACTGCTTGATTTGCCTTATTGTCATTTGCTTGATTTGCCTTATTGTCATAATATGAGATGCGCATTACCAAACTACGTAGTTGGGGCATCGATTAGTTGAGTTCAGGTGCTCCAGAAAACGCTAATTTACATTTTCTTGGCCAGGAGTAGGATGCCGATTACCTTTCTCCCAAGATTGTGTTAAGAAAATTTTCGCTGGTACAAAATTACTGCATCTAACAAGAGTCAGCAGTCAGTAGAACGCACACTACAAATGTTATTAATTGACATTTGTTATACTACATTTATTCATTAAAATTATCGCTGCTATTTCACCGTGATGGAACGTTTTGAACTGACTGTACTGCTGGTTGTAGGCCCCCTCATTTAAAACAACAGCAGCATCTCCTTGTGTCTCTCGTACGGCAGGATATGGTAAATAATGGCAAACGAATGGTAAGCACTGGATTTTCTTCACATCGGTTTATTGATTCCTCTTCTAATAAAGTCTCGGCCAGGCAGGAAGAGCAAGGTCTCGGCGAGTAAAAGTGCGTTCGTCTTCTTTCCCCTCCGGAGGAGCCGCACTGTGAGAGAAGCAGTCTACACGTACATTCTCATGCTCCCTCTACACTTGCTACTAGGAGTCTATCCTTCTTGTAGTTTTCTCACGTCCCGTTAATTTCAAATCATATAAGGCTACGACAAATAAATATACTGTTAAACTTAAAATGGAATCCACGTTGGCGTTATGACTAATTTCAATCGTAAAATTATGCAGATAATAGGGCATTTAGTACATTTGTTTCATACAGTTATGTAATAAAGCTTTATTGTCACTAACGTTCAAGAGAACTCACATTCTTGTTAGTTTTATTTTACTGTGGTCTCGATTGAAACATCCATACACATACCTGATGCAAGAAATCGCATCGTTTAGTATTCATGCTATGTACGTTTATAGTTATTTAATGTGGTGACCCCAAATAAAACACCAAGTATGGGCGATCTACAGAGGGAGAGAGAGATGTCCGCGTAGCTGAAATACTCTATAGCAAGGGACGAGTCGAAAGTAAATGTAGTTATTGCTCATGAAAAGTGATGTGTTCGGAATTTGAAAGAAGAGCGTGGGTCGTTTGATGTGAACGTGAGCTGTAAGACAGATGGACGCTTGTTGAGAGTGCAGGGCACTGATAAATTAAGACTTTCTGCCCCATCTTGGTATTGCTCTTCGCGTGCAGAATAGTGCCCACCAATTTATTTCCTTAGTTCCTGGATGATGAATATTATCCTTTGAGTTATTGTTCCTACTTCCTGTTGTTAATTGGTCTTACATTCTTGAAGAACAGATAAATAAGACACGATGAATGATATTACTGGAGAAAGCTGTTTACGAAATGCACAACTGATCCTTGGCTATGAATTTTAAGGTCAATAATAATGATGGTGGTTTTACGTCCCACTAACTACTGTTTACAATTTTCGGAGATGCTGACGTGCCGGAATTTAGTCCCGTAGGAGTTCCTTTATGTGCCAGTAAATCTACCGACACGAGGCTGACGTATTTGAGCACCTTCAAATATCACTGGACTGAGTCGGGATCGAACCCGCCAAGTTGGGTTCAGAAGGCCAGCACCTCAACCGTCTGAGCCACTCAGTCCGGAATTGTAAGGTCATTAGTCTCCGGGAACTGATAGCATAATATAATTAACGTCTTATTCAAGCGAATTAAGACGCATGGAGACTGTGTAAAGTCCTTCCCCTTTCTTCTTCCTGGCCTTTTCCCCAATTTACTGGAGTCAACACATGATGAGAATTTGGCTCTTTATTACGGTCGAGTGCCCTTCCCGATGCCAACAGTATATGGAAGGGTTTATATTCATTTTTATGTCTTTTATGGTTAGTAGTGTGGTGTTTTGTATGCAGATGAAGAGAAGTGTTTTAAGACGAACACAAATACAAAATCCTCGAGCTATAAGAATTAACCACACGCTGTTAAAATCCTTGACCCGGCCGGCAATCGAAGCCGGGGACCTCTAAACTGAAGGCCAGTACACTGACCATTCAGCGGAGGAGCTGGACGAGATGGCGTAAAGTTAGATAAGTTAAAATTAATTCATCCCAAGTTGTTATCTTGATTGCAAATCTCGTTGTGTGTTAGTTTAACATACTGTACAGTGTAAGTTAAGGGAGGTCAATATTCTACACCTACCAAAAGATCAGCACATCCCCATGAACCTCTAACGAGGGATCAACGAAGAGAATATATTTGAAATATTGTAGGTTTGTGCAACGCGCGCCCACTCATTTCTTCTCCTGCAAATATTTATAAAACTGAAGGCTAGACTATAGAATGGCTGTTATTGTATTTTTCCATACGATCGTGATCTATTTCTTACGGAAACTGTCTGACCTTCAGCTCAGAGATAGATTTATAATCAACTCCTACATAATTTGATGATTATCAGTATTTGATGTGCTTTCTCGGTTTTCGTCCACGGCGATTGGGTGTTAGAAGTGGGGGTGGGGCGGATGGACGACGACATACAGATTGAAAAAAGCTACAAAATGGTAAGTTTATTAATGCTGTCTGAGCGAATTTCTACAACGACGTAAAGGTTGACTCTAGCAAATTTAGTGCGGTAATTAATTTTAATTTCGTATGGCTATTTCTAGTCCGCCTCTGTGGTGTAGTGGTTAGTGTGATTAGCTGCCACCCCCGGAGGTCCGGGTTCGATTCCCGGCTCTGCCACGAAATTTGAAAAGTGGTACGAGGGCTGGAACGGGGTCCACTCAGCCTCGGAAGGTCAACTGAGTAGAGGTGGGTTCGATTCCCACCTCAGCCATCCTGGAAGTGGTTTCCCGTGGTCTCCCACTTCTCCTCCAGGAAAAATGCCGGGATGGTACCTCACTTAAGGCCACGGCCGCTTCCTTCCCTCTTCCTTGCCTATGTTTTCCAATTTTTCCATCCCCCACAAGGCTCCTGTTCAGCATAGCAGGTGAGGCCGCCTGGGCGAGGTACTGGTCATTCTCCCCAGTTGGATCCCCCGACCCAATGTCTCACGCTCTAGGACACTGCCCTTGAGGCGGTAGAGGTGGGATCCCTCGTTGAGTCCGAGGGAAAAGCCAACCCTGGAGGGTAAGCAAATTAAGAAAGAAAGAAAGAAAGAAAGAAAGAAAGAAAGATGGCTATTTCTAGCCGGGTGCAGTCCTCGTAAGGCAGACTCTCCGATGAGGCTGGGCGCCATCTGCCATGTGTAGGCAACTGCGTGTTATTGTGGTGGAGGATAGTGTTATGTGTGGTGTGTGAGTTACAGGGATGTTGGGGACAGAACAAACACCCAGTCCCCGACCCAAGGGAATTAGTCATTTAAGGTTAAAATCTCGACCCGGCCGTGAATTGAACCCGGGACCCTCTGGACCAAAGGCCAGCACGCTAACTATTTAGCCATGGAGGCGGACATTTGGTGCGGTAATAATAGTACTATACAATAAAACTCTCACCAAAGGCACAATAATTACACATGTATTACAATTAAATAGAAGTTCGGCGTGATTATACAATTAAAATGTAAGTTAGTATTTGACTACACACTAACAGAGTAACAGACACTGGATAAAACTACACAGACACATTTACTGTGTGACACTGGCAGACTGATAAACGTGCGCGGCAAGCGGGAGAACCATACCTCATTGTCCATGACCTTGGCAAAAACTATACTCCTGTTACTGTTCCTCACAGCACATACTACTCGCTGCTGCGTTGTATATATCGGTTAGCCGCAACGAACGACATTTTTTGCGTATTTCCGCTAAGTATTTATCTTAATAATTAAAGAAATTAAAGGAAGGATTTGTTTTTTGTTTTGTTTTTGCTAGTGGCCTTACGTCGAACCGACACAGATAGATCTTATGGCGACGATGGGATAGGAAAGGCCTAGGAGTTGGAAGGAAGGCCTTAATGTAGGTACAGCCCCAGCATTTTACTGGTGTGAAAATGGGAAACCACGGAAAACCATCTTCAGGGCTGGCGACATTGGGATTCGAACCCACTACTCCCGGATGCAAGCTTACAGCCGCGCGCTCCTAACCCGGTAAAAGGAAGAAATTAGCTGGAAAAACAATAGGGATTGTATAAATTCCTTTTTTTAATATAATTTCTAGTTTCGAGCGATTTTAGTAACTCTTAGGTTCTCTCAGTCTGTCGAAACTTAAAAACGTCAGGTGGTTAAAATGGAATAAAATATATGTCTTCTCCACAAAGTAGGGGGTGGGGTGCATCTCGCCCCCTCTAATCGCCGCTACTTTTCGTCCAGACACTACGCAGGCGCCCTATTTTGCTCAAGAAGTGCTTTCAGTTCCGTTTAACATTTTTACCACAATAAATCGAAAGTCAACGACCGAGTGTAATCCTTCGTTTACTCTTTCCTTTACTGTTGAGTGTCGTTTGTTTGTAGCTAATGGATTTACAGGTTGAAAATAGACAGGTGAAGTTGTTGCACTATGAACAACCAACTGTATATAAAACTGAATGGTAAACGATAGAATGGGTATGGGTATTATTTTTACATTTTTTTTGCTAGTGGTTTAACATGGCACTAGCACATCGAAGGTTTTTGACGACGCAAGGGTGGGAAAAGGCTATCATTAGAAAGGTAACGGACGTGGCCTTAACTAAGATACAGATACAGTCCCAGCATTTGCCTGGTGTTAAAATGGGGAAAACAACGGAAAACCATCGCCAGGCCCTCTTCTGAATGCAAGCTCGTAGCTCACAGCTAACCACGCGGCCAACTTGCTCGGTTTTCTTCCTTTTTTTCAAAAATACAGTGTAAAGGTGGATATAATATGTATTGCATTTAATGATCAGTCTTTCATACTTTATATACCGGTAGGTACTTTTTCTTAGTAATATTAAAATATAAGTATGTATCAGCCTCGTTCCTGTTCGTAATCTCAGACTTCTTCATACAAGCATATTGCACAATGAAATCCAGTGAATTCTATAACCAGTTGGAGCCATAGTAACACAGAAATCCTTAAATAATTAGCTGATCACTCATGCATGCACTCTGCCACCATTTCCGACCTCTTAATACATTTACTTTGAACCGAACCTGCCATAGTTCTATACGTGAATGCAGTGTACACTGATGTTACGAAAGCTTTTAACTTTGGACATCACAGTGCGTTGGTGAATACGTTATTCGCAAATGACCTCCATACATGTTTGATTGGATGCATCAAGATCCATCCTAATGGCATGTTATAAGGCCGGGGCCCTCTTTCCCTAAAATTACTACTCTATTATAGAAAATGTTGACCTCCTTTCCTTATTAGTTTATTTTATCCAGCGATAAAGTTCAGAAGTCTAGTCATTCGACCAGTTATGTCTTGCGCATGGTGCACAAACTGTTCATATCCGCTATATCTATGCTGTTGGCTAAATAAGAATGACATTAATGATTGGCGCAGGTGGGATAGTTGAATCTTGAAACTCAGTATGCATATCCATATGATCAGCGTGTACGTAAAAGCCAAACCCTATGGTGCTACAGCCCTGGCGGGCCTTAGCCTACCACGTGATCGCTACTCAGCTGGAAGACCCGCAGATTACGATACGAGGTGACGTGTGGTCAACACGACGAATCCTCTCGGCCGTTATTCTTGGCTTTCAAGACCGCGGCCACTTTTTCACCGTCAGACAGCCCCTCAATTTGACCTCGAACCAACTCTTGATCTCTTTTGCAGGAAAAAATCACTGACCTGTCATTGTGTGTATGTTGTGTGAATGGGTTTTCTTCATTTACTATTATTATTATTATTAATATTAATATTGTTATTATTATTAATATTGTTATGATTATTATTATTAGTAATTATCACACTAATTGCTGTACTGATATGTAGGCCTAACTTACCGGTAGTCTTAGAATTATCCGTGTGTAGTATTATTTCTTTTTAGAATTTCTATGTCTTACTTTTATGTTTACATTTTTAAATTCTATTTATAGTGGTTAAGTGTAAGAGAGGGCCGTGAGCCCTAACTTCGCCACAAATGTAAGTCAGGAATAAATAAATAAATAAATAAATAAATCGAACCCGGGGCCTCCGTTTGAGATGCAGGCACACTACACCCTAGAACGTGAGGCTGGCTCATACATACATACATACATACATACATACATACATACATACGACCAAGTGGCACATTGTTGGCCTTCTGACCCCAAGATGGCGGGTTCAATCCCGGCTCACCCAGTAGTATTTGATGGTATTCAGATACGCCAGACTAATGTCATTTTATTTATTCCTGCGGAATAAAATTCGGGCATCTCGGCGTCTCCGAAAACTGTAAAAGTAGGTTTTTTGCTATTTGTTTTACGTTCCACCGAAACAGACGGGTCTTATGGTGACGATGGAATAGGAGAAGAAAGGAAGGTACCGTGGCCTTCATTAAGATACTGACCCAGATTTTGCCTGGTGTGAAAATGGGAAACCAAGGAAAACCATGTTCAGGGCTTCCGACAGTGGGGTTCGAACCCACTATCTCCCGAATGAATGCTGACAACTACGTGACTCAAACCGCATAGCCCCTTCCTCGGTGTAAAATTAGTTAGTGGGACGTAAAACCGTTATTATTATTCATGCTGTCTGGTAATCTCGTCTTTTAATTACCGTTTTACACAACAATCACGTTGTTCATACAGGCATAAATGCATAGGCACTTATACTTATGTTTTGCACTTTTCAGTCTGATACCTGTCGGAATTATAATTATAAAAGCGCCTAGTAACCCTTTACTTGCAGCTAGAGTTGTGGGCATATCTGCTTACACATTTCTTATCGTGAATTCAATAATTGAATTTGGAGTTTAACATTATTTTTTTCCTAGCCTTTCCTTTCCATTTCTTACCCTCCAACCTATCCTCCTCTAACTCTCTAGCCCATACGCACAGGTTCGTCTACCGTGTTTATCGTTATTTCAGTAGTTAATTATTAGTTACGAATAACCTGCTGTTTCTGCTTATCTCGCCACATTCACATCTATTTCTTCCAGGTTTTAAATAGTGTGTGTGTGTGTGTTTTTTCGGATATTAATGCAAGTTTTCATTACAGAGATATTCTCATCTTTACGTATACTTAATTGTACGTCTCATTGCCTTGGATAATGTCTGTCCTCGACGTATTGTACATTTTCGGATCCTCGGATTACTGGATGCGTGACACGAGTCATCAATGTTCAAGTTCTGGAACATGGGCCCCCTGTCAGAAATTATCACCAAAGTGATTTGGTTATTGCCATGTTATTTTTTATTATTCCAAACATTCTAATGCTACGGTTATGAAATGAATGTCAAGATAAACGACGGATTATTGTACGCAACTTTTTGGACGAATGCACAATAAATGAATGAGAGTAGCTGTCAGATCTCTTCATTAATTTAAGCGTGGATGCTGGTCATTAATGCTTCCTAACAGTGGGTATAAATTCCCTAATGGTTACGCTGTTTCGATTACCCTTTTTTCAAATCCTGTTAATACCCCATACATATATATATATCGTTTGATGATAAAATCCCTTTAATTAAGATACGGAATTTTATTAACGTTAAAAGCGTTATCAGTGCTTTGTAATTTTAGGAGATTAAGTGCCTGCTTTTTTTTGTTTAATGGAGTTGGGACTTTGTTAACATCCACTCACACATATGAGTATAGAAATTTCTTAATCCCATTTTAAGTCATTGTCTATGAAGGGTGGTCCCTTGATAAGTTAAAATACAATGTATTAATTAGATTCCTTATTCTTGCTGTGTGATACAGTGGCGTAGGTGCGACTTTTCCTTAGAGGGGGATATGAATAGTAATAATAATAACAACGTATTTTAAGCGGATCCTTTTGGAAATGGATATTATTATAATAATAAATGTATCTACTTACAATAATGAGTAAAAGCTCCTCATGGGGGATATATCCCCTTTATACCCCTCCTGATCTACGCCACTGGCGATACCGTGTTATCGTTACTTTCGTAGATAGTGACCTTGGATTTGGAGTCTAGTTTATTGCAGGTTGATCGGCTGCCTTTATGATTATGTAATGTTGGTCATGTGTAACAACAGCCTTATAAGCTGTTAAAATGAAATTGTATTGTTTCAAACATATTATCATGTTTTACACTGAACGAGGCTTCTGAAGGAGAATTCTTTTACAGAATATGCAATGGAGTTGGGGGTTGATGGCTCTCTCTTACCTTAATGCCCTGTGTTCGATTCCTGGCTCGTCCAATGATTTTAATCCTTAAGGATGAAACGGGACTCACTCAACCTCATGCTTTCAATTGGCGTGACCTTTCTGCAAGGTACCGTCCCGATATTCCCCTACGATTAAAATGGAAAACCGTGGAAAACTTTTCGAAGTACGATTGGTGGTAGTCATGTGTCTACTAAATCAAGCAAGCCTGGCAGCATGGTCACTACGCTTTAATACTCGGAGATAAACCGCTAGATCGTAAAGAATATTGGTGAAATTATTGATCGATATCTTTCGATATCCACTCATCGACACAAGCAATCGTTTCCTCTTTATGTGACGTCGGTAGACGGGACAGGTCAGCTGGTTAATAAAGTAGAATCTCCAAATCCCGTAGTATTTCTGAAGTTTAAAACCGGCCACGAGATTAACAATTTTATGAGCCAAAGACCGTGATGCCCATACCTAATAGCCCACATGCATTGGCCGGGATTTGAACTGCGGCCATCTTGGTGATATGGTTGTAAATATTTCTCTTGGGTTATCATACGTCCACATGTCCGGCTCCATGGCTAAATGGTTAGCGTGCTAGCCTTTGGTCCAGAGGGTCCCGGGTTCGATTCCCGGCCGGGTCAGGAATTTTAACCTTAATTGGTTCATTCCAATGTCTCGGGGGCGGGGTGTATGTGGCGTATTCAGCATTAGAAATCATCCTAGGTACGGTCCTCATCTTCACAGACATGCAGGTCGCCTAATAGGCCGTCTACGAGAAAGAGACCCGCACCAGGTCTCTCCGGAGGCCATACGCCATTATTATTATTATTACACGTCCACGTAACAGTGTGGGTGGTGGTTCGTGGCAAGGAAGCATGACCGCTCGACGTCATCCTAAGCCTTATTGCTTGACTTTTTCATATCAGACAGCTTCTCTTTTGGGTTTTCGAGGCGTAGTGAATCCCGTTCGAGCCCTCTGTCCAGAAATAAAATACCTGGTAAGGCCGGCAAAATCGAACCCATGGTCTCTGTGAAAGAAACAAGCATGCTACCCCTACATCATAATGTGGTATGTTCGCTGTTTTGTGGAGCAAGACTTGAGAGAGTGTGGCCCATTATAACCCCGCTCCGTGTGAAGTCACCGCGTTGGAGCCTCGCTGTTCGCTGCACAGCCAACCTGACGGTAGAGGACCGGCGCGCATTGGTCAGACCCTGCTGCAGTTACCGTCATTGGCCGCTATGTCGCTGGAGGCCTCGAAGGGTGCAGAAGCCACGAGACCCGCGTAAGAAGGGCCTTTAATTACTAGAGGTATCTACGGGCTTCGAGTGTTCGACGTGTCTCGAAGGGCCGCCCAGGTGTATAAAGGCAGTCGCGACCTACGGTTCAGTTCAGTTTGAGTTCAGCCAGTGAGCGATAGAGGGCGAAGAGTGCTGCAGTCTCGGGTTCAGTTCGAGTTAGTTTAGGTTCAGTTGCCAGCAGTGGGTTAAGAGTTCAGTTGATGTTGAGTTAATAGTTATAGTCGAGTTACAGCCTGAGCTGAGTGTACCACTCTGTTGGAGTGTCCGCTTGTAAAACTGAAGAGTCGTTCTGTATGCCTGTCGTCGCGTGCGGGTCTCTTGGGCCAGGCGCTGTGTAGCTAACGTGTTTGCTGTAGCGGGGTGCAGGAGAACACTGGATGTAGTTTTGGGGCTGTAAACGGAGTTCTACCGGAGTGGACAGCGAATATCATTCTGGACTGTGAGACTGACGTGTGCAGGCTGTGAACTGTTGACTGTGACAGCAGCAATGAAGTAACTGTGTGACTGAGTGAGACTGTAATGGTTAGAAATGTAGTCCGTGTGTTGAAATCACAACCGTATTTATTTCCGTTTATCAAGGGAAACAAATCCTATTACTGTATTTCCTCCATCCGCAAGAAGGTAGCGGTTTCGGCAACAGACTTGGCTTGTTCACTAGTTCATTAACAGCAGACTTTGTGGTCATTAGGAGGCAGTCAAAGAGCTGTGTGGACTGTCAAATATGAACTCTCCCTTGTTCATTACAGCCGTGTTTAACTTCAGGTCCAGTTTGTTTCAACTTAACCTTGGGCATGGACTTACAGTTCAGTAGAGTTCACTTTTGTTTCCGAAATATTTGTTTTATCATATAATCGCTGGTGTCATTGTTAAAATGCCACTCGGATACAGACGTGAAGTTACCTATTGTTATCAGCAAACTTTGTTTATGTCCCTACGCTGATGACACTGGATGATCGAACCTTTCAAAGTAAATAATGCTAATTAACAAGCAATCATCACTCTTACAAATGTCTCGAACTCACGTAAAGGAAGGATCATTTTAATTTATCTAGTAGACGTTATTTGTTGACTGTTAACCTGGTAAGGTTGAGAGAAGTACCGCAGTACTGTATCTGCGAACAAAATTATGGAGAGTCGACTGTTCAGAAGAAGGGGAATTAATTGTCGTTAAACAATATAGAAAACAAAACGAAATAATTCCCGAAAATGAAAAGAAAACATTTCTCAGTGTATATTCTATCTAGCCTTCTTTTTCTTAGAACTTGCTTTCTTTCGCACAGACACAGATAGTTCTTACGGCGATGATGGGATAGGAAAGGGATAGAAGTGGGAAGGAAGAGTCCGGGGCCTTAATTAAGGTACAGCCCCAGCATTTGCCTGGTGTGAAAATGGGAAACCACCGAAAACCATTTTCACGGCTGCCAATAGTGGGGTTCGAACCCACTATCTTCCGGATACAAGCTTACAGCTGCGCGCTCCTAACCGCCCGGCAAACTCGCAAGGTGACTACCCTTCTATTATTATTATTATTATTATTATTATTATTATTATTATTATTATTGCCTTTATTCGTTGTGGTGACGTTAGGACTCAAAGTTCTATCTTACACTTAACCAACCGAGCTCGATAGCTGCAGTCGCTTAAGTGCGGCCAGTATCCAGTATTCGGCAGACAGTATATTCGAACCCCACTGTCGGCAGCCCTGAAGATTGTTTTATGTGGTTTCCCATTAATTAAGGGCACATCCTTTTCCTTCCTATTCCTAGGTCTTTCCTATCCGATCGTCGGCGATGACCTATCTGTGTTGGTGCGACGGAAAGCAAATTGTATACAAAAAAGGAAATATGTTCATATTCTTATCCTAGAAACTACGGCTACAAACTAGAAGTAACATGACTCAAAATGACATAAGCACAATAAATAGTTTTGGTCTTTTCTTAGAATCTACCATTAAAACTGAGAGTAACATGACACAAAATAACACAACGTAAGCACAATAAATAATCTTAATCTTATCTTAAAAACTATTATTACGAAATAGAAGTAATATGACACAAAACAACATACTCACAGGAAATGTACATCCCCACGCACATTAACTTCCCAAGATTCATTCAACCTGGCCATACACATCGATGAGATGCTCACAGCAAGACGATTAAAGGAAATTATGTTCTTTATGGCTCTAATGTTATGGGGGAGAGAGTTCCACTTTCTAGTTCCATTCGCAACAAAGGAACGGCTATACGCTGCTGATCTGCTGAGAGTGATTGCAAGTGTGCTACCGGAACATGTGTTGTCGTGGTGGACAGAGTATAGGAAATTCAGTTGTGAAGATAAGTAATAAGGGATATTCTTGTTTAATATTTCAAAGATTAATAGTGCCACGTGAAGGTTTCTGTATTGCTCGAATTTTAGAAGGGAAAGTTGACGATAATAAGGGGTAACATGAACATCAAGATAATTACCTTAAGGTTTGTGTTTTTTTTTAACGTCGCACGAACACATCGCAGGTTTTGCATGGTGTGAAATTGGGAAACCACGGAATATCATCTTCAGGGCTGCCGATGGTGCGATACGGACCCACCATCTCCCGAAGGCAAGCTCACAGCTACCCGACCCTAACCGTGCGGTTGATCCCTTCGGTCCTTAGATTTTAAGCATGCATAAGATGTCCTCAGATAATCACTGGTAACCCGACGTAAGTTTTGAGCAATAGCATCTGATTGATTTTTCAGAATCATGATTTACAGTGCTAAGTTTGTTAATTATCCTCATCTATTTAAAAAATGTAAGTTCCTCATCACTGTGTATCGATATAACACGTATTTATTACAGATACAAATGTTTGCACATACACCCACAACAATTTTTCTAATAATAATAATAATAATAATAATAATAATAATAATAATAATAATAATAATAATACATATATCGTGAAATGACTTACCACCATGTCCGACTCGGCTGAATGGTCAGCGTACTGGCCTTCGGTTCGGAGGGTCGCGGTTTCGATTCCCGGCCGGGTCGGGGATTTTAACCTTAATTGGTTAATTCCATTGGCCCGGGGGCTGGGTGATTGTGCTGCCCCCAACATCCCTGCAATCACACACCACACACAAAACTATCCTCGACTACAATAACACGCAGTTATCAACTCATGACAGATGCTGCCCACCCTCATTGGAGGGTCTGCCTTACAAGGGCTGCACTCGGCTAGAAATAGCCACACGAAATTAATTAATTAAAACTTACCACCATTGAGGGCCAAGTTTGTCGCTTCCCCACATGCGGCTTTCCTGTGGCTGTACACGTCTTTCTGGAAATTCATGGATACACTGTGAAACACATTATGAGTAACTGTCGTCCTAAGTACTTCCCCATGTGTTCTTAAACGAAAATAGAATCAAGGTAGCATTAAGACAAGCTATAAAGCAAGGCGCAGACAGCGCTAGATCAAAGGTCCTATGGAGTAAAACTTGAGTTAAAAAAAGACTGAAACCTTGTATTGCCTCCATCTCTCAACCACGGTAAGGCAGTCATTAATTAAAGTGTTCTGTGTTGTTGGATGTCATTGTCATGGAACATGAGATTAGTCATTTTATTTCGAATCCGAGCCACAGGACGATCACCTTATTTTGTGGACCAACTTTTAAAATTAAAGAATTTCTTCTTCCGGTACCGCTTTTCCCACATCTGTGAGGTCGCGGGTGCGAACTGTGTAGGACATGTTGATTTATCCCTGTTTTACGGCCGGATACCTTTCCTGACGCCAACCCTATATAGAGGAATATAATCACTGTTGCGTGTTTAGGTAGTGGTTGGTAGTGTAGTGTGTTGTCTTAACATGAAAAGGGCAGTGTTGGGAAAACACAAACACCCAGTACCCGAGCTAGAATAGTTAATCAGATGCGATTAAAATCCCAGACCCAGCGGGACTCTCTGAACCGAAGGCCTCAACGCTGGCCATTCAGCCAATGAGTCGTACTTTTAAAATTAAAGAACGTTACCGATATATAAGGAGAACCAAATTTACCATTGCTTCGAAGTATGCCATAAAACGCTCTTTTGTATAAAATGTATTAGCTTTAAAATAACAACTACCGTGCGAGTGGCCGCGTGGTTTTGGGTACGTAGCTGTCAACTCTCAATCGAGAGATAGTGCGTTCGAATCCCACTGTTGGCGGCCCTGAAGATGGTTTTCCTTGGTTTCCCATTTTCACACCAAGCAAATGCTGGGGCTGTGCCTTAATTAAAGCAACGGCAGCTTCCTTCCCGCTCCTAACCCTTTCTTATAGTTGCCATAAAACCTAAGTTATTGGTGTCGGTGCGTTGTAAAGCAAATTCTGAAAAATAATAATAAAAAATAACAATTTAGGAATTAATTAGGTGACCTATAAACCATTGGAAATGTAATCAGGAAAATTCCTACTCGCATCTTTTATAGGTGATTTGAGTGGAATATGTCTCTAATCCGTTTCGTTTGCTTCAAATAGCAGTTTATTACATATTTTGATATTGTCGACCTCAGTGGCGCAGTCCGATAGTCGTTTTACTTCTTTTTCCAAATAGCGGGTTCGATCCTAGCTGAGGTGAATGGTATTTGAGGTTGTCAAAATTCGGCAACTCCGTGTCGTTGGCCTTTGGCACGTTAAAGAACTCTTGAGAGACGGAATTACGACATCCCGGCATCTCTTACAAATCTACAGTAAGTGAAAATATGTTAGAATGGCTACAATATTATTATTATTATTATTATTATTATTATTATTATTATTATTATTATTATATATAATTCGCTGGGGCCATCAAGGACCACGTTAAGTCTTGTTGCATTTGACACTGAACTTGGCCTTCTTTAGAGCCCAAATTTCCCTCATTCTTTGTGAGTGGGCCTGCTTACGCTCCTCTGTCCAAGGGGCACCGTGTCTTCTCTTCGGTTGCTCGTCTCGGTTTAGCCCGTTCGTCAATATTTTATTGCGGAAGAGATCTCTGTTAAGGGCGTCTTCAGCTGAGATATGTAGTATTTGCAGGTCTTCTTTGGTATTTCTAAACCAGGGAATTGTGGTTTTGGGGTTTGAATCAAAAAAGTGAAATATTTCTGTAGTTAACTTACTTCCGTCCATTCTTTTCAGATGACCGTAAAATCGTGCCCGTCTTTTTCTGATTGTGTCGGTAATTTTCTATATTTTGCTGTAGACTTCCTCGTTGGATCTCTTTTGATGGATTCCATTTCTGTACTTTGATCCCAAGATTCCTCTCACAATTTTGCGTTCCCTTTTCTCCAGTTCTTCAAGGAGTCCTTTGTTGGCATTTAGAGACAGTGTTTCAGCTGCATATAGAACTACTGGCTTCAGAACTGTTTCATAGTGACGTATCTTGGTGTTTTGGGAACGGCATTTTTTGTTGTAGATTGTGCGGGATGTTTGGTAGGCTATTTCCAGTTTGCGTACTCGCTCCTGAAGTGCTTCTTTGTCCAGTCCATTTTTCATGATGATCTCACCCAGGTATTTGAATTTGTCTACTCGGGTGATGTCCCCGTATTTTGTATGGAGTTTTGGTGGAGCCTCTTTGATGTTAGTCATTACTTCTGTCTTCTCAAACGATATCTGCAAACCAGTTCGTTCGGCAATTTCCTTTAAAATTTCAACTTGAGCTCTAGCGGTTTCTATGTCGTTTGAGAGAACAGCAATATCATCGGCAAATGCTAAGCAGTCTGTTGCGATCCCCTTGGATTTGGTTCCTATTCTCAATGGACTGTAGTTGGTTTCCTGTAATCTCACCCGCCAGGTTCTGATGATCTTTTCAAGAACACAGTTGAAGAGTCGGACTTTTCGGACTCCTGTATTGATGTCAAAGGAATGCGAGAGACATCCGTGGAACTTCACCTTGGATTTTGTATCGGTCAGGGTGGCTCTAATTATTGCCAGCAGTTTCAAATCAATTCCAAATTCATTTAAGATGTTCAGCAGGACTTCCCGGTCAATGGAGTCGTACGCTTTTCTAAAGTCCACAAAGACAGACACATACTGCTTGGTCCTTAGTGTACAATATCTGATGATCGTTTTGAGATTTTGGATCTGTTCAGCTGTTGAGCGACCTTTTCTGAACCCTCCTTGGTATTCACCTATTTGATGTTCGACTTGTGCTTCCAAACGCTCCAGGATGGCAAGTGATAGAATTTTGTAAGTCACGGGTAACAAAGATATTCCTCTGTAGTTGTTGATGTTCTTCATGCTGCCTTTTTTGTGTAGTGGATGGATCAAAGCTATTTTCCAATCTTCGGGTAGGGTCTCCTTGTTCCAAATTTCTTCTATTTGCTTTTGCAAGATATCAAGTGATTCCTCTGGGGCATATTTCCATAGTTCTGCTACTACTGAGTCTTCCCCCGGCGCTTTGTTATTTTTGAGACGGGCAATGTGGCGCTTGATTTCATCTCTGTCGGGTGGTCTCGAATCTGGGTGCCTGAGTAAGGGTTCCTTGGTCTTGATGGGGCTTTGCGGTTTAGAGCAATTAAGTAAATTCTTGAAGTAATCTGCCAGAATGCTGCAATTTTCTTCATTTGACGTCGCCAGTGTGCCGTCCTTTCGCTCAAAGCATAGAGATGGTGGTTTATAGCCAGTGAGTTTGCGTTTGAAGGCTCTGTAGTACTCTCTGCTTTCATTCTTCCTAAAGTTTTGTTCTATCTTTTCAATGAGAGATTTTTCGTATTTACGTTTCTCAGTTCTGAACATCCTAGCTGCTTGGGCACGTTGGGTTTTGTAGGTTTCCCAATCATTTTCTGATTTCGTAGAGTAGTACTGTTTCCACGCATTGAGTGTTTCTTGGAGGACTGATTCGCAGGTACTATTCCACCAGGCATGCTTTTTGCTTCTCTTGATTTCTGCAACGTCTTTGGCGGCTTCAACAAGGAGACTTTTGGCGTTGTTAAAGTCACAGTCATTTGGTCTAGACTTCTCCTGGAAGTCCTCGACCCTTTGCCGAAGTTTATCATTGTCGAAGCGTGTGATCTGTTTGGTTGTCTTCCTTGTGTTTGCGGGAATTGGTTTGAATTTGATAAGAGACATATAATGATCTGAGGCCATATTGATGTCTTTCTTTACCTTGACATTCATAATCTCAGGGCTGTTTCTCCTGGAGATTGCAACATGATCAATTTGGAACTATTATTATTATTATTATTATTATTATTATTATTATTATTATTATTATTATTATTATTATTATTATTATTATTATTCACTTTTGAATGAAGTATTTTCTGGAAAATGTTCGGCACCCAGTATTTGTGTGTGCCTTACGTGGAACAGCTTCATAACCTTCGTGGTTTCATGATCAATTCCACTGCATTATCTGAAAATGCAGCTCAAAATCTTAGCCGTGCTACTTCAAGTGATATGTACTGCGGAACACTATAAGCTACCTAAAATGTAAATTATTACATAAATTTTAAGAAATGGTGACATCCTTGTGGGGTTCGAACCCCATTATCTGCAGCCCTGAAGATGGTTTCCCGTGGATTCCCATTTTCACACACCAGGCAAATGCTGGGGTTGTAGGCCTACCTTAATTAAAGCCACGGCCGCTTCCTTCCCACTCCTAGGCTTTTCCTATCCCATCGTCGCTATAAGACTTTTCTGTGTCGGTGTGACGTAAAGCAGTTGTAAAAAATATTGTAACAGAAATGCTCCTGTATTTTATGCCATTAGTAGGCCTAAGTTACAACATGTTATTTATGCTATTTAATTTAGTACTTCAAAACTGTATTATAATGGATTGTTTCAATTAATTCACTTAATTTTAATGCTTTGGCTAAATAAGCAGGAGCATGGTAGTTCGCTGTAGTCCATGAACTCATTGCCGGTACCACTGCAAATAATACTGCTTGAAAGCTGTTATGAATACTCTACTACTCGTGTGCCTGTCTTCCAAACACGGTGAGCAGGATAGGTAATGAAGTTTCTTGATGCTGCTCCAAACGGATTCACTGCGTGATTCACAACCTTTACTGTCAGAGTATTAGATACTTATAAGAGGACATAATAAGCCACTCAGACTTGCTTTTAACGCTGGGGTTAAACTACAGTACATTTATATTTCAGTTACTGCCCCCCGTACATTTTCCCGTGATTATTCTAATGTAACTATTTAAATTCTGACTCATTACTAGGGCTGAGAGGTCGAATATCTATGAATTGCCTAAAAAGGCCATGTAAAAAGGCCTAAAAATATAAAAAAATCTTAAAACTGAAAAAAGCCGTAAAAATACGATCCAATTCATTCATAATTATTTTATTTTTAAATGCATATTTAAAAAAGGAATATTATGCTCTAAAATGTAAAATTCTGGTGGTATGCAACATGCAGTGCAAAAATATATGAGTGAAATACTTCTTCCTTCAGACATTATATATATTTATATTAACATATTTAAAAAAGGATTTCCGTATTTTTTAAAACCGTATTCGCAGAATTTAGAATGCAATGTTTTTCCACCTAGAATGAAATCACCGGGCGAGTTGGCCGTGCGGTCAGGGACGTGCGGCTGTGAGCTTGCATCCGGGAGATAGTGGGTTCGAATCCCACTGTCGGCAGCCTTGAAGATGGTTTTCCGTGCTTTTCCATTTTCACACCAGGCAAATGCTGGGACTGTATCTTAATTAAGGCCACGGCCGCTTCCTTCCAACTCCTAGGCCTTTCCTAGCCCATCGTCGCCGTAAGACCTATCTCTGTCGGTGCGACGTAAAGCCACTAACAAAAAAATATGAAATCAGCGAACCCGCAATGAGCATCCTGGAGAAAGAAATTGAAATTAGTATAACAAGAATCACATTTGGCTTAACCACACTAGGGTTACAGAAATTGGAATTGAGAAAACTTGCCTCTGTTGGTTTTGCTGTATATCACAATAATCACCTCCAGGTTCTTAGGTGTATAGGATCGTCGGTTTCCGGACAGCACGTTGCGAAACATCGAGAAACTTCTCTCCACATCAATGGATACTTGTAGCAAGTGAGATCTTCCTCTTAAAAAACCCTCACATAAAATGTTCTTCTAATATCTCACTTATCTTGCACATAAATTGATACCCTTGGTGTTTTCAAGCATGAGTTACATTTTTCATTTCATTTTCTTTTCGTTTTCTCTCTTACTACGGAAGAAATATTTAAGAGGTGTTGGGTGAACTAAAGATTGGAATTGAGAATGGGCAGTACAAATTTAGTCGAAAGATGATGTTGCAAAAATAAAAGCCGTTGAGACCTAAAAGGGCTTAAAGGACCTATAAACCAAAAAACGCCGAAAAAGGCAAAATAGGGCAAATAAAACCCAACTTTTTATGGCTTACCATAACCCAGAATGAACGTATAGGCCCTATTATGGTGGGCTTCGTCTTCGGATACTCGAGAAGTAAAGGACTTTCCCTCAAATTCCGAACCCTACTCATTAGTAATAGATTAAACGGATCGAAAATAATTACAGCACTGAAAAGTAATAAATAAAGTTACAGGATTGTGATAGATTTCAAAGAGACGTCGGCAGTGTTGTGAGATGGGTATAACAGACAATGGTACGATGGTAAACAGGGTGAAAAGTCAGGTTGTAAGTTTCACCGTCAGTTTTAATTACTGTATTAATGGGGTGAACGTACGTCATGGAGATCACTGTAGAGGTGTTAATATAAGGAAATCCCTTCATTGGGGTAATCACATTAACTAGAATGTAATAATTTTTTTCAAGTTGCTTTACGTCGCACCGACACATAGGTCTTATGTCGATGATGGGATAGGAAGGGCTAGGAGGGGATTGAAGCGGTCGTGGCCTTAATTAAGGTACAGCCCCAGCATTTGCCTGCTGTAAAAACGGGAAACCACGTAAAACGATATTCAGGGTTGCCCACAATGGGGTTCGAACCCATTATCTCCCGAATGCAGGCCCCTAACAGCACGGCTAGGATTTTATGAGGATATTTTGGGGTTGTAGTAACCATGTGAAGGAGAAGGCGATAAGTCACTGGTAAAACCCCAGTTAGATTATGGTTCCATTGTATAGGACCCTCACCAGAATTACTTGATTCAAGAACTACAAAGGAGCCATGATTTGTTTTGCGTGATTTCCGACAAAATAGTAGTGTGATGAAAATGTTACAAACTTTGGGTTGGGAATACTTTGGAATGAGGAGACTAAGTGGGATGGCCCGAACTGTCAGTGGAGAGATGGCGCTGGATGACATTAATGGAATAAAGCTTGAATGGAGTCTATAAAGGTAGGTCGTGATAGATTTTGAATTCAGTAGAAAAATTGAGGGAAATATTTTTTTGGAAGAGGAATTAGCAATTGCAATAATTTACCAAGGAAGAGATATTCGATACTTTCCAAGTTCTTTGAAATCATTTAAGAAAATATTAGGTAAATAATTGATAGGGAATTTGCTACCTGGGCGACGGCCCAAAAAGCAGATTAGCAGAGACTGAATTGTTCCATAACTCGTAAATAGGATGCACTTCTCAGTTTCGGAATCTATAACTAATTTAATTCTACGACCGAGCTCAGCATTCATCTTTTCAAAGTAGCGTTGCTAAAAGTACAGTAGCTATACCGAACGAGTTGGTTGCGCGGTTCTGGTCAAGTAGCTGTGGGTTTAAAACAAATTGTTCGGGAAATGGGCAGTTCGAACCCGACTGTCGGCAGCCATGAAGATGATTTTCCATGGTTTCCCATTTTCATACCAGGCAAATACTGTGGCTTTACCGTTGTTAAGGTTGCGGTCATTTCGTTTCCAGTCCTAGCTCTGTCCTATCGCATCGTTGCCATGACCGGAGTCGGTGCGCCGTAAAGCCAATAGGAAAAAGTATAGCTGTGATGAAATGAAAGTGGTGGGATTGAGTGAACGTGAACGACAGACGTGTAGACTCGCCTAGTGCTGACTCCAGCAAATTAATCATCCATAGGATTATTTTCAAGCTCCTCTTAAGCCCGTTCATCAGAAATACTTGTAACTTATCCAGTTTGTAACTTATCCATAATACACAGAAACATCGCGGTGCAGGAGAGGGTTTTTCTAAGAGGATTAGCCTCACTTACGATAATTAGTGGTGACTTTCTCATTGCCTCTCTTTGTTTGGATTTGCTCTCCCTAGCGGTCTAACTTGTGGCCGTGCTTTAAGCAATGCTTGTGAGTTTCGAAACTACGATA
This sequence comes from Anabrus simplex, assembly GCF_040414725.1. Lineage (NCBI taxonomy): Eukaryota > Metazoa > Arthropoda > Insecta > Orthoptera > Tettigoniidae > Anabrus > Anabrus simplex. Next base: position 468,958,564 of record NC_090266.1, on the reverse strand, counting down.
TTTATATATTATTCGTTTCTTTACCTGAAACCCCCAATAATTTAAATGGTATGCCATTTATTTCATGTACTGTACTACAAACTGTTCTATTCCACTTTCTGCCTTCTTTAATAGAGGAACAAGGTATTTCGTTCCGATGTATGCCACAACTTAAGTCAGTACATATACACATCCACCTCTGGTATAAGGCGAGTCTGGTTAGATCGACCCCTTTGTTCCTATATTGCTAATGCTTCAGCGACAATAGAACTGAGCAGAAGGAGCGTTCGTTGTATGTTAATATCGTTAGAGCTGAAACGGAGGTCTAATTTCATTTGAACCTGAGTTATACGTAGGCCCTATATCAAGGTAAAGAGCAGATTTCACCGAGCTCGATAGCTGCAGTCGCTTAAGTGCGGCCAGTATCCAGTAATCGGGAGATCGTGGGTTCGAGCCCCACTGTCGGCAGCCCTGAAGATGGTTTTCCGTGGTTTCCCATTTTCACACCAGGCAAATGCCAGGGCTGTACCTTAATTAAGGCCACGGCCGCTTCCTTCCAATTCCTAGGCCTTCCCTATCCCATCGTCGCCATAAGACATATCTGTGTCGGTGCGACGCAAAAAAAAACAAAAAAAAAAAGACCAGATTTCACGCATAACTAGAAATTACCTTCATATCAGGTTTAGATATTATATCATATAATCATTAAAATAATTTGATGTATTTCAGGAATAAGATTAGATAAAGACAGGTTATTTCAGAGATATAAGTTAACAACATAATTTGTACGTATGATGCTTTTACAACCTTATTAACAGATCTGTTGATTTTGCACCAAGTTTAAAAAACCATCTGATATAGCGTTTATTTTACAAATAAATTTCCAAAATAAGGTACAAGCAATTCCTAAATCCCCAAATATTTCAGTTTAGTTTTATGTGGAATCTTGACCACGTCTCGTATAAATGTTACTTTATCGTCCAGAGTGTAACAGTGTAACTTTTCTTTTTCTGTTATTTCTACCGATAGAACCGCCGTTTTTATAATGTTATCTCACAGCATCATTTTAATGTGTCTCGTTTTTATAAGCTGCGTACAGTTAAAACGGAAGCGTGTCCTATGCCCCGAACACTGTGGCGGTGGGCTCTCAGGAGCACATGAGCACGTGAACACCTAATTATAATGTATATTCATGCATTCATGGATAATTCAAAATTGTTTCCTTTGTTTCGACCTGATTTCATCAATCGATTACTAGCATTCGACTTATTTCGAAGCTCCGTTACACCGACAGTTGTTCGTTTCGACTGACAAGGCAGGAAGCATACTGGTGGTTGTGCCACGAGCCTGAAGATTATACGCATGCGCATGCCGTTGATGTCATGCTTTATACACAGATAACACCCATGAGCGAGGAGCACGGTAAGGTATGTGCCTTTCCGTCTAAACCACCCTCAAACCAAGTATTACAGTTAACCACAAGAGTCCGCCACCTCCCCTGTTACTGCTGGCCACAGCTCTCAGAAGTTACTATTGCATTACATCGCCTGAAGATTTCGCCAGTAGGTACTTCTGAACATGTGTTCGTAATCGCGGGAAGAAGTTTGCTTTACATTTTGGGTGGAGAATCGTTTCTAGTGAAATTAATTTGAGTACCGGTAAATGTGGTACCAATACGCATTATTTTTATGCTTGTTGTCATGTGCTATGTAAAACTAAAACCAAGAATAGTGCTCGCATCTTTTGATATTCGCTACAGTAGCCTACAGCATTGTTGCTGTGAATTTTACTTTCACCGAGATGAGCAGCTTCGGCTAACAGTGGTCACGGCTTTAATGTGGCTTATCAGATCTACATTCGGGAGGCGGTGGGGTTGGTCTCCTCCTCCTGTCCGCTGTCCTGAGAATAGTTTTCCGTGGTTTTCCATTCTCCTCACCTAAGCGAATGATGAAATGCATCAACAGTTCCTTTCATAGGCCACGGTCGCTCCCCTCTCACGTTCTTCTCCTCAAATCATCGCAGCACATTTCCTAGAGGACGTCGCCCTCTAGGAGACCCACCATCAGGGTACGAAATGAAAACATTTTAGCAGTAGTCGTAATAAAAATAAAAATGACGATGCTATTGTTTCTACGTCCCACTGACTACTTTTACGGTTTTCGGAGAAGCCGAGGTGTCGAAATTTAGTCCCGCAGGAGTTCTTTTACGGCCGTGCGGTTAGGGGCGCGCAACTGTGAGCTTGCATTCGGGAGATAGTGGGTTCGAACCCCACTGTCGACAGCCCTGAGAATTGTTTTCCGTGGTTTCCCGTTTTCAAACCAGGCAAATGCTGGGGATGTACCGTAATTAAGGTCACGGCCACTTCCTTCCCAGTCCTAGCCCTTTCCTATCCCATCGTCGCCATAAAACCTATCTGTGTCGGTGCGACGTAAAGCAAATAGCAAAAAAGTTATTTAATGTGCCAGTCAATCTACCAAACGAGGCTGACGTATTTGATCATCTTCAAATACCACCGGACTGAGCCAGTATCGAACCTGCCTAGTTGGGGTGAGAAGGCGAGCGCTTCAACCGTCTGAACCGGCAGCCGTAATTTCAGTTTTGTTGAACGCTCGCAGATTAATCTCGGAAAAATGCATCCTGGGTTGTAGGGGTTGTACCATATTAGGAGAGGAGAAAGAGCCGTACAAGGAACTTCTAGTAAAATGATTTAAGTAAGTTATTTTGTACTGATTTGCATTCCACTTTGGTACATTTGAGGCGTGAAAAAAAGTTTGCTGTGAACCCCTGAAAATTTTGTCACGAGCCGCCACTGTCCGAACACGTGTCTCGTATATTTCTACATTAGCTTTGTGCCGCACGTTCACTTCCCATGACCTTCGCTACACCTCTGCGCGCCCTCCGACATTTGCAGCTAAAGATCCGCCACCAACAATGCTAACTACAATAGGCCTATAACGTATCGCATTTCTAATTCACCTGTATTTCGGCAACAACAGGAAATTCATACCTCTACGGCATTATTTTAAATCTGTTAAGTGCAAGTCACCCGCCTCGTGATCTTTCTCCCTTAATTAAGTGTGCGGTCCCTTCCGATGATTTTTTTTACACTACCGCACCGGATGTCTGCAGCTTAAGTCCCGCGGCCGACAATGCCGACGGAGCGAGTTGGCCGTGCGGTTAGTGTTGCGCAGTTGTGAGCTTACATGCGGGAGATAGTGGGTTCGAACCCAACTGTTGACAGCCATGAAAATTGCTTTCCGTGGTTTCCTATTTTCATAGCAGGCTGTACCTTAATTAAGGCCATGGTCGCTTCCTTCCCACTCCTAGCTATTTCCTATTCCATCATCGCCGTAATTAAGACCTATCTGTGTTGGTTCGACGTGAAAACAAATTATAACAATGCCGACTCTAATGTGTCTCATTTCTAACTCGCCGTGTTTTTTCAGAGGAAATACGTATGTCAGCGACATTATTTTAACTTTGTTACGTACAAATAAACTGCATTTAACGGAAATGAATACGTATACCACCAAATTACATATAAACGGTTACGTACAATTGAGGTTTAGTTAACAAGTGCTTAAGTTATATTTTTCCGGTACCTACAAAAATTTTACGTATAAAACAGAATTACACACATTGAGATACATATAAACCAGTCTCAGTCGCATTATTATTATTATTATTATTATTATTATTATTATTATTATTATTATTATTATTATTTTATGTGCTCACTAAATATTGGCTGGACTGTTTCCCATCTCGGATTATATATCTTCTCCCACCTAAGGGCAGTTTTTTTGTTCCTCTTGTCAGATTGTCCTATATTATTTTTGAAGGTGATGGGCCTTCTTCAGGAGCGATGGACTGTTCGTTATTTTGGGAATACGGAAAATTAATTGACTGCTGGAAATGTGTGGGGAAGCGGCGTGGTATTGTTTATCGTATGTGCGAGCTTGAGGTGTGAGGGTACCCAGCCCACCACACGCCGCCAGGTTTCAACAGCAATCGATTAGTTAAGAATCGATAACTAACGTTTGCGTGTTGATCGGCCCAACCCGCTTTTGCTAGGAAAGGGGTCGTGTAGGGAGGGGGAGAGGGAAAGCTAGAATGGTTTGCGTTGAGTGTCAAGAGGGGAGAATGGTGAGAGGGGAGAACAAAGACGATGAATGACAAAAATCCCGACACGCTTGCGTGTAGCCGAGCACCCACCCAGGTGATTTATATTAAAGAGAATTTGAAAAATTCCTCCACACAGTCCAGGTACTTGGCAGATAACCTTACTTATATTCCCTCTCTTTGTGAGACAAGTTATTTGTGAAGGTTTATATAGGAGTTCTACACGAAATTCACTTCTTATACTTGTCTGCCATGCTATCTCCTCCTCAATAATAGAAAACGTATAGGAAAACTTATCTCTTGTTAAAGCTGTGAGCAAGTCGTAAGTATGGGATCGCTCGGGGATGTCTGGATAACGATACTGATATATTTTATTTTCAGTCGGTTGTAAGTAATGGAAATAAAATGACCATTGTTGATTTAACTCGTATGTGTTTTAGTTGTCCGATCTAATTTCTAATCAGAAACGTAATGGTGCTAACGGAAGAGATAATATTTATGCACTGTTTCTGTAGCATCACTATCTACAATCTACCTACAGCTCAAGTTCCTAAAGGACCACACAAGTGACTTGTAATTAGGATAATTTTTGATAACTTTCTTCACACAACGTTTCACTTGCCTACTGAGTGATCCTGAGGGTCGAGACAACATTTGCTGTGGAACAGGAGTGGGCATCTCGGGCATATTCTGAATCGTTGCCCTCCTTGGCCTCAGGTGGCTAGGGCTATCCAATCCACAGTGGTCCTCGGACCGTTAAAGTGAAAATTGTCTGTGGGAATTTGTGTTCTTATTCTTCTACTTCTACTACTACCGGGCGAGTTGGCCTTGCGGTTAGGGGCGCACAGCTGTGAGCATGCATCCGGGAGATAGTGGGTTCGAGCCCCATTGTCGGCAGCCCTGAAGATGATTTTTCCCTGGATTCCCATTTTCGCAGTAGTGGGGGCTGTACCTTAATTAAGGCCACGGCCGCTTACTTCCCACTCCTAGGCCTTTCCATCGTCGCCATAAGACCTATCTGTGTCGGTGCAACGTAGAGCCAATTGGAAAAATTCTTCTTCTTCTTCTTATTCATCTTCTTTTTCCACACCTTGGTGAGGTCGCGGGTGAGAGCTGTATAACACATGTGGATTTGCCCTATTTTATGTTCGGATGCCCTTCCTGGCGCCAACCCTATGTGGACGGATGTATTCATTGTTTCTGTCATCGTTTGTAGTATGATGTGTTGTGTGTTTGTTTTTTCTCCCTAGTGGTTTAACGTCGCACTAACACATCGACAGTTTTTGGTGGAGCAAGGATAGGAAATGTTTATGTGTGGGAAGAAAACGGCCGAGGCCTTATTTTGGGTTTTGTGTGTATTGAAACAAACACGAACACCAGTACGGTACCCTAGCCAGAGGAATTAATCAGACCCATCTCGGTTCGGAATTGAACTCAGCAGTCTACCCTCTGAACCGAAGGTTGAGACGCTAACCGTTCAGCCTAGGAGCTGGACAAAGGCTAGCACCCTACTTCACAGAAATTTACCGAACACGCCTCAACACGCCGCAAGCCTCTGACCTCTGGAAAATTCACATAGAGTAGATTGGGGGAAGATGCCCAACTTAGTGTTTTGAGGACAAAAATTTACATGAAATTTGAGAGTTTGAGTTAGACATAAAACAAGTATATTTTGCGAGTGTTTTCTATATATATACCAGTTAGCGATGCCAATCATTAGCAGTTTTATGTTTTAGACATTTATTAATAAATACATGTATTTAGTCATCTCACCCCGAGCATCGGGGTTAGATGGCAATTACATCTGGTTGAGTTTCGACTACTAGTTTTATGTCATTCAGGGGACAAGTCGTCTAAATACAATTCATTAAGCATATTTATTATGATTATCAAAACAATAAACAGCTGTAAGAATGACTCTTGTATCAGAGTTCTTTACCACAGTTATTGCACATGTCTGAATCTGTACAGGTTTCATGTACCCATTTATCACAAACGATGCACCGAATCCAGTCTACCAGTGGTCCATTTTTGTCATAATAACTGAGGCCACACTCCACACAAAAGTCACTGTCATTTTCTGACCTGTTTAGTCTAACAGATTGACTCGTAATGCATTTCTTGGTCTTACTTTTCTCTCGTCGAGCTCTTGAATCGTATATTCGATCTTGTTCTGTGAGAACTGCAGCTGATTTCTTTCTGCGTTTAGGTAACGGATCCATGATAGGTATAGGAGAAATTGCTTCAAAGGGTGTTCCTGGCTTTGTCTCATTTGCAATCGCCGATTCCGTTGAATCTTCAAGTCTGTGTTGTCTTTCTCTGAGGGAGGAGCACACCCTCTGCTGTCTGAATAATCTCTTTCATTCCTGTCACGGTTTGATGTCCTGATATATGTTCTTGGGATGTTCCTGCGAAAAGAAAATGTTATGTCTAAAGAATCAAATTCGGCATCTTACCCCGAAGAAAAAGTGGCATCTCTACCGAGGGTCGGGGTGAGATGCCACTTTCCGCAACGTGCACATTATGGCAGCTTCGGAGCAAGTGAATTTAAGAACCTAAACTGCAAAGTATCCACCATGCCCAACACATAATATTATTTGCATATCCTACTTATTATATAAGCTGATAACCACTTTAAAAAAGTGTGCGTTATTAAGGAGGCATCTCCTTAAGTTCTTACCTTGAATTGAATTTCTTGAAAACGGAGCGAGTGAACAGTTCACACAGCGTTATACGCATTGGACTGAACGGCCAACTGAGGCCAACAAGCGCAAGACTACAGTGACTCTAGAGTCACTGTACCCAAGACAAGTTGGTTTTGCGATCTGGTGGTACCCGACGGAACTACGAAGCTATAGGCACGGCCAACTGCTATAGGCATCTCTCCCCGATAGGCATCTCCCCCTGATCCACTCAGGCTTGCAGAGTGGACCCTAAAAGGCATAACAGTCGGTAAAGGAAATGTATTTATTATTTGAGGAGTTTCTGTTGAAAATCAGTATTTCGTCCACATTCGTTACAATACTTGAATATTACCGATTGTAATGAGCAGTCAAGACTGCTATTTGTTTTACGTCGCACCGACACAGACCGGTCTTTTGGCGACGGTAGGATAGCGAATGGCTCGGAAAGGAAGCGGCCGTGGCCTTAACCAAAGTACAGCCCCAGCATTTGCCTGGTGTAAAAATGGGAAACCACAGAAAGCCATCTTCAGGATTCCCGACAGTGGGATTCGAACCCACCATCTCCCGAATGCAGTCTCACAGCTACGCGTTTTGAACCGCTCAGCCAGCTTGTACTGTGTGGGTTAATTAATTATTTACCTAATGAAGAGGTAAGAGGGATCACAGAGTCCACCCCTATTCTGGCTGCAAGTTTACCGGATGAGTGACCTATAGATTGATGGCTTTAGATCGCTGTTTAAAGCTTCGACAGGCACGTGAGAGGACTCAAGAGTTGTCGGGTGTAGACAGGCGAGGGAGTTGGTCGCTTAAGAGGCTGAATATGGAGCCAGTAAATTGCTTAGTTTGCCAAAAGGAACTCGTGCATCTGTATCTGCGTACGCTCAGTGCCACATTAAATATCATCTTAGTAAGGTTTCTCCTGTTAGATTAGCGACAAATTTGGCGATAAACCCTTAAGGCCAAATAATTCAACTCTGAAATTTGGGAAAGGAATGTAAACATGGGCATGAAGATTGAGTGGCTTCGTCATCAGCCTTTCACAAAGATGACAATGGTTCGAATCCCATTCAGTGTCAGTGGGATTTTGAGTGGAAAGTCATGTCACAGTGGCTCGGATACCACATTGTCGCTTCCATTCGATAACTACCCCCCTCACCCCCGTTCTTACCCAGGTATTTTTTACATTAATTCCATTTTTTTCAGTTGTCTGTGATCTTTTCCAATCATTGCCTAAATAATTAGTCACATACACAAATATGCGCGCGCATCCCAATGTCATAACTTAGTTTATCAACAATATTTATTGAATAATAATATTTTTTCTATTTGCTTTACGTCGCACCGGCACAGATAGGTCTTATGGCGACGGTGAGATAGGAATGGCTTAGGAATGGGAAGGAAGCGGCCGTGGCCTTAATTAAGGTACAGCCCCAGCATCTGCATAGTGTGAAAATGGGAATCCACGGAAAACCATCTTCAGAGCTGCCGACAGTAGGGTTCGAACCCACTATCTCCCGGATGCAAGCTCACAGCCGCTTGCTGCTAACCGCACGGCCAACTCGTCCGATAATAATAATAATAATAATAATAATAATAATAATAATAATAATAATAATAATGTGCATTTAATACCTCTAGTGCTACAGCTGGTGTTAATGGTCAGAAAAATCCCGGAAATTTGTTTCCAAATGTTACCTCGACCTGGTCATTTATGTAAAAACCCGGATTTCTGGTATATAGACTACTGTCTACCGATTATTCTAGGATTCGTTCTGGCTATCTTCGTCTTAAGGTCTCCAACATTCTAAGGGACGTTTATTACAAATATTCGCTAATCTTGGTACAGGAAGCGAGCACGTAACCAACTTCACAACACAGCTGACCTCAACATTTTGTTATTGTTCATCAAGGACCTTTGGCCATTATTGCCACCAGTCCCATCTTTTTATTTTGATTACTGCTAGTAATGTGATTATATTCGTGTTTTACTATCAAGTCCTCTTATTTGGGAATAAAATGAACATAGATGAAATGATACATAATCCCAGCAATAACATAAAACTTTTTTTTAAGAATTTGTTTTACGTCGCACTGACACAGATTAGGTCTTATGGCGACGGTAGGATATGAAAGGGCTAGGAGCGGGAAGGCATCGGACGTGGCCTTAATTAAGGTACAGCCCCAGTACTTGCCTGGTGTGAAAATGGGAAACCACGGAGAAGCATCTTCAGGGCTGCCGACAGTGGGGTTCGAACCTACTATCTCCCGGATGCAAGTTCGCAGCTGTGCGCCCCTAACCACACAGCCGACTCGCCCGGTATTAAACTTTTGAGATCGCTACTGGAGGGCTAGTCGCCAATACTTGCCACATCTCCAGATTATTGTTTGGGAATGTTCCTTTGCGTAATTAATCTCTCTGCATTGGTATTGTGATATTACTTGGGTAATTTTGTTAACACTGGTCCACATTGATCCACACTAGTCTCAATGCGCTAAAAATAACTGGTCACTGGGAATTACCAGTTACTAGTTGTCATTGATTTAATTGAAATACAAACAACGTTAGCCTGTATCGTTTAAATAGCGTTGGTGAGACACATGTGTGTATGTATGAGTGAGCCTGCGCCATGAAAGCGGACTTCGCCAAATGGTTTGCGAGTGATGTTTCCATATGAAGTTATCGGCAACAAGCTGTAGCAGTTGTAGAAATGTAATATTTATCAACTTTCTTACATCGTTTCCCTTTAATAGAAGTAATTTTAATGAGTTTCTTAAAGTGACTTATTTTAGAGCCACTTTTGTTTAGGAGACGATATGGTGCACGGGTACGTTATTTTTCTGACTGAATTCATATTTCTCTAGCTTCTGGATCAGCCTACCATAGGTCAGTGGTTCAGAAATGGGGGGGGGGGGTAAGAGATTTACAAGGAGGTATAGGGGGCAACGCGTCCGCCTGTCACCCGGTGGCCCCGGGTCAGGGGTTTTTAATTGTAAATGATTAATATCCCTGACATGGGGACTGGGTGTTCGTGTCGTCCTTAACGTTCCTTTCCTCACATTCAACACTCTACACTTCTGCACTTCATATAGTGCAAGTAGGGGCAAAAGGTCGACGCCCCGAACAAATAGCATTTTGAGAGAAAAAATTTAAAAAACTTGAAAACTGCCATTTCGAGTTGTTGAAAATTTAACTTGAAATCCGTAAACTGCTCTGAATTTCATGATTATGTTTTAGCAAAGCCAGATATTTTGTAACAAATCAGCATGTCTCTGAAACATGAATGATGTTTCACAGTAGAAGTAGGACAGATTTTGTCCTTGCCGTATAATAGTGCGAGAATAACATAAACATTGCTTATTTCCATATATTTTTTATTCAGTGTATAATCCCCCCGCCGAGTTGGTTAGCTCGGACGGTAGAGCGCTGACGTTCTGAGCCCAACTTGGCAGGTTCAATCCCTGCTCATTCCGGTGGTATTTGAAGGTGCTCAAATACGTAAGCGTCGTATCGATAGAGTTACTGGCATGCAAAATGACTCCTGCAGGACAAAATTCTGGTACGTCGGCGTCTCCAAAAACAGTAAAAGTAGTTAGTGGGACGTAAAATTAGTCTGTAGTTGTTTTCCAGTCAGGTGAATTACTACACTTTTGGAAACAACATCTGCAGTCTAACGTTAATACCTTCAAAACAGGGTTGTCATTTGATAACATTGTTCATTATATTACACTGAAAATGTTTATCTTATGTCGTAATGAAGTAATATTGCCTACATAGGCTCCGGTTCAAAAAGCCCGTTTCCTGAAACATCAGTATTTTTGACTTAGTAAGTTTTGGAAACGAGCTCTTCAATTTTGTTCTCCAAAATTTTGAGGTAGGTGGTTCCTCCCTGGCTAAACTTTTGGTGGGATGTGTCTCCTTTGTTCCCTTGTATGTTATATCAATGATATGTGTACTAAAACAAGAACAAGTCCGTTGAAATTCAGAACGACTTCGGCCATACCTTCATGCGAGCTATAGGCCCGAAGAATTGCGCTCAAGTCATATGGCACGTAACCAAACCAGCAAGCCTGCAGACCGGACGCGGTTTTCACCGCCTCCTCCCTGCATCTTGATTGCTAGCTTTTCTCCCTTATTCTCGCCAAACACCGGCTAGTGGGTTGTCACGATATAACGCCAGGAAAATGAGGGAGAAGTCGGCGAGTTGGGGTTGAGTGTGCTGAAGAAGATTCAGCTCCTGTAGTGTGTACATTAATGCTTTGTTACCAACATTTCAGTTTATATTCTTGTGCAATAGCTTAAAATTATTAATAATAATGTCATTTTCTTTACGTCACACTATCTACACTTTTATAGTTTCCGGAGACGCCGAGTTGACTGAATTTTATCCCGCGTGAGTTCTTTTACGTGCCAGTAAATCTACCGACACAAGGCTGATGCATTTGAGCACCTTCAAATACCACAGGACTGAACCAGAATGGAATCTGCCAAGTTGGGGTCAGAGGGCCAGCGCCTCAACCGTCTGAGCCACTCAGCCCGGGTGTGCAATAGTTTACAAATCGGTATATTTGTAAAAATGTTCAGATTTTAACTTTGAGTTGCGAATTTATTAACCATGCTTCATTAACTGTAAAAATCATACCTTTTCTTGAATATGTATAGTTAACTTGATGCTGCTAAACCAAACAAGCGTGGAGTCTCACTTGACTTTTAACCTTTTGATTATAAGCTTCGAGACTTCAAGTTTTTACGTGAATCCGAACCACATTTTTAAATTCTCACTGTCTAGAATCATATTGGAACCTTTATAATGGTTATGTGTTGTATGGAACTGGTTTTTTTAAATTTCGTCTGGCTATTTCTAGCCGGGTGCAGCCCCTGTAAGGCAGACCCTCCGACGAGGGTGGGCGGCATCTACCATGTGTAGGTAACTGCGTGTTATTGTGGTGCAGGATAATATTATGTGTGGTGTGTGTGAGTTGCAGGGATGTTGGGGACAGCACAAACAACCAGCCCCCGAACCATTGGAATTAACCAGTGAAGGTTAAAATCCCCGACCCGGCCGCGAATCGAACCCGGGACCCTCTGAACCGAAGGCCGTACGCAGACCATTCACCCAGCGAGTCGGACATATAGAACTAGTAAAGGAAGATAATTGTCAGAGATCGTGTATCGTGAAGGTATTATAAAGTATTTCGTCGTTGCCTGGGCAAAACCGCCTATGTGATAATATTTTTTGAGATATACTGACCCGCAGCACATACATTATGAAGAGCGAAAATGCCTTGACAATTCACACAATATTGCACCTTAGACGACAGAACCTTACCGGCCAAAGTTCTAAACTAAAATATTTCACCTAGGAGGTTTTGTCCCGGCAGCGACGATTTGTTGAATCTTCCTTTTGATATCATAATTTTCGTCTTATAGTGGTGTGAGTGTAATATAGCTTCTTTTAGATAGATACATTTGTTAAATAAGTGGTTGCTAATTTTAGATGTATACTGGTTTGACACCGTATGACATAAGATATTAATGAAATTGCCTTAGTTGGTTTGGGTCACTATGGAGTTGTAAACAAATTGAAGTAGAAGGTAGAAATTATCGAAGTATATTAGAGCATAAGGCAAAACAAAATTTCAATAATGTACTGGAATGAAATATTTCAAGCTAATTTAAGTTAGATTCTTCTTACTTCATGTCACCCTTCTCTAAATTTATTGCACACCGTGCCGTGAGATATGATATCTTTACAAAAATAAGTGTGAGGCAGTAAGGAAAGATCAGGGTGTTGGGTATAATTTTTCATCAGGAATGCTATTGCACGCAACAAAGTTTCTGTCAAGCACGTGAATGAGCGAATGATGTAGGCAAATTTAGCAATTGTAGGAATTAGAACGAGAATTGTCTCTGCCTGTTCACCATGTAAGTGTGCAGATGAGGTTGAAATAAGTAATTCGTCTTTATTCGTAGCGAAGTTTACCACAACATTAAAAAAATTATGTAACAGGAATGTAAAAAACGAAGGATTAGTTCCATGAAGTATTCAGTGGCAGCGTAGCCAGGCTTTACAGCAAAGATGGGAGAGTGCTAATGGGCGATTTCAATGCGAGAATTGGAAATAGAAGTGCAGGATATGAAAGGTGATGGGTAAATATTGGGGAGATATGGAAGCTAAGTTAATAGGAATTGGAAGCTTTTATCGGACTTATCTGCTAGCATGGGATTAACAGTTACGAATATATACTTAAAGCGTGAAAGGCTGCGTACCGGTACACGTGGGAGGGTAGGAGCACCAGATCCACATGGGACTATATCATAACCGAATTTTTCAGGAAACAAGTTTTGAATGTGCAGGGATTCAGAGATTTTTCGATCATACAGACCCCTATCTGATCAGTTGTGACCTAAGTACCTCTAAGCATAGGATAGAGAAAGTGAACTCGGTCTGTAGATGAATGTGGGTAGAAAATCTCCAGGACGAGGAAATTAGAAGTTCATGGATATGATTAGGGAAAGTTCCAAACAATAGACAATAAGCTGCCTCAGGATATAGAAATATAAGTGGCGGCATACAGGGATGCTGTAGAAAAAAGAGCAAATGAATCCCAGGATCAACTGCATGTGAAAATGGTGAAAAGCGAACATTTTGTTGGAATGATGAAGTGAGGGCAACTTTGTAAAAGTAAAAAGAACTCGTATCAGAAATGGCTCCAAACAAAGACTGCGGCAGACATTGAATCGTAGATGAAAGAATCCGATCGAGAAACATAATTGTTGAAGCTTAGGAGTAGAAATGGGAAGATCTCCGTAATAACCTGGCAAGGCTAGGCCACGTGGTAGGAAAACAGTTCAGTTCTGTTTCGAACGAGCTCTCTTTGCGCGAGGGCTTATCTGTTGTGCTGTTTGTCCGGCTCCATGGCTAAGTGGTTAGCGTGCTGGCCTTTGGTCAGCCGGCCCCGTGGTGTAGGGGTAGCATGCCTGCCTCTTACCCGGAGGCCCCGGGTTTGATTCCCGGCCTGGTCAGGGATTTTTACCTGGACCTGAGGGCTGGTTCGAGGCCCACTCAGCCTACGTGATTAGAATTGAGGAGCTATCTGACGGTGAGATAGCGGCCCCGGTCTCGAAAGCCAAGAATAACGGCCGAGAGGATTCGTCGTGCTGACCACACGACTCCTCGCAATCTGCAGGCCTTCGGGCTGAGCAGCGGTTGCTTGGTAGGCCAAGCATGGGGTTTGGATTTGGGCTGGCTTTTGGTCACAGGGGTACCGGGTTCGATTCCCTGCCGGGTCGTGCATTTTAACCATCATTGGTTAATTTCCCTGGCACGGGGGCTGGGTGTGTTGTCTTCATCATCATTTCATTCTCATCATGACGCGCAGGTCGCCTACGGGAGTCAAATATAAAGACCTGCACCTGGCGAGCCGAATCCGTCCTGGGATATCCCGGCACTAAAAAAGCCATACGACATTTCATTTCAGTTGTGCTGTTTGATATTTTTCAAAGTTTATGTGAACAGTTTTTTGGTTTAATTTTGTTGTATATTTTTCTGTTTTGTAATCGAATAAATTATTATGTCTGAGACTTCGGTAGTTACTGTAAAATGTAACCCATTTTAAGTACGAACAACTAAATTGTGACTGGTTCAGCAGCCTAGCCGTTAAACCACGGAGGCAGTCAAATAAAACATATTAAACTTATCTATATATATAAAGTAGCTTGTCCTGACTGACTGACTGATTCATCATCGCCGAGCCAAAACTACTGGACATAAAGAAATGAAATTTTGGAGATATATTCATATTAACATGTAGGTGCTCGCTAAGAGAGGATTTTTGGATATTCCGTCGCTAAGGGGGTGAAAAGGGGGATGAAATTTTAAAATGAGTGTGTCTATATCTCAAAACTTTAAAAGTTTACAGATGTGAAAATTGGTATTTAAAATCTTCTTTTAAAATAAGGAAACACGTATTTTTTTGTTTTGAGACAATCCCAATAGGAGGGGCACAAAAGGGTGAAAAAAGGGTTGAATGCCTTTAATCGGGATACCGGTACTTATATCTCAGAAACTGAAGATATTACAGACATGAAAATTGGTACTTTTGATCTCTTTCAAAAATAAAGAAACACGTATTTTTTTGTTTGGGGGAAATCCAATTAATGGGAGGGTGAAAAGGGGGTGAATTTTTAAAATGGGTGCATCTATATCTCAAAACTCTTAAAGTTTACAGATGTAAAAATTGGTACTTAGAATCTTCATTAAAAACAAAGAAACACGTATTTTTTTGTTTTCGGAAAATCCCAATAGGAGGGGTGAAAAGGGGTGAAAACGTGGTTGAATGACTTTCATGAGGATACTTATATCTCAGAAACTGAAGATATTACAGACCTGAAAATTGGTGTTTAGGATCTCCTTTAAAAATAAAGAAATACATTTTTTTTTTTTAATCCAATTAATTGGGAGTGTGAAAAGGGGGTGAATTTTTAAAATGAGTCTATCTATATCTCAAAACTTTTAAAGTTTAAAGATGTAAAAATTGGCATTTAGAATCTCCTTTAAAAATAAAGAAACACGTATTTTTTTGTTTTCGGAAAATCCCAATTGGAAGGGTGGAAAAGGGTGAATAATGGGATGAATGCCTTTAATGAGGATACATATATCTCAGAAACTGAAAATATTACGGAACTGAAAATTTGTATATGGGAGCTCCTTTAAAAATAAGGAAACACGTATTTTTTTGTTTTTGGAAAATCCTATTAATGGGGGTTAAACAGGAGTGACAAACTGGGGTGAATTTTTTGAAAGACTATATCTACAGAATATCTGAGAAACTTAAAATGTTATAGACGTAAAAAGTGGGTATTTGGAATCTCCTGTAAATGTAAAGAAAGATAGGTGATTTGTTTTCGGAAACTCCACGTAAGGGGAAATAAAAAGGGGTGAAATTTTAAAAAGCGAATTTCTACAGTATATCTCAAAAACTTAACATGTTACAGAAGTGAAAAATGGTATTTTTATCTCTATTAAAAATAAGGAAACGTGTATTTTCAGCTTTCGGAAATACCACTTGGGTGGAAAGGGGGGCGGGGTAAAAGTGACTGAAAATGGTGTTGAATTCTTTTAATTAGGCTACTGATATCTCAAAAATGAAGATATTACAGACGTGAAATCTGCTTTGGAATCTGCTTTAAAAGTAAAGAAACACGTATTCTCGGAAAATCCAATGAAGGGGGGGTGGGGGGGTGAAAGAATTGAAAAATTAATTGAATTAATTGTATGAGAATAGTATGAGAATACATACATCTAATAGAAACTAAAGTTGTTACGGACGTGAAAATTGGTATTTGAATCTCCTTAAACAAAGAAAAACGCGTTTGGGGGGCGGGGGTGAAAAGGAGTTGAATTCCTTTCATGAAGACACACAAATCAAAAACTGAAGAAGTTAGAGTCGTGATAATTACTATTTAGAAGATCCTTTACTATTAAGGAAACAAGTATATTTTGCCGGAAAATTCACTTACGGGGTGGGGGGGGAGGGGAGTGTGAAAGGAAGTGAAAATAAAGTGAATTATTTTTATGGGGATACTTATATCTCAAAACTGAATGTAACAGATGTGAACATTGGTGTTTGGAATATCTTTTAAACATAAAGAAACACGTCTTCTATTTTTTTTGGGGGGGGGGTGTAAATAAACTTAACGGCGGTGGGGTGTAAAAGGAGGTGAGATCAATTGATTTTACTGTTCATAATGTACTTAAGGAGCCTCCGTTGCTCAGGCGGCAGCGCGCCGGCCTCTCGCAGCTGGGTTCCGTAGTTCAAATCCCGGTCACTCCATGTGACATTCGTGCTGGACAAAACGGAGGCGGGACAGGTTTTTCTCCGGATACTTCGATTTTCACTCTCATCATTCATTCCAGCAACACTGTCCAATATTTCATTTCATTTGTCATTCAACGATCATTGCCCCAGAGGTGTGCTTCGGCAGCCGGCACAATTCCTATTGTCGCTGCTAGATGGGGCTTTATTCATTCCATTCCTGACCCTGTCGAATGACTGGAAACAGTCTATATAGTTTCGATGTACTTATTCTGATCATAAACCGATCATTTTTAATCTTTCCTGGGCTGGTTTTCAACAGCCATCTTTTCCTTCGGAGAACGTTCTTAGATTACAGTAGATCCTCCTGGCATGTAAATAAAAATTTAAACACATTTGAAATAAACGATAGGAATGAGATGGACCGTCAAATTGTTCACCTCTATAATAAGGTCAACAATGCACGGAAGTATGTCATTGGTATCGCCAGAAATCCCGCACACTTGCCTACGCGCGACGATGGTGCTGGTCACATTGTAACAATGACACTGGCAGCAGATGTAATTTACCGCCAAGTAGCGATCTTGCAGCTTGCTGTGGGGTTCAGAACATCTTTTATTAATAATAATAATAATAATAATAATAATAATAATAATAATAATAATAATAATAATAATAATAATGTTCTGGACCGTTGTCAAATGTGCGGACCCCCCTGGAAAATGGTCCTGGACGGGTAATGACTAAGAATGCAGTCCGGCCGCGGGTTCAGTACCGCCAAGGCACCTAAGACGACACCACGCCGGATCTCCTGAAGGATTTGATCCATATTAAAAACGCTTATAGGAAAAGATGGCAAAGATTTAGGGACCCAACTGACGGGGTGGAATATCTGGACCTAGCCCGGGAAGTACGAAATCGATTGCTGGAAAGAAAGATTGAAAAATGTGAGGAAACATACCGTAATCTATTAGAAAACGAGTCAGATCGCGAATTTCGGCGGATTATATATCTAAAACAATTAGCATTCAATTATAAATTTCAGTATAATACCGTAGCGAAGCACGGGTATCTTGCTAGTATTTAATAATCTTACAGTAGTGAATAATCCCTTTGTTTATATAATTTGACAATATATTGCATACTATCTACCTGCTGTAACCAAATTTATATTAGTTATTTGTAGGTTTTACACATTACTTGAGGGGGCCCGAATTTTTATATTGGCATTCGTTACGCCCCTGAATTGAAATAAGTCATCTGCTGACATGTGTATTTTGAAGGAACTTCCCTTCCCTGTGCCGCATAATATAGGTGGTCTGTATGAAAATTCATGGAAGTTGCGAACGTAAAACGTTTTATATTGCTGATCATTCTAGCATATTGGTCACTTGATATAAACAATATTTCAGTTGTTATATTTAATACGATGAAGTAAATACAAAACCTTTTTCTTGAAGCAGTTAATGGTTTAATTACGACCCACGCCTTCAAGGGACAAGCTACGAATCACTAAATGATAGATATATAAATGAATACCTGTCGATCTCGATATGCTGCGTGGAGAGTTTTCATCAAATCGAACGCTATTGCGGTTGTTTATTCTATTTCTTCATTTTCTCCTTCTCCCTTCGTTCTCATTTTCATATGTGGTAAAAATGTTGCCTCTCTCCGAAATCTATGCTTAGGCCTACACGTTTCATTAGCCGATGCTGGTAATTTAATAAATTTCGTGTGGCTATTTCTAGCCGAGTGCAGACCTTGTAAGGCAGACCTTCCGATGAGGGTGGGCGGCATCTGCCATGTGAGGTAACTGCGTGTTATTGTGGTGGAGGATAGTGTTATGTGTGATGTGTGAGTTGCAGAGATCTTGGGGACAAGCAGAAACACCCAGCCCCCGGGCCATTGAAATTAACCAATGAAGGTTAAAACCCTCGACCCGGCCGGGAATCGAACCCGAGACCCTCTGAACCGAAGGCCAGTACGCTGACCATTCAGCCAACGAGTCGGACACTGGTGTTGGTGATCAGTTGTGTTATTGGTATGTACAACTAAGCAACCATCCCCATTGTCGAATGAATGTTGTAACTTATTTATACATACATTGTCACGCTGTTTGCGAAAATGCTTATTGAATGTTGAAAGTGGTAGTGACCGAGCTCGATAGCTGCAGTCGCTTAAGTGCGGCCAGTATCCAGTATTCGGGAGATAGTAGGTTCGAATCCCACTGTCGGCAGCCCTGAAAATGGCTTTCCGTGGTTTCTCATTTTCACACCAGGCAAATGCTGGGGCTGTGCCTTAATTAAGGCCACGGCCGCTTCCTTCCCACTCCTAGCCCTTTCCTGTCCCATCGTCGCCATAAGATCTATCTGTGTCGGTGCGACGTAAAGCAACTAGCAAAAAAAAAAAAAAAAAAAAGTGGTAGTGACGTAGTGTAGTGATAATGTCCTATAAAACCTCAAGGGTTACAGGTATTTTCTGGCCTTTCCCATATGTAGAATAATAATTTTCATAGAGGATTTCCGGTTCCTTGGCTGAATGGTCGGCGTAGTGGCCTTCGGTTCACGGGCTCCGACTTCGATTCCCAGCCGGGCTGAGGAATTTAATCATGTTTGGTTAATTCCTCTAGCTGGAAGGCTGGATGATTTTGCCATTCTTAATCCACTTCTTCACTTACACACAATATATCACACTACTAACCACCACAGAAATAGGCAATAGTGAATTCAGCCCTCCACATAGGTTTGGCGTCAGGATGGGTATCCTGCCGTAAAACTAGGCGTAGTCCACATTAGTGCTGACCCCAGAAAAGTGGGAGAAAAGGCCGGAAAATAAGAAAAATAAATCTTTGTAGAGGATCGACATGTTAATGTCTGGCGATGGATAGACCTACTTCTGGAGTGAATTTTTACTTCAAATATAGTCAGGAACACTAATCGAAATTGAAAATAGAAAAACTAACTTCGTATTTGGGTGTGGTTATGTGGATGTTAGATTCGTAGAAGAGTAGATGGAGATGTCGTCTCGGGAATAAGTAGTAAGAGAGACTGCGTTATTCTTAAACTGGAGGTAACAGACTAGAGTAAGTACGTTGGACGTGGGTTTGATTATTCATCGACTTTGGTAGTGGAGTAGAGTGAACTAAATTGAGGAGGGTAGGTTAGGAGACAAATGTATTAAGTAGTAGAGGTTAGGAGATGGAGATCTAGGAGACGACGGTTAGGCTTTGTATCCAATATTTTTTCTAGGTAGGAGGTGGGTTACAGAACGAGTGACAGTGCTTATTCTGAACAGAGAACCATGAAGACGCTGAGGTTATTCACAGCCAGTTCCGTGCTCTTCGGGTAGCGTCTCAGCTCGTAATCGAAGGCCACGTATTCGAATTCCGGCTCGTCCAATGATTTTAATCATGTTGTGATGGTTGAAGGAAATCCACTCAGCCTTGTGTGGTCAACTGAGGAGCAGAGACAGGGAATTCGATCACGTATGTATTTGTTTTTCATCTGTTTGGTTTTACGTCACACCGACTCGGACAGGTCGTACAGCGACGAAGGGTTAGGGAAGGATTAGGACTGGGGAAAAGAGTGACCGTGGCTTTAATTAAGGTACAACCCCATCATATGCCTGGTGTGAAAGTGGAAACCATGGAAACTCCTCTCCAGGGTTCCCGATATTAGAATTGCCGGGCTGAGTGGCTCAGACGGTTGAGGCGCTGGCCTTCTGACCCCAACTTGGCAGGTTCGATCCTGGCTCAGTCCAGTGGTATTTGAAGGTGCTCAAATACGTCAGCCTCACGTTGGTAGATTTACTGATACGTAAAAGAAATCCTGCGGGACAAAATTCCGGCGCCTCGGCGTCTCCGAAAACCGTAAAAGAGTAGTTAGTGGGACGTAAAGCAAATAACATTATTATTATTATTATTATTATTATTATTATTATTATTATTATTATTATTATTATTATTATTATTATTATTATTATTATATTAGAGTTCGAACTCACCGCCTTTCGCATACAAGCTCACAGCTACTATACCTGACCGAAACCGTGCAGCCAGCTCACTCGGTGTATTTATGTATGTATGTATGTATGTATGTATGTATGTATGTATGTATGTATGTATGTATGTATGTATGTATGTATGTATGTATGTTGAAATAATAACAGTGTTGTGCGCTGCATAAGGGAATGGCGCGATACTGTAACTCCTGTTTTATAGCTGATAGATGATTGTGGCTTAGGCTAGTGGGGCACTTCTCGTTGAAGGCAACGTTTGCGTAGTAAATTGTATTAAAGTGTATTATATTAACTTCGGCCACTTTAACTCTGAGATGGAACTTTTAAGAAGAATCAGCGCCATGTTGAATGTATAGTCTACTATGTATAAACCAGTGGAAAATTATTTATTAAGGTTGACTTAGTGTAGATTACTTCAATTACGGTTTCACTTGTAGGAATTTTTCGTCTAATCATTTTTTTAAAAATGTGGACATGTCTCATTAGTGTTGAGAATGTTGACTCGGAATTAATGTATTATCCAAGCCTTTCCCTTGATAGAGATGCAGTGAACTCCTCTCATAAGTAGCTATAAAATTCACCGTGAATCGGGTTCCAACAACTCGGTTTTTGCCTCTTCGTCTTCTCGTGTTACAGTTATTTAAAAACATAGAGACTAGGAGATTTATTTCTGTGCTGCTTGACAAGGATTGACTATGGGCCGTTTTCTTTCTGTACGAAGAAGCGATGCTGCTGGTATCCAAGAACGGCGCGTGTATATTACGTTGCAACAGACCTTCTCTGTGCAAAACGCTATATTTATGGAGATTAATTTTGGTAGGGGCCACGTTCCTAGCTCTGAATGTATCTCTTGGAAACTTGAAAGCGCGAGATTGACACGAAGGTAGCGGAGCAATAAACTGCTTGCTAATCTAATGCACGTACCTACACTATATACTGTGTTACTGCTGCTAGAGTGAAACTCTCATTGACGTGCAGGCTCTGTGGCACCTCACTTCACTACAACAGGCACGAAATATATCAAGGAGAAGGGAATGGTATCCCAGTTGAGACATCGAATTTCTTAGACGTGGAATTGATGTCAGTGACCAGACCGCAGAGCGATGGTTTTAGTTATTTTCTCGACTTCAAACTGTGGTTGCCTTCTTCTGTCATTGACATAATAAACAAGTTTGTGTTCAACGCTGTTTATGTAAGAAAATTGCTTTTTTGCGGTATGCTTAAAAGTGAGGTTTTAACATTGTATTACAAGTTAAGAGTTAAGTGATGCAGAATTGTTTATATATGTGCCGGACTGAGTGGCTCAGGAGGTTGAGACGCTGGCCTTCTGACCGCAACGTGGCAGGTTCGATCCTGGCTCAGTCCGGTGGTATTTGTAGGTGCTGAGATACGTCAGCCTCGTGCCTATAGATTTACTGGCAAATAGGGTAAAAGAACTCCTGCTGGACTAAGTTCCGACACCTCAGCGTCTCCGAAAACCGTCAAAGTAGTCAGTGGGACGTAAAAACCAATAACATTATTATTGTTCATATTATGTATATATATGTAGCCTATGTATAAAATTGTTGTTTACTGTGCTGAGTGACTTTTGGGACTTTCGATCCCGGTTCAGTCTACTGGTACTTGAAGGTGTTGAAATACGCCCACCTCGTGCTGGTACATAAAAGAACTCCTGCGGGACAGAAAAACATATAGTTTTATAATTCGTCGCTTAAGTAGATTGCTGTAAGTGCTGGGATAACGAGCTGATATTTCTCGTTACGGAGGACTCTTGAGCTAGTTTCCCTAGAATAGGACGGACAGTTTCTTTTGCGTGCGTATTTTCAGTTGCTGAGTGAAAACGAAAGTGTGTATCTGGAATTATGGAATTCACAGGGGACAAAGCATATCACAGGGTATTCGAGTTTTAATTTCGGAGATGCGAAGGAAAATTCTTAGTTAGATTGTACAGTATTTGAAATACTCGAAGGTTATTAGAAACTATTCTCCAAAATTACTATTTTACAACTATATGGCACAGCTGGTTAGGCGCTGGCCTCCTGTGCTGAAGGTTGCCGAACCTGATTCCAGCAGTTAGTTGGCATTTAGTACTTTTTAAATGCTAGACAGTGGTATGAGTAAATTGTGTACACGTTCAAAAACCCTTCCAGGGTGAAGTTTCGGTCTCTTCTGTGACTCCTTAACAGTTGTCACAGGAACATTAAATACATAATCGTAATTAAATTGCCTTCCAGATTTTGTAATATGTTAGGAAGGGGTAGGAAATAAGTATAGTTCGCAGTGGTGTCGCAAATCTCAGCCATCTTCTAGAGGACTCCGACGCCTAGTTTATCCTTTTGGAACATGGAATTTTCCTCTCAGTAAACATGGGTATTTGGATGCTGATTTTCATACTGCGGCAAACGTGCTACCGAGGCTCCAGCACCGAAGTATGCGGCGCTGAATTCTATACATTATTCTACGCAATACTGTGTAATCGCTGTTCCGCATCAGTACGATCATTCCTACTGTCATTGGAGTGAATTACAGGACCTTGTATATTAGAGATGGGTAGAGATCGACATAGCTTGCTGTGTGCCGTAGAGCATTTCTTCCGAAGTAAAATCTGTTTTGGTAACCTCTTCCTCGTTATCCTTATCATCTAGGTTACAGTAACTTTAAAAATAAAAGAAAGAAATGGGAACGTTACTTGTAACGTTGTTTGTTTTACTGAAATTCGTATAGCCTCCAGTTCCGTTGGTACTTCACTGCGTTAATAGAGTTCAATGAAAAGCATAAAAATATTCGGACCATCCTAAATGTTATGATTTCTTGAAAAAATATTTTTCATCCAAGCGAAAGAACATTGAGGTCAATTTTACCTGCTACTTCATCGTAGATTGTTAGGCCTTTCAGCAATTTTTACTGTTACTGTAATATTTGGTGATGTTTATTGTTCTTTCAAGGGGAATACACCGAGATTATCAGCCCCTGCCGTTAGCCTTCAGAATACTTCTGGGGTTGTTTTTATTCACTACCTGTCGAACCTGCGATTGAAAACGTTGTAGATCTCAAACTATTTTGAATTGTATGGACAATGTAAATCTGATGCCTTTGCTGACGGGACCTAGTATTTACACTGTACTATGTCTTCTGGTGTAGGCTAGGGCAATTTTGTTACTTTCGTTTACCTGTCTCAGTCTTATCCTTGGCTTTGACTATGTGACATTGACTGAGGTATGAGCACTGATCTCTATACCTGGATGGCTGGTAGCTTGGGTAGCAGTAAGCCGAATAGAAGATGACTGGCGTAGTAAGATGGCAGCGAGCGCACGGTGCAATAGACCACGAGAAGCGCGCTTGCTTTGTTTATGCTTAGTTCAGTGACGCCAGGCCTCTTGATTGTAGTTCCACGAGTGTTCTGTGCTGTGTTATTGCAAAGTAAATAGTAGTGTATTTTACGAATTTAGGTTCGTTGCCTTGTAGTATACTTGTGGGTTACAAGATTCAATTTAAATATGTATGTGTTTATCTGAAATATGAATGAAGAAACATTCTACAGGGTATTAACATGCCATAGTGTTCAGCTTATGGATGTACAAACAGAACCGATCAGCAGAAGAAGAAATAATTTCATCGGGGAGTTTTATACTGTACATAAGAATCTTCCTAGGGTAGTGTTTTGAGTTTTAGGTCTATTGTATCTTATTTCGCATATTCCGGGAGCAAAATGGCAATTAATTTTTGTAGGTTTCCTTTCTCGAGACCCGAACATCTAAGATCATCGATTAGGAGTATCAGGCGGGAGAATTGGGATCCTTCTAAAACAGCTGTTCTCTGCTCGGATCACTTAGAGGAAGACTGTTTTGATAGAAATGGACAAACTGTACACCTTAGAAGTGATGTACAGCCAACTGTTTTCAATTTTACTGAACATTAACTGCAAGTAAAGATTTACTTATTTTTTTTTATTTCTCATAATTAAACTGACGGTTTCGATGAAATAATTGACGTGACCTTATAACAATCTTAGATAATGAAGTCTGGAGGAATTCTAGACCTTATTTACATCAGTAATAATTATGGGTTTCAGACACTGGAGTAGTGGGAGAAGGGAAAGTGTGGTGGGTGTTTGGGGCTATCCCATTATACTATTCGTGGTATTTGGGACTCTTTTAACTGGTGTTGCATATTTCTGATGATGACTATCAATATCGCTTTGCTAGCTGAATTTAATTAAAGAGGTCTGTAATAGTAAATTAAGCTGCAGGTAATGTGATATATTGACAAGTTTTGAATATTTGCTGGTTTTGTAAATGTGTACATTTGCTTCAATGATATTTTAATTTGATAATATGCGCGTTATTTCATGAAAACAGGAAACAGAAATTCATTATCAAGCACCAATTACGATATGTCGAATCTAGGCCTGTATAGTGAGCTACGTTTATAGGTACATCATTTTAAGAATGCATAATTTCATGGCATACATGTATACAATTTACAGCAATATTTCCAGAAACTGGTTTTCACTCGTATTGTGTTACCGATCGCTAATTGCATGTATTCAGCACCTAAGTTATTATTTGTCGGCCGTTATTATACACTCATTTTTATTGCTAACCCGGAGATTTACTGACCTCGGAATGACGTGTCAGTGATCCCAGTGTCCTTATGCTTTGAGTGAACGTCTCTATATTTTTAATTATTCCAATGCGCCATTAATTGCGACTTAAAATTGACTATATTATCATTGCTTCCCCATAAAGAGAGCTCTAGGTTGGGTACGCCAACATGGCGAACCGCGCGCTCAACTTGGCGTACTTTCTCTTGCAGCGGAGACCTGCCATCAGCGATCCATGTATAGAGATCAGTGGGTATGAGCGATGCTAATAATGTCATTCCTTATGCAGCCATTCCCTGCTGTGAATGGTGTGAAAATGTTGCTCATAGGGTCGGTTGGTGCATGCGTTTCAGTGGGCTTGGCAGACTGGTATGTAATGGCAACTTCTGGCTCGGTGATGAAAGCAGCTGCAAACTATCTCACTCGTCATTTCCCTAGTAAACCTCTTCAGTGATGCCTAGGCCATCTATGACAGCTGATGGCAGAGCGGTCGAGGATACAACCAGCCTTAGGACTGAGGACTGAACATACATATGTAAATCTGACGTGAAGAGGTAGGAAAGGGAAATGTGGAGTAGTGGGTAGGAAAAGACAGGTGGAACAGGGTCATGGGATGGAGAAAAGGGAGGAGGAAGTAGCTTCTGCAGCTGTCAAGAAAGATAGGACTGACCAGGAGGGGAGGGGATCAAATGAGGTGGGTAGGGTTGAGGCTCTGGTCATGGGGGATTCTATCGTTAGACATGTCGGGAAAGTGTGTGGAGGAAAGGGTACCAGAGTAGAGTGTTATCCAGGAATTAGGTTAAGGCAGATTTTGAGGAAAGTAGAAGAGAAAGAGGAGGGAAAGGAGAAGGTGGTAGTGTTTCACGTTGGTACTAACAACGTAAGACAGGCAGATATAAGTACCAACTTAGTTGGGGATGTGTGGGATCTGGTAAATGCAGCACAGGTGAAGTTTAAGGAAGCGGAGATTGTTGTCAGGGGGATACTGTGTAGGAGGGATACTGACTGGAAGGTGATTGGGGTTTTAAATGAGACTATGGAGTGGGTATGTGGGAAACTGGGAGTGAAATTTCTAGATCCCAATGGGTGGGTAGGAGATAGGGATCTGCGCTCAGATGGCCTTCACTTAAACCGCAGTGGTACATATAAGTTAGGAAATTTGTTTAGAAGGGTTATAGGGAGATACATTCAGGGAAACAGGGTGGCCTAGGGAGCGGTGTTAAGGGAACAGGGAACTGAAAATCAAGTAGGGATGACATAAAACTGTTAGTGCTCAAGTGTAGAAGTATTGTAAAGAAAGGAATAGAATTAAGTAATTTAATAGATATATACTTACCGTGTATATGTCCGTCCCAACACTCTCCTCATCATATTCAGACAACATACTACACTACCAACCACCACAGAAACACGCAATAGCGCTTACATCCCTCCATAGAGGGTTGGCGCCAGGAAGGGCATCCGGACGTAAAACAGGGCCAAATCCACATGTGCGACGCAGTTCGCACCCGCGACCCCACAGGTGTGGGAAAAGCGGCAGGAAAAGAAGAAGAAGAAGAATAGATATATACTTACCAGATATTGTAATAGCAGTTGAATCATGGCTGAGAAATGATATAATGGATGCAGAAATTTTCTCACGGAACTGGAGGGTGTATCGTAGAGATAGGATAGGAATGGTAGGAGGGGGAGTATTCATTCTCGTGAAAGAAGAATTTGTAAGCTACGAAAGAGTTAAAGATGACAAGCACGAAATTCTAGCGGTAAGGCTCATTTCTAAAGATAATAGGCAACTTGATGTCTTTGGAGTGTACAGACCAGGAAACGGTAGCGCAGATGCTGATTCCGAATTTGTTGATAAGATAATCAGCTATGTGGGAAACGATAAGGAGGGAAACGTGATCGTAGCGGGTGATCTCAATTTAACAAATGCCAATTGGGAAGGTAATGCGAACGACAGGAAGCATGACCAACAAATGGCAAATAAGTTAATATGGGAAGGGCACCTGATTCAGAAGGTGATGGAACCAACTAGAGGGAAGAATATTCTGGATGTGGTGCTGGTAAAACCAGATGAGCTCTATAGAGAAACCGAAGTAATGGATGGTATTCGTGATCACGAAGCTGTTTTTGTGGTAATTAAAAATAAATGTGAAAGAAAAGAAGATATTAAAATTAGGACTGTTAGGCAGTACCATATGGCTGATAAAACAGGCATGAGGGAGTTTTTAATAAGTAACTATGATCGGTGGAAAACGGTAAATAAAAATGTAAACAGACTCTGGGATGGGTTTAAAGCAATTGTTGAGGAATGTGAAAATAGGTTTGTACCTTTAAAGGTGGTAACGAATGGTAAAGATCCACTATATTATAACAGAGAAGTAAAGAGACTAAGAAGGAGTGCAGGCTGGAAAGAAATAGAGTTAGAAATGGCTGTGGAAGTAAGGAGATATTGAAGGAACTTACTAGGAAATTTAATCTAGCAAAGGAGTCAGCTAAGGATAACATGATGGCAAGCATAATTGGTGGCCACACTAATTTTAGTGAAAAATGGAAGAGTATGTATAGGTACGTTTACTTTAAGGCAGAAACAGGTTCCAAGAAGGACATTCCAGGAATCATTAATAAACAAGGGGAGTGTGTATGCGAGGATCTTCAAAAGGCAGAAGTATTCAGTCAGCAGTATGTAAAGATTGTTGGTTACAAGGATAATGTCCAGATAGAGGAGCTGACTAATACTAAAGAAGTATTAAAATTTACCTATGACAGCAATGACCTTTACGGTAAGATATAAAAGTTGAAAACTAGAAAAGCAGCTGGAATTGATAAGGTTTCGGGGGATATACTAAAGACAATGGGTTGGGATATAGTACCATATCTGAAGTACTTGTTTGATTATTGTTGCATGAAGGAACTTTACCAAATGATTGGAGTGTTGCTATAGTAGCCCCTGTATATAAAGGAAAGGGTGATAAACATAAAGCTGAAAATGACAGGCCAGTCAGTTTGACATGTATTGTATGTAAGCTTTGGGAAAGCATTCTTTCTGATTATATAAGACATGTTTACAAAATTAATAACTGGTTTGATAGAAGGCAGTTTGGGTTTAGGAAAGGTTATTCCACTGAAGCCCAACTTGTAGGATTCCAGCAAGATATACCAGATATCCTGGATTCAGGAGGTCAAATGGACTGTATCGCGATTGACCTGTCTAAGGCATTTGACAGGGTAGATCATGGGAGACTACTGGCAAAAATGAGTGCAATCGAACTTGACAAAAGAGTGACTGAATGGGTGGCTCTGTTTGTAGAAAATATAACTCAGAGAATTAGAGTAGTTGAAGCTTTATATGTCCCTCTAAAAATTAAGAGGGGAATTCCTCAAGGCAGTATTATTGGACCTTTATGTTTTCTTCTATAAATCAATGATATGTGTAAAGAAGTGGAATCGGAGATAAGGCTTTTCACAGATGATGTTATTCTGTACAGAGTAATAAATATGTTACAAGATTGTGGCAACTGCAAAATGACCTCGATAATGTTGTGAGATGGACAGTAGGCAATGGTCTGATGATAAACGGGGATAAAAGTCAGGTTGTGAGTGTCACAAATAGGAAAAGTCCTCTGAGTTTTAATTACTGCTTTGATGGGGTGAAAGTTCCCTTTGGGGTTCATTGTAAATACCTAGGTGTTAATATAAGGAAAGATCTTCATAGGGCTAATCACATAAATATGATTGTAAATAAAGGGTACAGATCTTTGCACATGGTTATGAGAGTATTTAGGGGTTGTAGTAAGGATGTAAAGGAGAGAGCATATTTGTATGGTTGCAGTGTATGAGACCCTTACCAGGATTACTTGATTCAGGAACAGGAAAAAATCCAAAGAAAATTTCCGACAAAAGAGTAGCGTTTCAAAAATGTTGCAAAGTTTGGGCTGGGAAGACTTGGGAGAAAGGAGACGAGCTGCTCGACTAAATGGTATGTTCCGAGCTGTCAGTGGAAAGATGGCGTGGGAGGACATCAGTAGACGAATAAATTTGGATGGTGTCTTTAAAAGTAGGAAAGATCACAATATGAAGATTATGTTGGAATTCAAGAGGACAAATTGGGGCAAATATTCGTTTATAGGAAGGGGAGTTAGGGATTGAAATAACTTACCAAGGGAGATGTTCAATACATTTCCAATTTCTTTGCAATCATTACAGAAAAGGCTAGGAAAACAACAGATATGCAATCTGCCACCTGGGCGACTGCCCTAAATGCAGATCAGTAGTGATTGATTGATTGATTGATTGATTGATTGATTGATTGATTGATTCTAAATGTGGCAGTTCATGTTAGTGATCGAAGTCATTATGATCTTATGTACTTAGTTTGTCTGATTATTATCAAATGTTGAATCTGCATTCGTCTGTATGTCTAAATTTGTTTGAAGCCTTGACTCGCAACTTGCTAAATGATCATTACATACTTCAGCGGAAATTTCCGGGGAAGTTGCGCCGAGGATGGTCACTGCTTAGTGTGCATTCGATGTCTGGCCCTGTAAAAGTACAGTAGTCATGCTACACTCATATATAGACTATACATTATTCCTAAGAACTTGCAGTGTGTGCCCGCCCCTAGTGGACCGGTAGTATCGTTTCTCTTAAAACAATGTAACAAGTACACTGTCGGCTGACGAGGTTTGAGTTCGTTATTATGTAACCTATATAACAAGGACGATGCAAGAAGAAATAAATGAGAGGATTCATTATGCAAATGAGTCCAGTACAAAAAACACGTTGCTGAATATAAGTGCAGCGTTAACCTCGGCTAAAATGTTATTAAAGAGAAATATCTATTAATTGGAGGTTGTACGTAAAAGGAATGGTTTGTATACTCTTAAGTGATCGTGACTTGCTTCATGCCACGTACTTTTGTTTTTTAGGTTGGCCATGGTGAAGAAAGCTGTTTGAACTGCAAACTCCGTGGGTATTATGCAGTATTTTGCCGTTAGAAACAAGGGAAGCACGACAAGACTTCTTGCTTTTGGACCAACTATTTTCTTGACCATGCTATCCAGTTACGCACACTGGGTTTTCACTTACAATTCTTTCGGAGTAAAAATGGTGTTCGAACCCCCACTGCCGGCAGCCCTGTGTTTTCCCATTTCAATGCCAGGCAAATTGTGGAGCTGTACCTTAATTAAGGCCCCGGTCGCTTCCTTCCCACTCCTAGCCCGTTCCTATCCCATCGTCGCAATAAGACCTATCAGTGTCGGTGCGACGTAAAGCCCCTAGCAAAAAAAAAAAAAAAAAAAGACCTGTCTGTCTCGGTACGACGTAAAGCAAATTGTATATATATATGTATTTGATACTCCACGCTAAAAGGATTCACCAAAATTGATTAAAACATAGTCTGATGAAACTAATATCCCCCTGATACTGTCCGTCACTTTGTCTTAGCAAAGAAGCTTCATTTGTTGAGGAGAACTGGTGAGGTTCGGCGGCTGTTCTGAATGTGATTTCAACCAGATTTTTCCGCATTCCCACCGTAAAATTCTGTGATGGTACCTTATTTCAGTTCCATCGTATACTAAATTCCAGTAATGCCACAAGTTCCCTTACAACAAAGTGGCTCCCCTCTGTCTTACCCCTCTCCACTTTCTCCAACATTAGGAAGGAAACAGAGATATACCGACCGGCTCAGTAAAGAGGTGTGTGTGTGTGGGGGGGGGGGGGGAATGATCCTATTACTAATGTTGCTATCGTTGATAGAAGGGTGGTGTTGAGTAACTTTGGCTGACACTTTAACCTGCTAGTAGAACCGGTTGTAAATCTAGTGTGACAGAGAGACCACGCTTCTCGATGGATATGTGGGTGGGACCAAGATCCATAGAAATTTGACGTCACGTTTTTAATCTGGTGAAGTCTACCTAAACCAATCAAATGTCAAAATAATTGTCTTTATATTTTCTATTGCACATTTTTATTAACAAAAATTCTCTGTACCGGAATGATGGTTAAAGGTATATTTATTCCCTCGGTGAATTATCATTATAATTGTGAATAACAAAGCAACTATTTTCTGAGGGATTTTCCAGACTTGTCACCACGGTTCATTAGATTTGTGTGTTATCTATTTAATCTCTCTCTGATTATCTTGTATTATTATTTCCCATCGGAAAATAGTGTGAGGGAATAATCTGAGAGATGGAAGAGACTGTTTCCCTATCGTGGATATATATTCACCGGGCGAGTTGGCCATGCAGCTAGGAACGCGCAGCTGTGAGCTCGCATCCGGGAGATAGTGGGTTCGAACCCCACTGTCGGCAGCCCTGAAGATGGTTTTCCGTGGTTTCCCATTTTCACACCAGGCAAATGCTGGGGCTGTACCTTAATTAAGGCCACGGCCACTTCCTTCCTATTCCTATGCCTTTCCTGTCCCATCGTCGCCATAAGACCTATCTGTGTCGGTGCGACGTAAAGCAAATAGCAAAAAACAATATATATATATATATATATTCCATGGAAAACAGTTGTGAACGCAAGAGCTTGTGTAAAATGATGGAATTTCTGTTTCTCGGAGAAGACTGTGTCGTTTGGAAGTCACAAAGTTGCAGGGGTCCTAGAAAGGAGCTGTGTTTGGGAGAGGAAGAGATAGAAGAGGAGAGGTGGGGGGTGGAAAGACGTGCGCTTCTCCCCATGTTCCGACGCCTGGAATGGCATATCGCTGTGAAACATATCACATAAATCTACCCCTTCTCGATTGGTTGGAGAAAAGTTGTACAAGTTGGCTTGCGTGACTGCAAGATGAGCATTTTCCTGCCAGTGACAGAGAAAGTGCGTGGCTACACTTTTCTTTCTTATAAACTTAAAACCCGTGGATACTTTATGGTTGTATAATAACACTTCTGATTCTGAGGTGAAATACGGAGATCGCTTTATCCACTCGTCAAAGTCTCCGTGCACTTCATTGTTGTCTCATTGCATTTATACAAGTGTAGGCCTATAAATACTCGTAGGCTAACTATTGTTGAATTAAATGTATGTGTGATAGCTATAATGAAACATCATTATAGTTCCTTCTAAATTAGTGAGTAGCAAGTTCCGCTCTGCTTTCACGAATGGCCTATTTAAATTAAATGAGTAGAATATTTGCCTTGCTAAATGCCTTAGAAGGATCAAGTACAAGAAACTGTTTGACCGATATTTTTAGTTTGAAGTGATGTCCTTTAGAAGTAACGATTCGTCCTTAAGAAGTTTACGATTCTCTGATCATAGACACCAACTTCTTTTAAACTGGCTTTAAAAGTTCACAGGTTCCTCTCCATTCCTAACCATTAGAAACACGACATTGGTTTATAGGTAAGAAACAAGACGACATACTCACCGAATGCCCAAGACTGCCGATTGCGGTATCTAAAATCCCACGAATGAAGCAATAACAACAGCAGCACACCAGCAATTTAGATACGCCGCAGTACGTGGACACGTGTCTGAAGTCACAGACACTATAGCAGTCAAAGGTGAAAAATAAATCTTCATATTTCACGTTGTTGACTTTGTCAATACGTAATATAGGCCTACTCTTTACAGAAGTTGCCACTGCTACAAACCTGAACCGAAAAGCGGCTGCTGCTTTATGGAACATGTGAACATCTACGTCGGAGTTTGGCATATGACTCCGGACTCCGAATTTAAAATACATAAGAAGACGGCAAAAAAAGCTTTTCAAACGGTAAGGTAAGGGTTATTCTGCCCGAAGGCAGGTCCGAACCTCCGCGGAGGTGTTCCTGAGCCGGAGTTTACGCGCGGTAGAGTGGCCAGTTCCTTTCCGCTCCTCCGTTCCCTTACCCCCCCCCCCCCACCAACAGCGCGTGGCAACCCATCCAACTCGTGACCACGCCCAATGTTGCTTAACTTTGGAGATCTCACGGGATCCCAAGGTACGTAGAATACAAGGTAGGGATCACGAGAGAGGTGCGCAGTAGCAAAGCAGAGCTGTGACATCACGCAGGACCCTCGCGTTGAATCTGCCCTGAATGAGGTAGAGGTAGTTCGAATAAGAATCGCTGTGCAAGCAGAAGCTAGGTGTTAATAGTACACGATAGTAACATATCTGTGGTATATAAGAAACCGTGTGTGTTTATTTTATGTGAAGAAACGTAAAAATCAGTAATAGTGTACACTTTTCAGTATGGTTTGTCATGAGAGTGCAGGCTGCACAAAACATAGCAGGCACGCGAAGGAGCGAAACACACTTTCATGTATTCCTTAAAGCCACTGGCCTAAATAAATGGTGACAGAAGTAATCAAGACATCGAAAGCTATCTTTCTCAGCTTCGAGGGTTCGGGAGACTTCATGACCATCCTCTTCCGACAGCTGTGACGCAAAAGGTGAAATCATTGCTGTCAGCTTCAATGCTTCCGAAGCGATAAGAAATTCCAACTGTTCTCCGGAAGATTATGAAACATTACGTCCAAATATGTTACATGATGCTGATGAACTCCATGGATATCGGGGGGCAACGCGTCCGCCTGTCACCCAGCGGCCCCAGGTTCGATTCCCGGTCGGGTCAAGGGTTTTTAATTGTAAATGATTAATATACCTCGCCTGGGGACTGGGTCTTTGTGTCGTCCTTAACCTTCCTTTCCTCACATTCAACACTCCACACTTCCGCAATTGCATTTACCGTACCCGCAGGTTCCTATCATATGGTGAATGTAGTGGCAAAAGATCTACAGAGGTCGACGCCAAGAACAAATATATATATATATATATTTTTTTTTTAAAGGCCAGCGTTGAGCCCACAACATCCTATTCCTTACTGGAGGATGAGCAAGGGTTCGTTAAAGCCCTTGAAGAGCTAGTAAAACAGGTCGAGGACAGTCGCGAAACCAAGGAGCGTGATGAGCTGCTTAAAGACTTCAGTGGCTGTATAGCTTTTAGGGTAAAGAAGAAGAACCTCGATACAGAAATAGAAAACAGGTCAACATACAAAAGGTGGCGATTAGATTTCAAAAACGTCTAGGGACAGTTTGATGCAGCCTACAGAGAGATGGTACTCCACTGTGGTGCAGATGGAAAGAGAGTTCAAATTTTACCACGGGTAAGAACTGAAAGAGGGTTTTAACATCATCACAAACCTTACGGATATCCTGAAGAAGAAATTCCCCGAAATTTATGAGCTTACAAGTTGCTTCGTAAGAAGCCGTTCTTTTATTCGAATGGACGTTTTAAGTAAGAAAGACATTCAAGAGACCGGGTTTCAGTTAATACAATACCGATAAAAAAGAAGAAAAGCGAAGAAAATCCACTGATGTTATAGAGTGTGTTTGATGTTCTTTTTTAAAAAATATCAGCATTATTCTTTGTGTATAACATACCTGTTTCTTATGAAAGGCTATTTATTATGTTGTATATGAAACCAGTGCTAAGAATGTTAATATACAGGCTCATTAATTTATACAGCCTATCTAATGATAACGTGGAATTTGTCAGCTCCTGGCATTTGGAGGAGAACATTTACTGTACTGTTGGTGTTGTTGACAGTGTATATAGTTTCCCAATATTGCTGTAACAACGGCCATATTTCTTGTAATCATCAAGCTTTAATGTTCGAGTCTGTAACAATTAGAGCCCCCTTGTTATTGTTATCATAGGTAACATAAACATATGGAATGGCCATTCCACTGCGATCACAGTCTTAGCATTGTTACAACTTTTTATACAGATCGAAACACTTCAGAAACGCTGCTAGATCCACACTGTATTTGATCTCCTATTATTACTCTACTGTAATAGTGAAGTGGAATGCCTTTTCTGAGGTGAAGTTAAAATATCAATGAAGTTATCTTATCTCTAACTTGTGGCTAAAACAAAATAGCTCACAGCTGTGTATTAGCCTACCTCATACAGAAGACAAGGCGCTGAGGGTTCAAGATGACGTCATCGACGGCCAAGCGTGGTGGGGAGACCTGCGCGTGATCCCTACCTCTTACTCTATCTACCTTGACGGGATCCGGTGTTTCAGCACGTCTACGGCCGTTTTCAAATGGTGACTACAGTAAAATTGTTTGCTATGTATTCTTGAGCTAGTATACTAATAATTTAGAACGCATTATTGTCCATCTGTACACTATTGTAATAAACCTTTGTAAAAATAAATTGTTAGCAAATAAAGCTATGCAACGGACATAAAGCTGCAAATGAAAAGGAAGAAGAAGAAGAAGAAGAAGAAGAAGATGATGATGATGATGATGATGATGATGATTAAAGGAGAAGGAATCCATATGACATAGTTTGAATTGTATGATTTGAAATATATGGCATAGAACTAAACAGTACCAAAGGGTTGTAGGACCTATTTTTAGACTATAGGAGAAAAATAAGGAAATAGTGTTGGACCATTTCATTCCTTAGAATCTATGTTCAGTGATTCTTCAAAGAGCAATGTCTGCGTATGACTTTTAAGTGAAAGGATAAAAGGCCTAGCCTAATGATCATTTTGGCTATAAGGAGCTATTATTTTTGTCTTCTTCTGTGAATATTACAAAGAGCCATCCTTTGTCGCAAACCTACAGATTCTCTTTAGGACAGCACAGAACCAAAGTAAACTTAAAACCACGCTGTTGATCAGGCTCACCACGATGATCACTTTAAGCAGGCGGTATCTAATTCGTGCATTGGGTTATATTAGCCGAATATCACTCTCTTTCTCAGTAATGTTAATGTTCATACGAAATATTAATTTAAATGGCATGCTGAAACACCTTTCATTGTCCAAACAGACATTAGTTAGGCTTAGTTTATGTATTTTAACACGTTTTGTGCAACGGAGTGTCAGGAACAATATGTTTGTCAATTTTTACTTCCACTCCGCAAAAAGTCCCTCTTCAGCCGTCAGTTGGCTGTGCTTTGTGACTTCGAGCTCTCTTTTCCCGGGAATGTCTTGCTTGTTTACTCACCATACACATGGCCAACTTACCTCATAGTCTTCAGAGGTTTGTCCTCTGCTGCCTGAAGGATTTGGTAATTTTAGTAACATGAACCGTAACAATTTTAAAATCCTCCTAATTTAACAAGGGTGTCGGAAGAATATATGCTGCAATTTGCTTTACGCCACACCGACAAACCGTAGACAGGTCTTATGTGATGTCATCAGCGTTAGATTTCATCTTAGATAGGGCCCCATCTTCACAGACGCGCAGCTCGCCCGTACGGCGTCAACTCGAAAGATCTCTCCGGAGCCCACACGCCATTATATTATGACGACGACGGGATAAGAGGACTAGGAGTAAGAAGGAAGCAACCGTTGCTTTAATTAAGGTACAGCACCAATATCTGCCTGGTGTGAAAATGGGAAACGACGGACAACCATCTTCAGGGCTGTCGACAGTGGGGTCGAGCTCACTATCTCCCTGAATGCAAGCTCACAGTTACGGGACCCTAACTGCACGGCCAACTCGCTCGGTGGGACTTCAGATTAGAACTCTGAAGTATTAAGATATGTTTGCAATAATGATGATACTCGTCTGAGTCCGCAGACATGCTTCTAAATGATTCACGGACACGTTCACCATGACTAAAACATATCAGCCATCAGCACTTTTGTTTTATCAAATCAGTAAGGACGTCAAATATGATGTCTATTGAACTGATAATGGGGAACATGCGTAATTTTCAAAAAAATATTTTTTGTGAAGTACACCAGTGTAAATAGTAAGGAAACCTATTGCATTGTGGTAAATTTGTTCTCTATCAGTAAAAAAAAAAAAAAAAATGTTTAAGACTCCTTCCGCCGTGCGCGTAGAGGTGCGCGGCTGTGAGCTTGCGTCCGGGAGATAGTAGGTTCGAATCCCACTATCGGCAGCCCTGAAAATGGTTTTCCGTGGTTTCCAATTTTCACACCAGGCAAATGC